>NC_057801.1:492123201-492425909 GCF_018294505.1 Triticum aestivum | reverse complement strand
GTTGGGTTATATTGCTCATATCATGCATATGGTGTCTTGCATTGCCATGCCATCTTCTTAGATTAGACATGCTTTGTGTGAATGCCTCCTGTTTGCTTTCTATATCAGATATGTGAATTATGCAATGGCATGTTTTTCAGCCAGTTATCATATATGTGAATTATGCACTGTCATGGAGCCAGGCATCATATATGTGAATTATCTCATGCCATTTTTTTCATTATGTATTCCATTTGTCAACAATCTGTGTATATTGAACTACTCTTCATGTGTATCAGCCATTTGAGCCAGTTATGGAAAAATCTGGAGTGAAAACAAGGTCTTCAGAGCAGGCAATGGTACCTATTGAAGCATATATCTCGATGGTTACAGGGAGCTCCTCAGAGGAGGATTCAGAGACAGATGACCAGTCCTATATCCCACCTGAGGTGTATGCTCTAAGTTGCAATGTTTATATTCCTCATATGATGCATATGGTGTCTTGCATTGCTAAGTTTAGACATCATATGCACAATATTGAATTCCATCTGCTTAGTTTAGAGATCATACATGCGAGTGCCAGCTGCATAGTATATGAATCAATTATGTCAATTATATCATGCCATCATGTATACTTAGACAACATGTATGTGAATTATTTCATCCCAACCTATTTTAGAAAGACATCATATAGTTTTGTCATGTCATCCTGTTTAGGTACTCATCATATGTTGAATTATGCCATTATATCCTTTTAAGTTATCTATCATATATCTAAAACTGTGTCATGCTATCATGTTTAGTTAGGCATCATATATGTGAAATTGTGTCATGTTGTCCTGTTTGGTTAGACAACATATATGTGAATTACCACATCTGTCTATCATACAATGCCTGCACGTTCAATTTCTTTTCTTGTTTATCAGCCATTTGAATTGGAGGGGGTGATGGCAGTATCTAAGGGAGCAAAAACCCGTTCTGCACAAAAGATAGTGCTACCCGTCTATGCAGATAGAACCATGGCCCACAAACTAGACCCACCACACATAATTGAGACTCTTCCAGATTGCGCACTTACACCGTTGGGCAGAGAACCAGCTACAACCCATTTAACCGCAACTCCAGCGGTAAGTAAGCCACTTCTAGTTGACAAAGCACCATGTCCACCACAGAGTATCCCCACATGAGCAGTTTGTAAAGCTACTGCAGTGCCCAAAGCGCGAAGACCACCACAGCTAACCCAAACTCCACGTTTAAAGCAGAAGAGCAACTGTTCATAGGTCAGATTCCGTAGCTATGGTCCATACTCCTTTGCTGTTGCAACACTGTATTTACTCATACCAACTACTTCCGAATTTGAAGGATCCAATTGAAACTCCAATGGTGCAACAGGTATGTTTTAAACCTATTTCTTTAACTGGATTGCTGTTCTAACTTCTTGCTCTATGTTGATTTCAGTTTAAGTTGTATAAACAGTTATGTTCTCATATGATGCACATTACAAGTGCTGCCAATGTTGTGTAGTTTCTCACACTTATATTCTGTCTATGCTGCTATGCCTTAAAAATATATGAGTTGAACTGTGTCTCTATCTTGATTCGGGAACATAAACTAGAATGATATGGACAATACAGTGACCATAGTACATAGATATATGTTTGTTTCATGCTATTATGTTGTTCACCTTACTACTGAACTGTGTCTCTATTATGTTGTTTCATGCAATGGTAGAGAAAGTAATGCAGATAAGGTTCAAGATAGTGAGACAACCCTGTTGGTCTCCAAGAAAGGTGATAAAAATGATCTTGTAGACAGTGAGAAAACCCCATAGTCCTGCGTTGATGTAGTGTTCGAGTTACTGGCCAGTACCGCTGGCACAAGCTCTTCGAACTTGCTGCCTGAATCACTTCAGCTTCTTCAGTCTCAGCTACAAGCTAAAAGGCATCAGTCAGCTATGCTGTGGCAAGAAGCCGAAGGACTGAGGAAGTCCCTGCAAAATTTAGATGCGTACTTTCTTGTGCAACAACAAGCGCTGGAGGATTTAAGCGCCAAACAAGAGAAAGTTAATAAGCTTGCTAAGCATCTTGCCGGCATTATGGGTACCCAGGATATTGTTTCTTGAACTCTTCTAAAGTGGTTTCAGTTCTGGACTTGTTTTGTTGCGGCGTTTATATGCTGCTTTGTTCTCTATATTTGCACTGGTGGCGAACTTTCATGCCCAGTGGATGTAATATGTGTAATAGCCGTGATAGCCTAGCATAAGTTGCTTGCTTATTTATTTCCTTGTTGTCTTCTTTAATTGTTTGCTTATAGTCAGTGCAAATCTTTTTCCGCGGTTTACTAGTGGCTGCAATAACCTATTTTTAAAAATTAGGCCACAATAAGCATGGGCTAATATTTACTATAGTGACACTGGGCCTCCTATGGGCTGTAGAAACAGTGGGCCTTCTATGGGCCATAGAAACAATGGGCCTTCTACGGGCCATATCATCAATGGGCCTTATACAGGCCGTATGATCGATTGGCCAAACATGGGCCAATAACATACCTCATTATGGCCGTAAACAGGCTAGAGTTGGAATCGTCCGTTCATGAGCCGGCCATAACGGGCCATCGTTAATAGGCCATATTTGATGATGCTATGAAAACGGCCCAACGAATTAACGGACCACAAACGGGCCGACTGTAACCACGAGCTGAATTTGGCCCACAAGCAGAAAATGACCGTAATGGGCCGTAAGTAAACAAATGCTGGAAATGAGCCCAAGAATTAATGGGCTCTGAGAAGGCCGAAAGATAACATTGGCTGGAAACGGCCCAATGGAATAACAAGCCGTTAATGGGTATAAAGTGATACACTGTTCATTACGGGCCAGTTTCACCACGGGCCGTTAATGGGTGTAAAGTGATACACTGTTCATTACGGGCCAGTTTCCCCATGGGCTGTTAATGGGCCAAGAGTTACAACGGGCCTCATATGGGTCGAAAAGACGTCATGGGCCATACATGGGACAGAAGTGAAAATGGGCTGGAATCATATTGGATGGCCCAGATGACGCTAGTGGGCCTAATTCGGATAGGGCGTAACGGGCCTTGGGTTAGCGGGCTGTAATGGGCTATATGTGAACAGGTTGTTAACAGGCTTTCCATGGGCCGGCCGCCACCTTTTGAACAAGTCAAACGGGCCGGCCTTTTCACAGGAATGGGCCTCTGTTGGGCCGTGCCGCGTGTTGAGGTATCATAGGCGCCTTCTGTCCAATGAGTGGATGACATCTGTCCCAATGATGAGCCGATATGTGTTTCCTCCAACCAATGATGATTTTACACGTGGAAAATCCCCATTGGTCGGGGCTGTTAACGGGTTATCGGATCCAAAACCCAACCTGATAGCTTAACGGCGTTTCATTACGGTGGATGCCATGTGTCGGTCACCCTTGATGAAAGCACTTCTGTGACGCGCGATTTATCATCATGGAAGTTCACACTTCCGTGATGATAATTTTGGTAATGTCATGGAACACTTCTACGACAACACAGGTATGACTATCTTGATTCTATCATAAAATCGTCATGGATGTACATGCATGACAAAAAACGCGACCTACTGTGACAAACACGTATCATCATGGAAGTGTATTTTTCTGTAGTGATGGCATGGCCCAATTGTCGATGTCAAAACCGGCGGATCTCGGGTAGGGGGTCCCGAACTGTGCGTCTAAGGCTAATGGTAACAGGAGGCGGGGAACACAATGTTTACCCAGTTTCGGGCCCTCTCGATGGAGGTAGTACCCTACTTCCTCCTTGATTGATCTTGATGATATGAGTATTACAAGAGTTGATCTACCACGAGATCGTAGAGGCTAAACCCTAGGAGCTAGCCTATGATTATGATTGTTCTTGTCCTACGGACTAAACCCTCCGGTTTATATAGACACCGGAGGGGGCTAGGGTTACACAGAGTCAGTTACAGAGGAGATCTACACATCTGGATTGCCAAGCTTGCCTTCCATGCAAAGGAGAGTCCCACCCAGACACGGGACGAAGTCTTCAATATCGTATCTTCATATTCCAACAGTCCGGACAAAGTATATAGTCCGACTGTTCGAGGACCCCCTAATCCAGGACTTCCTCACCAACGAGGCTCATTCCGGTGAAAATGCTGGCCCATATGACTTGGTCAAAAGGTAGCGGGTCGGCCCACGGAAAGCCTGTTAACGGCATGTTCGCATATAGCCCATTTACAGCATGCTAAGTCACGACACGTTACGTTTTATCTGAATTAGGCCCAGTAGCGTCATCTGGGCCATCCAATATGATTCCAGCCCGTTGTAACTTTCGGCCCATGTATGGCCCATGACGTCTTTAGGCCCATATGAGGCCCTCTGTAACTCTTGGCCCATTAACGACCCGTGGTGAAACTGTCCGTAATGAACAATGTCTCGCTTTATACCCATTAACAGGCCATTAGTTCATTGGCCGTTTCCAGCCCGTGTTAACTTTCAGCTTCTAAGGGCCCATTTAATCTTTGGCTCATTTCCAGAATTCGATTACTTACGGTCCGTTACTGGCCTATTCCGCTTGTGGGCCAAATTCAGCCCGTGGTTACAGTCGGCTTGTTTGTGGCCCGTTAACCCATTGGGCTGTTTTCATAGCGTCATCAAATACGCCTATTAATGGCCCGTTATGGTCGGGCCATAAAACAGACGATTTCCACTCTAGCCCGTTTACGACCCATTTTGTGGTCCGCTATTGGTCCCATGAATAGTACGGCCCATCTTTGGCGAAACGATTATACGGCCCGTAGAAGGCCCATAGATGAGACGGCCTGTAGAAGGCCCATGGATCCTATGGCCCATAGAAGTCCCATGGATCCTACGGCCCGCAGAAGGCCCATAGATCATACAGCCCGTGGAGGGCCATGGTCACTACAGCAGGTAGCAAGACCATGGTCACAACAGTCCATGTGTTGCCATGATTATTGTGGCCTAGTTATAAAAACAGGTTATTGTGGACACTGAAAAACACGGAAAAAGACTACAGTGACTACAAGTAAATAGCTAAACAAGACAATAAGGAAATAAATAAGCAAGCAACTAACGCTAGGCTATTACAGTTATTACACATATTACATCCACCGGGCATCAAAATTCTCCACCAGTGCAAATATAGGGAACAAAGCAGCATATTACATACACTGGCCATCTAAATTGGCCACCAGTGCAAATAAACGCGGCAGCAAAACAAGTCCATAACTGAAACAACTTGAGAAGAGCTCAAGAAACGTTATCCTGGGTATCCACCATGGTTGCAATATGCTTATCCATCTTATTAGCTTTGTCCTGTTTAGTGCTAAAATCCTCCAACACTTGTTGTTGCACCAAAAAGTATGCATTTGAATGCTCCAGGGACTTCTGCAGTCCTTCCGCTTCTTGTCGCAGCATAGTCTTTCAGCTTGTAGTTGGGACTCAAGAAACCAAACTCTTTCATACAGTGAGTTTGAATAGCTTGTGCAAGCAGTAGTGGCCAGTAACTCGAACACTAAACCAAGACAGGACTTTGGGGTTGTCTCACTATCTTCAAGATAGTTTTCCTTAGCTGTTTTATCAGCTTTGTTGGAGACCAACAATGATGTCTCACTATCCTAAACCTTATCTGGATTACTTCCTTTACCATTGCTTAATAAGGCACTCTTCCTCAATATACTATCAGCATTCTAAAAGAAGAAACAAGCAGACACATAATAGGTTTAACATGTACTAGTATATGAAACTCATTTCAGTGAACCAGTTCATTAGTAAGGTGGACAGGATTAAACTACCAAGTCTTCTATTGCCAAGTAGTACATAATAAAAGCATCAAAAAAACATATATCGATGTCCTATGGTTACTTCATTGTCTTGCTAAATCAGAATAGAGACACGGTTCAAATCATATCAGTTCAAGATAAAGCAGCATTGAAAGAATACAAAGCATGGGAAACTACATGGCACACCAAGATTTTAGATGGGTACCGCGGGTCTACATGTACAATAACACTATTGGCTCTATTGTGATGCTAGTAATGTGCATGATATGAGAAGTAAAATGTATACACAATTGAAATTGAAATCAACAGACCTATTTATAAGAGCAAACCTGTTAAAGAAACATGCGTAAACATACCTGTTGTGCCATTGGAGTTTCGATTGGATCCTTCAATTTAAAAATAACTTTGTATGAGTAAATACAGAGATACAAGAGCAAAGTAGTATGCATGATAGCAACAGAATCTTAAATGAGAACAGTTGTTCTTCAGCTTTAAGCACTTATTCTACATGAACAGAGTACAGTAAGACGCAAGAATATAGTCCTTAAAATAGAAAATGAGCTCATAGACCTTAACACATTCTTGGTTTGCGACCAGTACAAAACAAGGCGTTCCTAGTCATCATCCAGTAATTGTGTCTTGGGAGAACGTAAGGGAATTTGATGAGTTTCTTTGCCAGTGAAGTATGTTTTCTTCAGGTAATTCCGATACTGCCACCAAGCATTCTTGAAGATAGCAGAGGTATTAGCACAGGTTACCTCATCCTGAGTTTCCAAATTGGACCTTCTTTATAGAGAAAATTGGGAAAATTTGATGTATTATAACCATCATGGAGGTAGAATGTCTGGGACAAAGCAAAGTAATTGCCATGAATTACATTACTTACATATAACTCCTAGACAAACACCTGCAACTGGCATTTTCCTTCATCTTCAGTATAATATTTCCCTGATGGGAAGATACACACATAGGATTTAACAACATCAAATGCGATAGATGCTAAATTACGACTGGTTGGTTGTGCTTCCTCCATAGGAATAGGTGTACTAACTGGTGCAGTTGGGGTTTGCCATTGTAGTACTGGCACTTTGGGCACTGCAGCTGCCTTACTAACTGCTCTTGTTTGGGAGCTCTATGGTGGAGATGGTGCTGTGTCAACAGGAACTGGGTCACTATCTGCTGGGGTTGGGGTTAGATTGGGTGAAGCTGGTTCTCTGTCCATCGCAGCAGGGGTACAATCTATGAGAGTCTGGGGTACAATCTGCAAGACTCTGGGGTATGTGTGGTAGGGCTGGTTCCCGTGCATGTACAACCGGGGTGCTATCTCCACCAAGAGGTAGCACTTTTTTATTTCAAGACCATATTTTTACTCCGCTAGATACTGCCATCACCCACTCCAATTCAAATGGCTGATAAACACGAAACATAGTTGAATATACAGACATTGTATGAGAGACAAATGCAATAGATATTGTGGAAAAAAGAGGGCATGAAATAGTTGACATGTATATTGTTTAACTAAAAAGGATAGCATGACATAATTTCACATATATGATGTCTATCTAAACTGGATAGCATAGCATGACATAATTCAACGATATGATGACTAACTAAACAGGATGGCATGAGATAATTATACGATGTCTTTAGTAAACAGGTTCGCATGACATAATTCACATACATGTTATCTAAGTAATAAGGATTGCCTGATTTAATTCACATATGTGATTTATATGCTAAGCAGAGGGCATTCGCATATATGATGTCTAAACTAAGAACATGGTGTTGAATATTTGTTGGGGATATTACCACTAGGCGTAAACCGGCCTACTTGGGCCGGGTTAACTTCATTAGTGTTATAAGCAGATGAAGGCCCAAGGCCTGTAGTCGGTTTAGAACCTGTAGCCATAAACCGGCCTGATGTATAACTTGTATTGTAAGTTAGGAATAGAGAGATACCAACCGGGATACGAGTATGAACCGGTTGGGACTCTATGGATCGGCGGGCGTCACCCGTGTATATAAGGGGACGACCCGGCGGCGGTTCAAGACAGACAACCACAACTCGAGCCTAGGCGAAGCTTGTTTGCTCCCTAGCCATCGAGACCACATCAATTCCATCACAACTAGACGTAGGCTTTTACCTTCATCGAAGGGGCCGAACTAGTATAAACCCTCGTGTCTTTGTGTCCGCTTTAACCCCTTCAAGTAAACCCGCAGCGATGGCTCCACGACTAAGTCCTTTCACTAGGACATCTGCCGTGACAAATCCACGACAGTTGGCGCCCACCGTGGGGCTATCGCACGATGGTTTGACGATCTCGGAGGGCAAGCTCAAAGGACTCGAAGGCTATGTTGTTGGCCGGATGACCAAGATTCGTCGTGGCAGGATCTACATCGATGACGCAGGATGGGGTCCTGAGGCCGATTCGATCGAGTACGGGTACCGGGTCCCCTTTGGTGGCATACATGTTTTCATTGGCAAGATCGGTGAGCCTGGGCCTGAGCCGGACATCTGCACCGACCTCGTCGAGACGGTTCAGCGTGCGAGATCTACCCAGGCTAAACCGGCCGTGAAGCGTGCCTTCATTGGAGTCATCCACGGAGGAGAGCGTGAGGACGAGTCAGAACACGGTAGCGAGACCGTTGTTTATTCCGGTGATGAGTCCTCGACCGAAGAGACCGAATCGCTATACCAGTTGCAAGACGACCAGATTAGGGGTTGTTCCGATGGCGACAGTATTCCGGACCCCCCAGGCTAGGTCAACCGGGTTGGAATATTCATGGCCAGCACACAGGCGGCGAATCACTCTTCGACCGCCGCAGCGATGCTCTCCGGATCAGCAGCGACAACGGCAGCAGGGGCAGGAGGCCTTGTGCGCCCGCCGGTTCAAGTTCTATCTGATCTGTTTGATGCACTAGCCGCGCTTATGGTAGAGGCCAATCCGGCGGATCAGGAGGCCCATGATGCAAAGATTGCAAAGGTGAGAGAGCAGATCGTGCAAGCCAAAGCGGATCTGGCCGCGGAAAAATACAGGATGGCTGCAGAAGCGGGCCGCTTTGGACGCCCAGGCCTATAAACTCATGCTTGACCAGAACGCATCAAAGGAGGTTTTGAAGCGAAAGCACAGATCACGCCTGCCGTTAGGGTTTAACCCCCGAAATCTCTTGTACACTCCAGGAGATGGACCCAGTAATCCGCCGCAGTACCTGGAGACAAACTGGATGAGGCACCAGGACCAGGGGCGACGGTCCAACCTCGCCTGATGGAACCTCCTCAACAAAACATTGTGGTTCCTCCGCCGGTCCAGACGCCCCCGGGTCATTATTCTAATCCTATGGACAACCTTGTTGCAGCCGCCGCGCGATTAGAGGCTATCCTAGTCAAAGGGGACTCTCCGCAAGCGATAGAGACGCGCCGGGTTAAGGAGCTTCTCTGGACCGCGTTGATTCAGCAGGAAGCATATTCATACAGCCGTGATCGGATTCACTCCATGCCCCGTCCAAGCCGGAGCTATAGCAGGTGCATGGATGAACCGACCATATCAAGCAATGCGCGAGGCCGTGAAGCGGCCCGTGGCAATAACCCCGCAGGTGGAGTTCGCGATGCTCAGGATGTGGTGGACCGGGCCCGGGCACGAAGGGAGGCCGAGTTAGCAGTACAAAATGATGCGGGTCAACTTACACCGGTTCATCCTACCACCTCCGCCGGACCAGGGGACGCATCCGCTTTAGGAGTGCCTTGTTTAATCCCCGCTTTACGCAACGTACGCCTGCCCAAAGATTTCAAGGGTCCGCACTCGGTGCCGAATTACACCGCTGATTTATCTCCCGAAGCGTGGGTAGAGAGTTATGAGATGGACATGGAGATGCTAGATGTGGATGAAACCGCGTGTGCAAAATACTTCACCATGATGCTTGAAGGCACGGCTCGTACTTGGTTGAAGAGCCTGCCGCCCAATTCTATCAGCTCATGGGCCCAGTTGCGGGCCCGGTTTATCCAGAATTTCAAGGATACATGTAAGCAGCCCAAGTCCATAGTAGATCTGGTGGCTTGTGTCCAGGAGGACGGAGAATCAACGACCCATTGGGTGCGCCGCGTTTCAGAAGTTTTGCACTCGTCTGACAGAATCAATGCTGACTGTACGATCTTAACACTGGAAGGCAACTTCCGGTTCAAGCCTTTAAAATTGAAGCTGGGACGCATGAAGTGGTTCTGTAATGACATGGGAACTCTCATGGCCACTTTAGTGAATTATGCTGATTCGGACAGTACCAAGGATCCCGAGACTGATGATGATGAAGCAGGGAAGGGAAAGAAGAATAGCAACTCCAAGCAGCAGTAGTACAAACCGGCGGGTCATGGAAATGGAGGCAAGCGCAAGGCGGATGGCAGCATGGACTTTGTGGCCAACACCAATTCACAGGACAGGGGGCAGCGGCGCAGAGGTAAAGCGGCAAATCGTAATGGGGCTCCCAATCCTAACGCAAACCGTTTGAATTATTTGTTGAATCAGCCTTGCCCAAAGCACGGGACGAAGGAGGCACCGGCTAACCACCTTTGGAAGGATTGTTATATTATGCAGGAGTTTAAAAACTCTAATGCCTTCCGGTATGACCACGGGTCAGGTGGCGGTTCAGGATCCGGTTTCCATGGGCCGGGTCACGATGGAGCTTCCGGTTCAGGTCTCAATCAGGGCGGTCACAACAACCAGAATAATTAGAACGGCCAGCAGCAGCAGCAGCAGTCGGGTTATCAGAGCCAGCCGAAACAGTTGAACAACGGGCAGTATCATGTTTTCACAACTAGCTTGGATAAACGCGACCGGAAACTCCACAAGCGAGCGGTGAATTCTGTTGAACCGTCCTTACCACGTTACTTGCGCTGGTCGAAGCAGCCTATCGTGTGGAGCAGAGAGGATCACCCGCCCCGGGTTGATAATCCGGGCCAGCTAGCATTAGTGGTAGACCCTCAGGTGGGGGGTTATAAACTCACCAAGGTACTCATGGATGGAGGAAGCATTATTAACATACTGTACTATGAGACATTCCGCCGCATGGGTCTAACAGACAAGGATCTTAGACCGTCTAATACGGTGTTCCATGGTGTGGTGCCTGGCAAATCTGCATATCTGGTTGGTAAGATAGCCCTGGATGTGGCTTTTGGGGACGAGCACGACTCCCGGTCGGAAAAACTAACATTTGAAGTGGTGAAGATCCGGAGCCCGTATCATGCCTTGTTTGGCCGGCCGGCTTACGCCCAGTTCATGGCGCGGCCTTGTTATATCTACTTGCAGCTCAAGATGCCAGGTTACAAGGGGACAATAACGGTTCATGGGAGACGTAGGGTCGCTTTGGAATGTGAGGAAGGTGATGCGGCTTATGCAGAGTCGGTCTGTGCCACGGAGGAGTTGAAGTACTATAAGGACAATGTTGATCTGGTGGATATGACTCCTTTGAAGAAGCCAACTACAGAGCATGATTCAGATCTGAAGTTTAAATCGGCAGCTGAGACCAAGCTTGTTGACTTCGTGCCTGGCGATTCGTCCAAGCAGTTCACTGTCAGTGCCAATCTGGATCCCAAATAGGAAAGCGCGCTCATTGAGTTCATCCATGAGAATCGGGACATCTTTGCATGGAAACCGTCCGACATGCCAGGTGTACCAAGGGAACTCGCTGAGCAGACTCTTAATGTGGATCCTAAGTATAAACCGGTGAAACAATTCCTCCGCCGGTTTAACGAAGAAAGGCGCAAAGCCATTGGAGAGGAAGTGGCCAGGCTTTTGGCAGCTGGCTTTATCATTGAGGTGTTCCATCCAGAGTGGCTTGCTAATCCGGTGCTGGTTCTTAAGAAAAACGGCACTTGGCGTATGTGTGTGGATTACACAGATCTTAACAGGGCCTGTCCAGCGGATCCTTTTTCCCTCCCCCGCATTGACTAGATCATTGATGCCACAGCGGGTTGTGAGCGTTTGAGTTTTTTGGATGCATACTCTGGATATCATCAGATCAAAATGGCGGTTAAGGGCCAGGAGAAAACATCGTTTATCACTCCCTTTGGAGCCTTCTGCTATGTATCTATGCCCTTCGGGCTCAAGAGTGCCCAAGCCACTTATCAACGGTGTGTACAGAATTGCCTACATAAACAGATCGGCCGCAATGTGCACGCCTATGTGGATGATATTGTAGTGAAGTCAAGGCAAAAGGAGATGCTGGATAATTTGAAGGAAACCTTTGACAACTTGCGAGTGTACAAGATGATGCTTAATCCGGCCAAGTGTGTCTTTGGTGTTCCGGTAGGCAAGTTACTGGGATTTCTGGTGTCTAACAGAGGAATTGAGGCTAATCCGGAGAAGATTACGGCTATTACCTCCCTGGCTAAACCGAAGTGCATTAACGATGTTCAACGTTTGGCGGGCCGCATCGCTGCACTGAGTCGGTTAATCAGCCGCCTCGGAGAAAAGGCCATCCCTTTGTACCAAATGCTGAGAAAGACAGACCACTTTGTCTGGAGTCCGGCTGCTGATGAAGCATTTAAGGACTTGATGCGGCAATTAGCGAATCCACCTGTTCTTGCAGCCCCGGTCAACAAGGATCCACTATTATTATACGTAGCAGCCAATGCTCGGGCAGTTAGCGTGGCTATTGTGGTGGAACGCAAGGAGGCAGGCAAGGAATATCCGGTTCAGCGGCCGGTTTATTATATCAGCGAGGTGCTTATTGAATCCAAGCAAAGGTATCCGCATTGGCAGAAGCTGGTCTATGGTGTTTTCATGGCCAGTCGGAAGTTGAAGCAGTATTTTCAAGGGCACCCCATCATAGTGGTCAGTTCAGCTCCCTTGGGTGATATCATACAGAACCGGGAGGCGACTGGCCGGATTGCCAAGTGGGCTATATAGCTTGGGCCACACGGACTGAAGGATGTACCTAGGACGGCGGTGAAGTCTTAAGCACTTGTTGATTTCATCAATGACTGGACGGAGTTACAAGCACCAGAGGAGAAGCCGGATCACACATATTGGACTATTCATTTTGATGGATCCAGGCAATTGGAAGGCTCGGGGGCTGGAGTCGTATTAACTTCCCCACGAGGTGATAAGTTTTGTTATGTTCTCCGCTTAATGTTCCCTTGTACTAATAATGCAGCTGAGTACGAAGCCTTGCTCCATGGTCTCCGGATGGCTAAAGAGATGAACTTAAGCCGGGTTAAGTGCTTCGGTGACTCGGACCTCGTGGCTCAACAGGTGTCTGGCACTTGGGATTCTAAGGACCCGCTCATGGCTGCATATCGTCGGGAAGTGGATAATATTGCGGGTTGCTTCAAGGGTTATCAAGTGGATCATGTGGACCGTCGGAAGAATGAAGCGGCAGACGCTTTAAGCCGGTTGGGTTCTCAGCGCAAACCGGTCCCGCCTAATGTCTTTCTGGACGTATTGCACAACCCGTCAGTCCAGCTCCCAAGTGAAGCGGACTTGGCTATTCCTGATCCGGAGGCTCAATTGGTGGCAGCCCTGCATGTTATTCCGGATTGGACAGTTCCTTATCTTGCGTACATGAACCGGGGGGAGTTACCAGAGGATGAGATTCTAGCCAGGCAGATAGTCCGGCGATCCAAGTCTATGACGATTGTTAATGGTGAATTGCATCATTGCAGTGTATCAGGGGCGTTTCAACGTTGTGTTTCTCCTGAGGAAGGCTGTGAAATCTTAAGAGAAATCCATGAAGGGGATTGTGGACACCACGCCGGTTCAAAGTCTCTGGTGGCAAAAGCGTTTCGTCACGGGTTCTACTGGTTGACAGCGCATGCTAATGCGGAGGACATGGTTAAACGGTGTGACGGATGTCAGAAGTTTTCAAGGCGTGCTCATGTGCCGGCTCAAGAATTGAGGATGATCCCAATAACGTGGCCGTTTGCAACTTGGGGGCTGGATATGGTCAGACCTTTTAAAAGATCCAAGGATAAGAAAACCCACCTTTTGGTGGCAGTTGACAAATTTACCAAGTGGGTTGAAGCGGAGCCTGTCAGCAAGTGTGATGCAGCAACATCGGTGCAGTTCATCAAAAAGGTGATTTTCCGGTTTGGCTTTCCACACAGTATCATTACTGACAATGGTACCAATTTATCCAAGGGTGCTATGAAGGAGTTCTGTGAACGTGAGCACATCCGACTTGACGTGTCGTCAGTGTCACACCCCCAGTCCAATGGACAGGCAGAACGAGCTAATCAAGAGATCTTGCGAGGCATCAAACCCCGGCTTATGGTCCCATTGCAAAGGACACCAGGATGTTGGGTTGAAGAGCTACCATCTGTGCTATGGAGTATCAATACTACGCCAAACCGATCCACAGGATACACACCATTTTTCATGGTCTACGGAGCAGAGGCAGTTCTCCCTAGTGATATCCGGCACGATTCGCCTCGTGTGGCAGCTTATGTTGAAGCGGACAATCAGATAGCATGGCAAGACGCTTTGGACCTATTGGATGAGGAGCGTGATATAGCGGCTGCCCGTTCGGCGATTTACCAACAAGATCTTTGTCGCTATCGCAGTCGCCGGGTTAGAACCAGAACTTTTCAAGAAGGAGATTTGGTGCTTCGACTCATCCAAGACCAGACAGATATGCAAAAGTTATCCCCACCTTGGGAGGGACCTTTCGTGGTCAGCAAGAATCTGCACAACGGGTCGTACTATCTGATTGATATTCGAGAGCATCAAGACTCACGCACATCGGAGGAGGAGACCAACAGGCCGTGTAACATAGCTCATCTTCGGCCTTACTACACTTGAGCCATCGGCTCTATCTATGTACATATCATGACAGTGTATATATTATCTTTGATATAATAAAACCGGAGCCTTAGCTAAAGCGGGGTCTCTATCTTTCTTATCATGCGTGGTTACATGGAGTGGCTCTGTTTTTAAAACGGCCTCCGGTTTGCCCCTTGACATTTTCTTTTTATATATCACTTGGGGCCTTGGTCGTGTCCGAACCAACGTGACACCTCTTGATAGGCGACAGCCACCAGATCACTTGGGGACATGGTCAAGTCTGAACCAGTCACGCCTCTTGATCGGCCTAAGGCCACAAAATCACTTGGGGGCTTGGTCGAACCCGAACCATTGCCACGCCTCTTGATTTGGCATATATGCCACGAATCATTTGGGGACCTGGCTGACTTGAATCATTGTCACTCCTATTGGGGGCTTGGTCCTGTCCGACCATGGTAACACCATCTGATCAGCTCAATATAGCATATTTTTGCAAATGGTTTTTATCATTGCCTTTGCTTCCATGTTATTTTCATGGCTTGTTTGTTCTTTGTTTTTGTTGGATTTCTTTTATGTCAACAAACACCTTTTTTCCGGTTCAGCCGATGGATTTGATTCCCCATTAATCCGGAGAAGTATGCCCGGTTTACATTTTCCTGTTAACATCATGGAGCAACAAGGGGGCTTCTGTTGATTCAGTACGGTTTATACGGGAGCTGTTTTCTCCCCCCATATTGACGGTAATGTATTATAAAACCTCCGCTTCAAGCTTGGCTAAGTCAGCTTCATGCCCAGACATGGCAGGTATTTTGTATCACCTATTTGTTACATTACTGATACACATATCAAGATCATAAACCGGCTGGCGGTATAACTGCCACCGAAGTTCAAATTTTTCTGATTGCAGGAAATATGAATTGAAGTTTCTCGAACAAAAGCTTCAGTACTTATGCACAAAGGCATATTCAAGGCAGAAGTATTAACTACCCTATTACAAGGCAACACGGTGCCCGAATAAGATCATTGTTATTTTGGAAAGATACCAAAGACAGCTATCCAAACTGGCTTCCGGTTCAAGCCTGCTCCTCGTCATCATCCGCTTCAGCTTCTTCGTCTCTACCCATTGGCTGGAAATCAATAGTGGTCCAGTCGATTCCCATTAGAGCTTGGAAAACAGCTTCTTCATGGATCAGGGAAGACGGTTCAATATCAGGAGCGTAAGTATGCTTACGGATTGGAGGGATCAGATTCTCCGCTTCAAGAGTTGGGGCAGGCACTCGCTTGTTCTGATCATTATATTGTGCTTGATAATGTGTCAAGTCTGCCTCTTCAGCTAACTGACAAGCCAGAGGGCGCACTGCACGGTTTATTACCCTCAAATCATCTTCATTGAATTCAGAGCCATCTTCCTTCAGGCTGGGATAACCTTGAGCTGCCGCCACAGGGTAAAAATCTGGCACCCATGCCTTTGCCCGGATCAAGGCATTAATAGCTCCGGTTCGAGCAGCGGATTTCTTCAACTCCTCAATCCGGGCTGGAAGCATCGACAACCTGTTAAGAGTGTCCTGGATTAAAGAGGGTGCCGGGTTGTTATGAGAGGCTGTCGTGATGATCCGCTGGGCTCCGGTATACAATTGTTCCACTAAGGTGTAGGCAGCCTTCAGTTTCTTCCGCACATCATTTCCTAAGTGCCCGATGCGTGTGCCTACAACAATATAGGGACGGTCTCAAACCGGATTTATACTACAGCAGGTTCAAATTATCACAGAAGCTAAAAGGAGCTTACCAAAGATCGCAGCGGTCATGGAGTGTATTTGCCACTTTACGGCCGTAAGTTCATCCACTACCGGTTTAAGGGCAGCTTCAGCATTTTCCGCTCTTTTGGTTAAAGCGGCCTTCTCAGTGGCCCAATCAGCCCGCTCTTTCTTGAAGCCTTCCTTCAGCTGTTCAGCGATGCTCAAGGCACTGGTTAATTCTTCCTTTGCCTTGTCTGTTTCAGCATGTTGGGTTTTCAAGGTCTCTTGCAAATCGGCAATCCGGTCCTCCTTGATTCTCACCTCAGCCTGCATACAGACAGCATTTAGCTTTAAACAAGCGGTCCAAGAAATTGAAGTATCAACCACATAACAAAGTTATACGCCTGATACTTGGGGGCTAATGCACCTTCAATTTTCATGTATTACTAGATTGCAAAGTCCCAAGCTCAATACAGGTATTCAACTTGGCACTTGGGGGCTAATGGCTATTTGATCAAATTATGTTCTAAGGATAGTTTTCAATCGGAGCCCCGGTTTAATTATGTTCTTTACTTGGGGGCTATATTGATGGATTTTAAAGTGTTAAGGATCGTATTCAAGTCCCGGTTTGACGAAGGTTACAAACCGACCCTTGGGGGCTAGGAGGATTGATACAATGGCAGTAAGTAAAGAAGTAAGTTACCTCAAATTTATCCCTCATCATCTTTACCAAGCCAGCTTCACAGTCACGGCTAGTATAAAGCCGGTTTAAATAGCCAGAATGAAGATCTTGGGCACTCAGAGCAGCATATGTCTCCAGTTCAACATCCCATTTTCCTTTGTTCAGAGTGGAAAAATCCTCTTTTACGGTATGCTTGGTTAAGGTGACAGGATTCCCGGGTTCAAAGCGGCCTACACCGGTAATCACAACATCATCATCTTTGGATTCGCCGGTTTGTGTTGGTGCGGCCGGTTTGTCAGCAGGACTGTGGGGTTTCTCAATGCGGACGGAGCTGGCAGGCGGGTCAGCAGAGGCTGAAGTGTTAATTGGCCTCTCTTCGGGAATAGCATCGTCTTGCGAAAGAGGATCATTGGGAATATCCTTAGGAGCAAACGCTTCAAGGTCCGGCGCTTTGTCATGTTCTGGGGCTACATCGTCTTCAGCCGCTTTATCCAGGCGGGCCTTCTTGCTTGGTTTAGGTTTGGCCCTGAAAGAAAAACAAAGAGTCAAGGAAAAGCATAAACCATTATACAATATACCGGAAGCATATGTTCAGCTTAGTTTACCCAAGAACCGTCTTCAATGGTGGCAGCTGAGTGGCCGACGATTCACCAGAAGATGAATGAGAAGTAACCTGATAATCGGAGTCGGATGGATTAAGAGGTTGATGGAAGAAACCTGCTTTAGGATTTAAATCAATAAAAAGGTCGGAGACCTCGGAGTGGCATTTTCGAACCGGACTGTTTGGTAAATCGGCGGAGGTAACTACCTGTCCACTGTGCTGGGTTGTGCGGCGAGCTTCATGTTGCTGAGTCTTCATAAGAAATTTGGGATCCAAATAAGCAAGAGGATGAGAAAATTTAACTTTCCGGTTTGCCTGGCGAAATTTTGGCAAAGGCAAGATTTCTGAATCGGAAGAGAGAATAGTTACCTCAACAAATCCTGCATTGCTGGCTTCAGCGTCGTCCTGACAAGCATCATCATCAATAAGGCGTGTAAATAGTAAGCCAAGTGAATCAAGTTCTACCTCAAGGTCCGGGTTACCCACATCATCATCAATAGCTGGGTCAGATGAAGCGGTGGTTTTTCTCTTATGAGCTGGCTTCTTGATAACCTTGGCCTTGGGCTGAGTTGACCGCCCTGCCTTCTCCGTTTTATCTTGTGGAAGCTTCTTGCTCCAAAACGGATTATCGCCCTGGATCAGTGGTAATTAAATGTCAGACAGATAAAGCCGTAACAAGTTCAACAATAGAGCAATTAAAATCTTACCGCTAGCGGTTTGTTGGTGGCGCAGTAAGGAAGTAGACCGGTTTGAGCACAGAGGTGCTCCGGTTCATTCAACATCTTCTTTACAGAATTTGTGACTTTATCGTCGGAGAGTTGGATTTTAGTGTGTCGGAGTGGGTCATCGACGCTACCAGTATACTTGCACATCAAACCGGAGCGCCGGCTCAGAGGCAGCATGCTCCATGATATCCAACAGCGTGCAAGGTCTATTCCTGTCAAACCGTTGGCCATAAAGGCTCAGAGCTTGGACAGTTGAGGAGCATATTTAATTCTCTCCTTACCACTTAGTCTTTGTGGAAAAGGGTGAGTGTTGCTGAGCCGTTCCGGACGGAAGCCAGGCAAGGGATTTTCATTCTCAGGAGAGGTATCTTTGCAATAAAACCAAGTTGCATTCCACTCCTTGGGATGAGTATGGAGTTTGACATGGGGATAAGTGATCTCCTTCCTCTTATGAATGGCCATGCCGCCCAATTTAGTATTGGGGCCGTCGGTAAATTCAGTGCGACGGTTTAAATGGAAGAGGTCTCTGAACAACTCGACTGAAGGCTCCTCTTGAAGGTATACCTCAGAGAGTACTTGAAAGTGACATAGATTGGTGACGGAATTGGGGCCAATGTCCTGTGGACGGAGTTGAAAGTTGGCCAGCACATCCCGGTAAAACTTAGAACCGGGCGGTTTGAAACCCCAGGCCAAGTGATCTGCAAAGACCACAACCTCTCCCTCCTGAGGTGTGGGAGGACATTCATTTCCAGGAACCCTCCAGTGGATCGTATCTTTATTGTCTAAAGCGCCGATCAGGACTAGATCATCCAACCGAGATTCTGTGACGCGAGAGGGAACCCAATTGCACTCATATACTTGTTTGGCCATGGTAGGATCTACAAGAAATAGGTGATCCGGTTCAAGAATATATTGGATAAAAGAAGGTGTTGATCTAAGCAATGGTAAACCGGAGGCAATACCAATAAACTGGTCTTCTACAATGCGGCATCATAAGGTTTCTGGCGGTTCAACCAGGGGACTAATGGTATATACCGGTATAGAAACTTTTTCTCTATGGTAAAGTTAAACCGCCTGACCTAAGCATCGGAAGCAATTTAAGTTGTGGACAGCTAAGTATACAAAAACAGGTTTCACAAGATACTATTACAGCCGCGGATCTACAGCAAGCTCACAAAAACCGAAATATTCCGAAGAATAAGGCAGAACGGAAGTGAACCGTTGAGCGGGTATATGCGTGAGATCTATGGACTTAGATGAGAAATTACAGGCGGATGTTTAAAGATTACTACTGAACACAGCGGGGGTTCACAGATTCATTCAAGAGTCGGAGTACAAGTATGAGCAAGTGACGAACACAGCACGAACATGGAACCCTAAGAACAAATCTAGGTCAAGAAGAGAAGAAAGCTTACTGGAAACGGAGAAGATGCGGAAGGATACCGCAATGCTCTGGTGCGTTCAGGTTGATGCTGTGGCCCAAGACGAAGCATAGGTCGACGGCGGCGGCGGAGCTCCAAAGCTGGCGACGCGGGGAAGACGAAGAAGAAGAGACGAGGGGAAAAGAAAGGAGCTGACCCTTCGGTCTTATTTATAAGGCAACAGAGTTAGGTCAAGCGCGCAGATCCAGGAGCTATTGTTACAGGAGGGTGTTATAAATGATAAATTTCATGATGACGTCATGCCGGTTTACAGCAACCAGAAATGATGACGACATGGCGGTTTACCAATTACCACAAGATGTCCAAGACACGAAATTTTGTGAAGGATTGACATGAACCGGTTCAAATCAATCTGGGGCCTAATGTTGGGGATATTACCACTAGGCGTAAACCGGCCTACTTGGGCCGGGTTAACTTCATTAGTGGTATAAGCAGATGAAGGCCCAAGGCATGTAGTCGGTTTAGGACCTGTAGCCGTAAACCGGCCTGATGTATAACTTGTATTGTAAGTTAGGAATAGAGAGATACCAACCGGGATACGAGTATGAACCGGTTGGGACTCTATGGATCGGCGGGCGTCACCCGTGTATATAAGGGGATGACCCGGCGGCGGTTCAAGACAGACAACCACAACTCGAGCCTAGGCGAAGCTTGTTTGCTCCCTAGCCATCGAGACCACATCAATTCCATCACAACAGGACGTAGGCTTTTACCTTCATCGAAGGGGCCGAACTAGTATAAACCCTCGTGTCTTTGTGTCCGCTTTAACCCCTTCAAGTAAACCCGCAGCGATGGCTCCACGACTAAGTCCTTTCACTAGGACATCTGCCGTGACAAATCCACGACAATATTGTATATATGATGTCTAAACTATGCAATGCAAGACACCATATGCATGACATGAGCAGTATAGCCGGGCCAAGTTAGAGCATAGGACTGGTAATATGTCCCTGAATCCATCTCGGAGGAGCTATCGGGGCCCAGCAAGAGATCTGCTTCGACAGGTAGCACTGTCTGCTCTGAAGACCTTGTTTTCACTCCAGATTTTTCCACTACCCACTCAAATGGTTGATTCACAGGAAGAGTAGTTTAATGTACAAACATTATCGACAAATGGAAACATAATGAAGAAAAGGATGGGCAAGATATCAATCAAATATATGATGCCTGGTTAAACAAGATGGTATTGCATATTTCACATATATTATTATATTTTTACTGAAAGACTGTAAGGGAACCCTGTCGGTGTACTAAAGTAGGGGTACCTTAGTACCCCGAACTTGTGCACGGGCAGTCGCAGCACCCCGCGGCAAGGCTTGCTGGGCGTCCGTCAAGACCCTTCGTTATTCCTATTACTGCCATTCAAGAACAAAGTGTTAACTGAGAAGACAGAGCCCCGGCAAGAGGAGCTTGCCGGGAAGGACAAGACCCCGGCAAGAGGAGCTTGTTGGGAAGACCAACCAAGGCATTTCAAGAGACTTGCCGCGGCGCACCGCGCGTCCCGGCAAGACCCGGCGAGCGGCAAGCTTGCGGGTGCGACAAGACAGCGACCGCGGCAAGGCGCTTGCCGCGGCGAAGCCACCGCTCTGCGCCCCCGCTCCAGCGCATCCGACGACGTGTCGCCACAGGATCGCTCCTGGTGCACGTGGCGGGTAGCTGTGCAGCCAAGCGGTGCGAGGTGGCAAGCGAAGATGACAAGGAGGCCATCATGGCGATCGGTGGCGCCCCTAACGGTCGTTTCCTACACTGTTTGGGCGACCAGACGGGCATTAAATGCCCTTGTCCCCTGCCGTCAGAGTTAGGTAGGGGGCACTATTGATAGCGGTTGTACCAACCCCCGTTTTTACTTTTTTACCTCTCTTTCTGCGTTGCCACCTGTCGGTGACCCCTTTAGACTATAAAAAGGAGGCTCATGTGCACGTAGAAGGGGTTCAACTCATTCGAGACTACAACACACCACACGCTTCCGAGCAAGAACAAAATAGAAACACAAAGCAGCAGTAGGAGTTTTATCTCTCGGAGAGCTCCGAAGCTGGGTAAAATCCCTCGCGTGCTTTCGCCTCGATCTGCTCTTCGTGCGCCCTCCGCTCCCTTGACGGACCGAAAAGGGGCCCTGCCCCATAGGTGTTCGTTTCCCACGACATCTTTGGCGCGCCGGGTAGGGGGGGCGTCGAGGTTGTGCGAACCTGATCCGGTCTCTGCGCACGCTACATCAACATCTTCATCGACATGCCACCGAAGAAGAAGGCTTCGGAGGTGGCCGCTCCGTCTGCGACTATCCTACCGCCACCAGAGCAAACGGGCGGTGGGGTGGACGCCGGCGGAGGAGCGGGCGCCGACGGTGAGACTCGCGTCATCACCAGGTCCAAGGACAAGGCCCCGCAAGCTTCAACGTCTGTACATCCACCGCTCCCCTCCCAGGGGGTGCAGGATCGACAACGCCATGGTGCTCCTAGCACCGTACTCGCGTTGGAACAAGGCCAAGCTGGTGGGTCGCGGGACGCTCAAGGCCAACATACACGTCAACACGCTGGCACGAGCACAGTGCGGTCGCCTAGGCGAGATGTTGCTCCTTCTAACACTGTTAGAAGTTTGAGCATATCCCGCACTTCGCGTCGTTCGCCGCCGCCACCCAAGACTGCGGAGGGTGGCCGATGAGCTCTTCTTGATTATCCTCCAGCGCCAGACAAGATTGACGACTGGAGGGCCACCATTCAGAGCCTCATCAGCTTCGCCAACAGCGACAAGCCCCGGCAGCCGAGCACATCGAAGCCCCGGCAAGACGTCCAGGCGCAAGCCGACACCGACAAGACCGCTGGGGGTGCCACCACCGTGCACTCCCCGCCCCGAAGGCCAAGATCGCCGACTCGCCGGGCCAACCTCGACACCGACTCCACCACGTCGTCAGACCCGCGAGCTCACCGCGATCAACGCCAAGTTCTCCAAGAACGACGATACGAAGACGCTCGCACTCGCATCGAGCGTCGAAGAGAAGCGCGACGTCAATCTGACGAGCGCGCTGGGCCCACTGTTGATATGCATGCGCCAGGGGAACCAGGCGACTTGCCGTACGCGGCAGGTTGCCCTGCGTTCACCCGAGAGCTGCGGCAGGTCCAGTGGCCCAGTACGAAGAACTTCAAGCCAGACGTACCCGAGAAGTACGATGGCAGGATACATCCGTCAGAGTTCCTCAGCGTCTACACCATCGCGGTGCAGGCTGCCAGGGGGTGCGACGAGAAGATCCTCGCCAACTACTTCCCGTTGGTACTCAAGCCCAACGTCAGATCTTGGCTCATGCAATTGCCGGACAACTCCATCTCTTCGTGGGCGGACCTGTGCCATCAGTTTGTCGGCGCCTTCACAGGCGGCCACAAGCCCCATGGCCAGGAAAGTGACCTTCATCTGCTCGCCCAGAAGGAAGGAGAATCCCTGCGCAAGTATATACAGAGATTCAGCCAGGTGCAGCGTAACATCCCAGACGTCCACCCTGCCGCGGTTATCAGCGCGTTCCATCAGAACGTGCGTAACCGCAGGATGAGGGAGGAGATGGCGATGTGCAAAATCAGAGATGTCAGCGAGCTCTATGCTCTGGCCGACAAGTGTGCACGGGCTGAAGAGGGGAGGAAACTTCCCGGAGAGAACGCAGGAGCAGAAGGATCTGACAGTGAGGACGCCCCTCCGGCAAAGAAGAAACGGAGGCGGAATAATAGAAAGAGAAAAGCTAAGGATGTACTACTCGTTGAGCAGTCCGGCAACGAAGGCGGCGCCGAGAAGGCCAAAGCTGGTGACTCCGGCGAGGCTGTGGTAGCCGCCGACAAGCAGGACGGCTCCGGCAAGCAGTACTGCAAGATCCACCGCACCAAGGGCCATGACCTCCAAGCCTGCAAGAAAGTTGAGCAGATGGCGGAGCTACAGAAAGCTGAATACGAGCGCCGCGACAAGGAGAAGGCCCAGGAAGGTGGTGGAGGATCCGGCAAGAAGCGTCCCGCCCGGGGAGGGCACCGCGGCAAGGCCAAGCAGCGGCAAGGAGACAGGCCTCCCCGCGGCCGTGACAAGGACGAAGACGAGGATGAAGATGATGAGATGGAGGAGGATGAGACCGATGAGCAGGACTTTCAGAAGGCGACGGAGGTTTTGTGCGTTGACGGTGGTGCTTCTCTGTACACCTTGCACCGCCAACTCAAACAGTGGGTGCAGGAGGTAAATGCAACAGAACCATCAGTGGAATCGCGCAAGCCCCTGAAGTGGTCCAGCACGCCCATCATCTTTGATGTTGAGGATCACCCTGATCGCATCACTGCGGTCGGGTGCTTGCCGATGTTGGTTTCGCCAACCATCCGCAACCTCAAGGTCACAAAGATGTTGGTTGATGGCGGGGCCGGCCTAAATCTGATCTCTTCCGCGGTGCTCAACAAGCTCCAGATCCCCGACAGCGAGCTCGAAGAGACTGGTACCTTTCAAGGAATCAACCCGGGAAGGAGCAAGCCGAAGGGGAAGATCACACTGTCAGTGACGTTTGGCAGCGAGCTGAATTTCAGGACAGAGAGAGTCACGTTTGATGTTGCTGATTTCCCATTGCCCTACAATGGGATACGCGGCCGCCTAGCGCTTGCCAAGTTCATGGCAGCCTCTCACTACGCCTACAATGTGCTCAAGATGCCTGGTCCGATAAGTGTTATTTCTATCCATGGCGACAAGAAAGACACACTTATTTGTACCGACAAGATCTACTGGGAAGCAGCAGCCGCAGTAGAATGCAAACCACTTGCCGCTGAAGCTCCTGGGGGGAAGAAGAAGACCAAGTCCGGCAAGAGTAGCTCTGATGCCCACTCCGGCAAGCGCACCTCTTCGGAGTGCTGCGCTACCATCAAGGACGGACCATCAAGCTCCACCGGCAAGTGCAAGATGGCGAAGACAGCTGCACCAGAGACCAAGAAAGTGGCCGCCAAGGAGGACGGCACTGGTGGTACCTTCACCATCAGTGCCACGCTTGACCCTAAATAGGAAAGCGCGCTCGTTGCTTTCCTGCGGGCGAATGTTGATGTGTTTGCATGGCAACCATATGACATCCCCGGTGTTCCCAGGAAAGTAATTGAGCACCACCTTGCCGTCTGCCCTCACGCGCGGCCCGTCAAGCAGAGAGTCAGGAAGCAAGCGGTGGAACGCCAAGAGTTCGTTGCAGAAGAGATCAAGAAGTTGGAAGTAGCAGGCCTGGTCCGAGGAGTACTCCATCCAACGTGGTTAGCCAATCCAGTAGTCGTGCGCAAAGCAAACGGGAAGTGGAGGCTTTGTATTGACTTCACTGATGTTAATAAAGCTTGTCCCAAGGATCCATTTCCCTTGCTGCGCATTGACCAGATTGTCGACTCCACAGCAGGATGTGATCTGCTTTCATTCCAGGATATCATCAGATCTTCATGGAAGAAGAGGATGAAGAGAAAACCGCATTCATTACTCCATGTGGCACGTACTGCTTTGTACGGATGCCTTTCGGACTAAAGAATGCTGGCTCAACATTTGCAAGAGTAGTCAGCCATGCTTTTGAGCCACAGTTGCACAGAAATGTAGAAGCTTACATGGATGACATAGTGGTCAAAAGCAAGGACAAAGAGACTCTGATCCAAGATTTGGACGAGACTTTTGCAAATCTGCACAAGATCAATCTCAAGTTGAATCCCGAGAAGTGCGTGTTTGGAGTCCCTTCCGGCAAGCTTCTCGGATTCTTTGTGTCTCAGAGGGGGATTGAAGCCAATCCCGACAAGATCAAAGCCATTGAACAGATCGAAGCGCCGAAGCGTGTCAAGGATGTGCGAAGACTTGCCGGCTGTGTTGCTGCTCTAAGTAGGTTCATCTCTAAGTCTGCTGAGCGCGCCCTGCCATTTTTCAAAATTTTGAAAAAGGCAGGCCCAATGAAATGGACTCCGGAAGCGGAGGCTGCGCTGCAGGACTTGAAGAGATACCTATCCTCCACTCCAATACTTGTCGCACCTAAGCCACAAGAGAAGTTGCTGCTATATGTAGCAGCAACCAATCAAGTGGTTAGTGCTGCGTTAGTTGCGGAGAGGGAGGCGGATGATGAGCCAGCGGCCGCGGCAAGCGAGTCCAGCGACAAGCAGGGGGCTTCCCCGACAAGTTCTGGTTCCGGCAAGGATGGATCTGTGCAGCCACAAGAAGAGAAACAGAAGAAGATGGTGCAGCGCCCAGTTTACTTTGTTAGTTCCCTTTTGAAGGGGGCTAGATCAAGGTACTCTGGTGTGCAGAAGTTTCTTTTCGGCCTTCTCATGGCCTCGAGGAAGCTGCGCCATTACTTTCAAGCACATGAGATCACAGTTGTTACTCGCTTTCCGTTGAAGAGGATATTGCAGAATCCGGAAGCAACAGGCAGGATTGTCGAGTGGGCACTGGAATTGTCAAGCTTTGGCCTCAACTTTGAAAGTACTTCAACTATTCAGAGCCGAGCATTGGCAGAATTCATAGCAGAATGGATGCCAACGCCTGATGAAGAAACTTCGGAGAGGAACATCCCCGTCAAGGAAGCAAGCAAAGAATGGATCATGTACTTTGATGGTGCCTTCTCGCTGCAAGGCGCCGGTGCGGGCGTACTACTTGTCGCACCCACCGGAGAGCACCTCAAGTACGTGGTTCAGATGCACTTTCCCAAGGAACAAGCAACAAACAATACTGCAAAATATGAAGGCTTGCTTGCCGGACTTAGGATCGCGGCAGACCTTGGGATCAAGAAGCTTATTGTCAGGGGTGACTCACAGCTTGTCGTCCGCCAAGTCAACAAAGATTATCAGAGTCCGTTGATGGAAGCCTATATTGATGAAGTGAGGAAGCTGGAAGAGCATTTTGACGGCCTGCAGATGGAACATGTTCCAAGAGCTTAGAACGATATTGCAGATGGCCTGTCAAAATGTGCCGCACCTAAGTTACTTGTGCTCAAGCTGACTCAACCATCTGTAACACCATCATCTGGACAGAGCAAGAAGAGAAAGTTGGTTACTGGCGACTACTTTCCGGCAGAGCTCCCCGAAGCCGCCGCCAAGAAGGTCCCCGGGATCAACACAAAGAGTGCTGAGGAGCAGCCTTCTCCGACAAACCCTAGGGCTTGTTTCGTTGAAGCAGACGCTCCCGCCAAGCTGTGTCCCGACACGCTTGCCGGGGAGCATCACACTCCGGCAGGATCCCAGATTCTTGCCGTAGAAGCAGATGTTCCCGCAGCAGCTTTTGCGCCTTTAGTCCTTGTCGTCGAGCCGCAGGCTCCGGCATGGGCACAGCAAATCATCCATTTCCTTCAAACAGGAGAACTTCCCGACGAGCAAGAAGAAGCAGAGAAAGTAGCCCTACAATCAAGTATGTACCAGTTTGTCGATGACATACTGTACAGAAGAAGATTCAATGGAGTGAAATTAAAGTGCATTTCCCGGGAAGAAGGACAGGAGCTGTTGGCGGAGATACACGGAGGCATATGTGGTCACCACATTGGCGCAAGAGCACTTGCCGGCAAAGCCTTCCGGCAAGGTTTCTTTTGGCCGACAGCCCTCCAGGATGCAACTGCACAAGTAACCAAGTGTGAAGCGTGCCAGTTCCACTCCAAGCAGATACATCAACCAGCTCAAGCTCTCCAAACAATCCCTTTATCCTGGCCATTTTCGGTCTGGGGGCTCGACATTCTCGGCCCCTTTCCCCGAGCTGTCGGGGGCTTTGAGTACTTGTATGTGGCAATCGACAAGTTCACGAAGTGGCCAGAGGTGGAAGCAGCGAGGAAGGTGACAGCACAGTCAGCAGTCAAGTTCTTCAGGTCAATTGTTTGCCGTTTCGGAGTCCCTAACAGGATCATCACCGACAATGGCACACAATTCACGAGTCGCACCTTCATGCAGTACGTCCAAGATCTTGGCGCCAAGATCTGCTTCGCTTCTGTTGCTCACTCGAGAAGCAACGGTCAAGCGGAGAGGGCAAATGTTGAAGTGCTGCGCGGGCTCAAGACCAGAACTTTCAACAGGCTGCACAAGTGCGGAAGAAATTGGATCGAGGAGCTGCCGGTGGTTCTTTAGTCGATCAGGACGACGCCAAATCGAGCCACTGGCCAGACACCTTTTTCTCTTGTCTACGGAGCAGAGGCAGTTCTCCCCACGGAACTCGTATACGGATCGCCTCGAGTGCTCGCTTATGATGAGCTTGAGCAAGAGCAGCTGCGGCAAGATGACGCGCTGCTCCTCGAGGAGGATCGTCTTCAGGCTGTTGTGCGAGCTGCTTGCTACCAGCAAGCTTTGTGCCGCTACCATAGCCGCAAAGTTAATGCCATAAGCTTCGAGGAAGGCGACCTTGTTCTTCGGCGCGTTCAATCCGCCAAGAATTCCAACAAGTTGACGCCAAAGTGGGAAGGCCCTTACCGGGTAAAGCGAGTCACTAGGCCTGGCGCTGTCCGCCTTGAGACCGAAGATGGCATTCCGGTGAGCAATTCCTGGAACATAAAGCATCTTCGCAAGTTTTACCCATAAGGCGCGGTTGCCGGAACCTGCCGTCCCGGCAACCACCTTTTGTACAAGCCTTGCCGATGTTGCATGTAACCCTTTGTACAAAGCCGGGCGCAGATCCCATGCATAAATAAAGATCGTATGTTCACTACATGTTGTCAAATTTCATGCCTTTTTCTTTTAGCATGTGTACACTGACACTTTGTGCAGCACTTGCCCCCGGTAAGCAATAACAAGCCTTGAGGCTCCATATAATTATTTTCTCTTCTTTCTTCTCAAAAACAAGGTTCCTCCGCCCACAAGTTCACCGGGGGGGAGGAGAAGATAAAGGTGTGGACCAGGCGTCGTTCAAAGGAATCTAGCCTTGCCGGGACACAGACGACAGAAAAGCTAAGTTGCCAAAGTTTGAGCATAGCCAATTTTTAATTTTTAAAAGTTATGTTCCTTGAACGACCGTGCCTTGTATGGAAAACCTGTGTCTGGAGGAACCGACTCGTGGCTAAGTTGCGCCCTTACTTTGTTTCGAGTCCGCTCAACAATGAAAGTGTGCTGCGATTAGCCCCGACAAGGTTTCTTGCCGGATGCAACACCGCCAGCAGGCTGCTGATGTTCTGCACTCAGCGCTCGCGGCGAGTGTGTTTGCGCCGGCAAGTTTCCTAAAAGCGTAAGGGTAAAAACATACAAGGGATGGAATCAAGTAAAGGAGATAACATAGCAAGCATTGCCCAGAATTAAGTTATATTACAATAAATAACTTGCCGCGCTCTAATGGATTGGTCCTATGACATATCTAGCAGAGGCAAGAAAAAGGGAGAAGAAGGGTGGCCTAATCCACGCGCTCGCCGTCGATCCTCCTGACCTCATTCACCTTGTCCACAATGGGTGCGACAATGGCTTTGAGTTCTTCAAGATCAGCACCCGCCGGCAGCTTCTTGAGGACGCGGGTGAGGTCGATGCCCGGGTTGCGAAAGAGCATCTTCACCAACACCTTCTCCAAGACCTTGGCGCAGAGCGCGCGCGACTCGTCGGCCAGCTTCTTCGTGATCCTTTCCCGGAGCTGCAGGAGAGCCATCACCACACCCTTGAAGAAAAGTGTAAGCTTGGCGCTGGGCTGGAGGTTTTCGTCAGTAGAGTACCCGAAGCCCGCCAAGTCCAGCTCCGCCAGCTCCTCATCAATGGATGCAGCGATGTTGACGAGGCCCTCCGTCCAGAGCTCCACCGTGGCCTTGAAGGTGTTCTGAGTCTCGGCAGCCCTCGTCAGCAGCTCCTCGTTGCCCTTGATCTCTTTCTTCAGCTTATCCTCTCGCCTCTTGGCGGCGTTCAGCGTCTCCGTCAAGGTGGCCAGCTTCAGCTCCAGATCAGCGCTCGAGTCCTTGGCGGCATTCAGTTCCTTGATCTTGTCAGCAAGTTGAACTTGCAGATCGCCATGGGCAAGAGCATCCTTCTCGCGCTCGCGCTGGAGTGCGGCAAGCTCTTTGTTTTTCTTCCCACATCCGCCTCCAGCTGCACCACCTTCACCTCTAACTCCTTCTTGGCGGACTCGGCGGCCGTGGCAGCGTCCTTTGCCTCCTTGAGTGCCCCGCCAAGTGATTGCTCCCGTGCGTCGAGCTCTTCCTCGTGGCTGTCCAGATTAACCTTCTTCTGTGTCAGCTCACCTTCACGCCTGGACATTTCCTCGGCGGCGAGCCTCTGCTGCTCCTCGGCTTCAGCCTTTTCTAGGATGAACGCCTTCTTCGCCTCATCAAGTTGCGCCCTCTCCTCCGCAATGGATCGGAGGGCCTCCTGGTTGTGGCTCTTGAGCTCCTCCACATGCTTCTCTATGTCAACTCCCGCCCGCGCGACAAGCGCTTCCCGGGATTCAAGCTTCACTTGCCGGGCGCGGTAGAGTGACACCAGCTTTTGGAGCAACTGCTCCTCCTCGGACTCGTCGCCGCTGCTGTTTGGCACGTCCACCACTGCCAGCCCAGCAGAGGCGAGTACTTCCCCGTCAAACTCCTCCCCTTCGACCGGCGCCCAGGGAGGCTTGATGTATACGCCCAGGGAGGCTTGATGTATACACCCTTGCCGGCCTTCAAGTAGGCGCCTGGATGGGGCTCCTCGGAGCCCGGCGCTGTGTCAGCGGCGGTGGGGTCGGCGGTCGGTGTAGCGCCTTGCGCTCCTGCGTTCTCCGGATCGTCAGTACGATCGCCGGACCCCTCACCAGCTCCCGCGCCAGCAGCCTTGGCGGCTTCTTCGTCGGCGGGTTCATCAGCGCCGGCCTCTTCCTCGTCAGCAGCGGCGCCCTCAGTACTGTCACGCACGCCCTCCTCACCGGTGGCCTCAGTCTCCATCGGGTCTGCGAGAGGGGGGTCTGAAGACAGGAAGAGGAAGAAAAAAGTCAAGCAAAGAAGATCAGAAGAAGAACCCAAGGGAAGATTTCCGACAAAGAAGGTTACCTGTGCTGGGATCCGTGACCATGGGCTCCTCCACCAAGGGCTCACTGGTTCCGTCCCTTGCCGGGGACCTCTCCCTTGCCGGGGAGCGCTCCCTTGTCGGGGAATCGCCCCTTGGCGGCGTAGTCGAAGCAGACAGCACCTCCGGTGCGGTTTCTGATTGCTCCTGATGGGCCTGCTCTGCTCCTACACATATGAATCAGCAATCAAGATGTCAGCAAAAGAAGAAGCACCCATGCGCGCCCTACAACAGAAAGTGAACCAAACACTCACGCTGGGGGCTGTGCTGGGGGCTGCTGCGAGGAGAAGGAACCGGGTCCGTCAAGGTAGTCTCGGACGTGTCCTCTGCCATCACCACAGGATCGTCCTCGATGACAACCACGGGGACCTTGGCCCTCTTCGCCGCTCTCTCGGCCAGAGTCCTGAAACAGAATAGGGATTTAGAGAGAAGCAGATCAGATACAAGACAAGCAACAACAAAGATCAAAGAAAGACAAGTACAGTAAAAAGAAAGCCTTACTCCTCCTCCAATTCTTCCTCCTCGTCGGAGCTCAGCGCAGAGAGGTCGAAGTCTGGTACCCTTTCTGCGCGGCGAGGCGGAGGAGTAGGCTCCCTTGGACGTTTGCCGGGAGCTGCGGCAGGATCGGGCATGGCAGCCCGGGAAGACCCCGCCTCAGTTGCCGGCGCGGCCTGAGATGCTCCCACGGCAACGGTACTTGCCGCGGTGGAGCGTGTTCCACGGCGCTGCGGCTGTTGGCCTGCTTGCCGCGCTGCTGTATCTCCAACTCGACGGAGGCGCCTTCTTGGTTGGAATTGGGGCTACGCTGGGGGCTCCGCCTACGGCAAGCTGCTCGAAGACGGCTGGCCGGTCGCGCCCTCGGTGGGCTCGCTCGCTTCAGCCTCGGGCTCCCCCTCGCCAATGACCTCTCCGGCAAGGTCCTCCCTGTCGGCAAGGCCTGCCGCCTCGGCCGCCTCTGCCTCCTCCAACGTGAAGCCGAACTCACCCGCGGCGGCGGCTGCCGCCGCCTCTTCGGCCCTGGTGGCGATGTACCGCATCTCGTCGTCAGTGGTGTCACGGGTGAGGAGCCTCTGCTCGTCGGCATTGACTGCTATCTCTGTCAAGCCGTCGAAGAATTGCCGCACAACGTCGTCGGCGGGCTCCATCCAAGTTGCGCTTATCCCGTGCGAGTCGCAATCTGGCATCATTGCACAGATGCGATCGCGTTGGGAGTTGTTGCACAATGGGATGACGCCCTGCGGCAACCTGAACCATTCTGGATGGTTGGCGTCATGCTTGAACAGCTCCCTCAGCATCCCATCAAGCTCCAGAACCGTGAAGTTGAAGTTGAGGCCTGGACGCAGCCTCATGATATCCGTCGGGCCACCAAACAGCCAGGTGGGCCTCCCCCTCTTCTACAGAGGGGCGATGCGACGGCGAAGGAAATCCGCGCCAACTGCCCCTGCTGTGAGCCCGGCAAGCCTGAGCCGGAGAATTCGGGTGGTGGCAATCTTCAGCTTGGCGTCGTCCGGCGATAGACCGCTCCAGTCGCCGCCGCGCACCACCCGGGTCCGGCGCAGGTTGGTGAATGGCTGCGGGTTGGCGTCGACGATCCAGCACCACTCCGCCCTCCACTCATCCCACTTGCTGCGGAGCTCGCCCGTCAGGTACACCTCCTTCATGCCGATTCGTGAGGTCCAAGCGATTCCGCCAGCCAGTGGCTCCCCTTTCTCGGCACGGGGGGTGAAATAATGACGAAAAAGAGCGACATTCGGGAGGATGCCAACGAAGTTCTCGCAGAGGTGTGCGAAAACCGCCATTGTCAGAACGGCGTTGGGGGTGAAATCAAGAAGATGAAACTCGTAGGTATTCATGATGTCGCAGAGGAAATCAGAAAAAGGTGGGCAGAGCCCGCAATAGAAGAACACAGGAAAGAAATGGTACCCTTTTGGGCACCGCTTCGATTTGGAAGCCTCGGCGGAGAGCACCGGCGTGCGCGGATGCGCCCGCGTCTCCGTCGACCAAAAGAGGTAAAATTCCTCCCGCAGTGCCTTCAGGGTAAGCTCGGGGGGAAAAGCACCCGCTCCTTGCGCAGCGCCTCAAGCCGCAACGCCTCGGCCGACTTGGTGCTCGACTTCGTGCCCTTGCCGGTCTTTGGAGCCATGGCGGAAGCGGCGGGGGAGCGCGGAGGTGTTGAGGGTGACGGCGGCGACGGGCGGTGGAGCGCTGCTCTCTTTCGGCTTGGTAAGCGGAGGGGAGCGGCGGAGCTTTCGGAGGAAGGAACTGCAAGTGGCGAAGGTGGGGGGAACGGCCCTGTTTCCTCTGCTTATAAACAGGGGAGGTGAACGTTACGCATTTCCTGAAATTAAGAATTGCCCACGATCTCTCCCACGACACCGCGATTGACGCGTGCCGTTACGGGGGAGCGCGGTGGATACGGAGTTAGATTTAGTGTGGACCCAGGCCGCTTGTGCCCGTGCCCTGTTTTGGGCCTAGCCCAACAGCGCTCGGCACCGTGTATGGCCCAGGCCCGGGGGCTCCTGTCGATGTACTAAAGTAGGGGTACCTTAGTACCCCGAACTTGTGCACGGGTAGTCGCAGCACCCCGCGGCAAGGCTTGCCGGGCGTCCGCCAAGACCCTTCGTTATTCCTATTACTGCCATTCAAGAACAAAGTGTTAACTGAGAAGACAGAGCCCCGGCAAGAGGAGCTTGCCGGGAAGACCAACCAAGGCATTTCAAGAGACTTGCCGCGGCGCACCGCGCGTCCCGGCAAGACCCGGCGAGCGGCAAGCTTGCGGGTGCGACAAGACAGCGACCGCGGCAAGGCGCTTGCCGCGGCGAAGCCACCGCTCTGCGCCCCCGCTCCAGCGCATCCGACGACGTGTCGCCGCAGGATTGCTCCTGGTGCACGTGGCGGGTAGCTGTGCAGCCAAGCGGTGCGAGGTGGCAAGCGAAGATGACAAGGAGGCCATCGTGGCGATCGGTGGCGCCCCTAACGGTCGTTTCCTACACTGTTTGGGCGACCAGACGGGCATTAAATGCCCTTGTCCCCTGCCGTCAGAGTTAGGTAGGGGGCACTGTTGATAGCGGTTGTACCAACCCCCGTTTTTACTTTTTTACCCCTCTTTCTGCGTTGCCACCTGTCGGTGACCCCTTTAGACTATAAAAAGGAGGCCCATGCGCACGTAGAAGGGGTTCGACTCATTCGAGACTACAACACACCACACGCTTTCGAGCAAGAACAAAATAGAAACACAAAGCAGCAGTAGGAGTTTTATCTCTCTGGAGAGCTCCGAAGCTGGGTAAAATCCCTCGCGTGCTTTCGCCTCGATCTGCTCTTCGTGCGCCCTCCGCTCCCTTGCCGGACCGAAAAGGGGCCCTGCCCCATAGGTGTTCGTTTCCCATGACAAACCCCCTACAGTATAAGTGGTGCAACAAACCCAAATTGCAAGAACCATGCCTTGAACCTGGGTGGGTGGGAAGGCATCAGCCCCTTCCAACCACTAGGCTATGCCTTAGTCTGCTATTTCACATATATTATGGCTAGCTAAAAGAGATGAGACTGCATAATTCCCATATATGATATAGAAACTAAACATGTGGCATTACAGAACATGCCTAAACTAAGTAGATGACATATATGATGTCAAAAGTAGGCACTGCAAGGCAGCATATACATGATATGACCAACATCATCAGGCCAAGTTAGAGCAAACACCTTGGGGTGTAAATAGGAGTGGTCAGCTATGTCTGAATCTGCCTCAGAACAGATATCTTCCTATGGATTACAATCTGGATAGGGGGAGGGTTTGCCATTGAACCCACCATGCAGCAATGTCTGCATGACATTGTATTGCCGCCAAAAAATCTTCTCTTTTTCTCTACATGTTCAGTATGACTGTGTACAATATCTGACATGCATACAAAAAAAATATAGTGAGATTATGTAAGGAGAGCATGCAGAAATCTAGAGTGATGGAAACAACCAGTAGATGGATCCAAAAGTAATGATAGCAGGCTGATGATAGCTTTAATTTAATAAAAAGACATATGATGATTGCTTAACTATTTGTTTCCCACCCAAGATGAACAACATAGGCATACCGTAGGTGAACCAGATAATAGACAGAGATACTATTCATAGCTGCCTCGATATGTGCCTCACAAGTAATTCTAGAACTCGGGCTTGAACATTAATTTGGACCTGACTTGGAGTCTAAGAGATGAACAGGACGATAAAGTAGCAGTTAATATTAAGCAATGCATAACATAAGCAGAAACAAAAGAGTGTGACCTCTCTTGTGGACCTGTGTGTTCCTACGGTTCATCTGTTGAGTCAATGATGGTGATGCAGTTGCGGTGGGTGCCGGCGGCAGGGAAGGAGATCTGAGGCGGCGAAAGACAGTCAGGAGTCGTGATGTCTGGTTTGGTGGATGCTTTTGTCAATGGAGCAGCTCAGGTGAGGTGGACGATGTCGCGGCAGGAGAAGGACAAACCACGCAAAGTTTCCTTAGACACCTACCAGTATCTGAAGTAATTCTGTAAGGGCTCCTTTGGCTTGCAGGATTCTAAAAATGCAAGGATAGGAAAAACATCAAACTAGGATAGGAATGCACATGGGAAATAGAGCATTTGTAAACACAGGATTTCTGTCAACTTTGGTGTTTGGTTCATAGAAATTGGAAAGAGCAGAGGAATGGAAAGAAACATGGCCAAATTAAAGTGAAACCATATAAAAGCGTGTACAGTTAGAATGTTATTCTACCACCAATGCACTTGGTCTTGTTTTCATGCATAGGAATTTGAAAAGTAGGTCCAGGTAGATGTTTTGCTCCATTCCTTTCAACAAAATGCATGAATAATTGAATAGTAGAGTGCCATAGGAAAATTTCCTATTGCTATGTTTTTCCTTTGAACCAAAATAGCCCTAATGGATCAACATGAATGTAGAGTAATAAGTGATGCGACAAGTGTTCAACCTGTTTGCCGTAGCCGTCTCGACCTCAGCATCATTGGGTTGGTCGCTGAAGAAATTGAGGCAGAGGTGGCTCTCGGAGGTGTGGAGGAAGATCTGAGGAATCTGTAGACGGCGTCCAGGGCACTGCTCTATTGTGATGGATGGTTCCTTCGTTGGAGTAGCTCTAGCGAGCCATAAGACGTCGAGGCTAAAGTAGTACAATTCAGACATCGTTAAGCTCAAGTGGGATTATAATAGCATCTCCAATAGATGATGTAAAATACATTACCAAAAAGTGATAGATGTAAAATTTACATCACAAAAAACACCTGACTACAACAGATGAGGTAAAAACTGTTGACTCTGAACTTAACTGTCAAAACTGAAATTTATTGTGGGATCTGAATGTTACTGTCAAAACTGAACACAATTGTAGCAGAGAGGCACTTCACATGTAGTTTAGGGAGGGCCTGCAGTTCATCTTCAACCTCCACTCTCCTGATCCGCCAGCCACCACCGGCTAAACCGCCGGCCCCCACCGCCTGCAGCCGGCAGCGCAATCGTGCTACCTCGCCGCCCCGAAACCACACCCCGCCGTCGGTCCGCCGCAGCCCCGGCCAGCCCTCTAGCCCCCCTCCCACCCACGCCGAGCTTTTTCTCCGGCGATCCCCATGCCACCGCCCCACCACCGCGCCACCCACCGCGCCGACCCTAAACCCTAAGATAGATAGTGGGGTAACTCTCCCGTGAGCCCCTGTCCCCGCTGCGGGTGGTTCTTCCTTAACTCCGGCGAGCCCCCCCTAAAAATCGACTGACCCAAAAGTCGGTTCAGTCCACTGAAGTGTAGCTAAATCAGAGCAGAGTAGCAGCACGAGCGAGGGGGAGAGCAGCAGCAGCACGAGCGAGCGAGAGCCAGAGTAGTAGCAGCAGCGCGAGAGAGCAAGAGACGAAGCAGCAGCAGTAGCGTGAGCGAGCAAGTGAGAGCTGGAGCAGCAATAGCAGCGCGAGCGAGCAAGCAAGAGCCAGATCCGGAGCAGCAATGCGAGCGAGCAAGAGCCGGAGTATCAGCAGCAGATCCGGCTGGTATGGCCGCCGCCGCCGAATGGGCCTCGCGCTGGAGGAGTGCCACCATGGACATGTCGCCCGCGGCACCGGCTTCAAGGTAGCCGCTCCATGGGGGTGCGGGATGGAGCACCATCGGTGCCGGGAGGTCGAGTTAAGGAGAAGGTGCGATGCGATGAGTGTATAACCTCTTTGGTGGCGTCAAGTAGGCCTCGGCTTCGTCCGAGGAGTCGGTGAGGATGTTGCAGTTCCGGTGGAGAAGGTTATGGCAGCACTTTGGGGATGGAGCAGCCGCGATAGACGAGGCGATCGTCGGAGCAGCTCCTTGGAGGTTGAGGACGGGACGGCTGAGCCGGCGGACCGACGAGATGGATGACGGGTCCTCATCCGGGGAGGTGGATGAGGGACGTTGAGCTGTTGTGGTGGACGATGTCGTCGGGGAAGAGGCTCCGGCTGGGCAGCGATGAGGTGGCAGACAGAGGGGGTGGGGTTTTGCGGCTGGAGCAGAGAGGTTATGGCGGCCTGGGATTTTGAATGGCGAAAAGGAGGCGATGGGAGGGGGAACCATGACTTAGGGATGCGCTTGTTCAAAATGTAGGGTGTGTTACAAAAGTACCCCCACCGATTTGAACTAGGGGCCCTTTCGGCTCAGGGTTAGAAGGGGGATTTCGCATGTCGGTGTGTGGCAGCTGGAGGGACTTTTCGTGTGCGTTGTAATTTCGGGATAGCAAGGGGCGGGTTGTGAAGGCATGAGTTTTGGGAGCACGATATCTGAATTTTTGGGATATAACAAGGCGCCTGCTGAATTTTAGGGACAAGCCTAAAATATAATATTGTACGTACCAAATCAATTTGCACTTCCCTCAACGAAAAAACAAAAAAAAATATAATATTATTCACACCACACAAAGAGAGAGTCTTGTCCCATTTTACAACACAAATGCTATTCAAAGCTATGAATCCATGTTATGTCCAATTAAATTTTTTGGCTGGCTGTATAATGCATGTAACCTACTCATACCAACATTTTAGTGCATTCCAAATGTCTATACTACCGCTGCAATTCGAACTAAATTTGAATTTGTTTGTCTATTGAATAAGAATCTACAAGCATGATTGTTGCCAACTTCAACCATCATTCGTGTATTACCTTAACAACACACCACATGATTACTATAGAGATAGATATGAACTATGTGTACTATAGGAACTCGAATTCAATTTTTTGAATACACTTGATGTTGATTCCAAATAATAGTACATTTGATGTAATAACTAGATATTCATAATCTAAACCATGTTCCATACGTACACCATGTTTATCACACAAAGTATAGTGCCCCGCCCCCTACATTATGACAAGTATTTAGCCCTGAGCTGCAAAAGCCACAAATTATCCCAAATTATAATCAGTGTTCTACATTATGATATCTTCTTCAAATATCCGTATCCACTTTTTTATAATGAATTATGATCTCTGTTCATATTTTACACCTTCACTATCCTCTTCTCTTTGTAGCTAGCTAGCGCTAACTTTCTATCATGCATCACACGCCCGCCCCCCTCTCACCCTCCCTCAGCGTCCCCTCCATCGCACACATTCGATATTTCTCTTTAGGTCATTCACCCACGGTGTGTGTAGGCCCCCGGCTCCTTCTTTCCGGTACACATCGGTCGATATACCTCTCTAGCCACGTGTGCCTACTACAAACACACACTTCCCCGCTTCTCTTCTTACCGTCCATGCCCCCCTATGTCCAATACGGTTCCACGCAGGTGCACACTCCCGCCCCTCTTTTCACCGATCTCATACTCGCACACTCCTCCCCCTTGAAGGAGTCATGGATTAGGGGTTATCCGGACAGCCGGACTATATACTTTGGCCGGACTGTTGGACTATGAAGATACAAGATTCAAGACTTCGTCCCCTATTTGGATGGGACTCTCCTTTGCATGGAAGGCAAGCTTGGCGATTCGAATGTTCGATCTCCTTCTCTGTAACCAAATCTATGTAACCCTAGCCTCCTCCGGTGTCTATATAAACCGGCGGGTTTAGTCTGTAGGACAAGAACAATCATAATCATAGGCTAGCTCCTAGGGTCTAGCCTCTACGATCTCGTGGTAGATCAACTCTTGTAATACTCATATCATCAAGATCAATCAAGCAGGAAGTAGGGTATTACCTCCATCGAGAGGGCCCGAACATGGGTAAAATTTTGTGTCCCCTGCCACCTGTTACCATTAGCCTTAGACGCACAACTCAGGACCCCCTACCTGAGATCCGCCGGTTTTGACAGTGACATTGGTGCTTTCATTGAGAGTTCCTCTGCGTTGTCCCTGCAAGGCTCGATGGCTCCTTCAATCATCAAAAACAACGCGGTCCAGGGTGAGACTTTTCTCCCCGGACAGATCTTTGTGTTCGGCGGCTTCGCACTGCGGGCCAATTCGCTTGGCCATCTGGAGTAGATCGACACCTACGCCCCTGGCTATCAGGTCAGGTTCGGAAACATGAACTACACGGCCGATATCCATGGAGACTTGATCTTCGACGGATTCGGGCCTATGCCAGGAGCGCCGAACAGTCACGACGAGCATGGCTTAGATCCGTTGTCAGACAATATTCGGGATGTTGCACCTGCAGTAACTCCGGACCTAAATCCAGGGCAGATCGCGTCATCCGAGGACGGGTGGATGGAGCCCGCCCCGGAAGCCGCATACTCATCGGTGATAGAGCCGAACACAGACTCCACCTCTAAGTCTGTGTTACCGGACCCCCGGAGTTGTGTCCGGCTGACGGTCCCAGACCGTACGCGCCTGGGCCCATCGAATCCGATTGGGCTTCGATAATGGAGTTCACCACTACGGATATCTTTCAGCACTCACCCTTCGGCGACGTGCTGAATTCATTAAGGTCTCTCTCTTTGTTAGGAGACTCTTGGCCGAACTACGTCCGGATCGAGAGGGAAGCAGGCGATGAAGAAATTCGTTACCCACCCACCACCCACTTCATTGCTACTGTCGATGAATTTGACCGACGTGCTTGACTTTGACTCCGAAGACATCGATGGTGTGGACGACGATGTAGGAGAAGAACATGAACCACCGCCCATAGTGTGCTGGACAGCCACCTCCTCATATGATATATATATGGTGGGCACTCCCAAAGAAACCAATGGCGATGAGGCAATAGAGGATATCCCCTTGGGGAAGAAATCAAAGCATGGGGGTCATTTGCGCCGATCTAAGCCCCGCCACAGCAATACCTGCATAGGAGACGAAAACAATCCGGATGGTGCGGGAGATGAATACAATCCCGATCAGCCTACCTTCGAGCAGGCCGAACAGGAAGACGGGCAGGTTAGCCCAGATGAACAGGCAACGGACGGATACTTGGAGGAGGACAACTATATGCCTCCCTCCGAAGATGAGGTGAGCCTCGGCGATGATGAATTCGGCGTGCCTGAGGATCCCGTAGAGCAGGAGCGCTTCAAGCGCCGGCTTATGGCCACTGCAAGAAGCCTGAAAAAGAAGCAGCAGCAGCTCCAAGCTGATCAAGATTTGCTCACAGACAGATGGACTGAGGTCCTGGCAGCCGAGGAATACGGACTCGAGCGCCCAACCAAAGGTTACCCAAAGCACAAGTTGCTACCCCAACTCGGGGAGGAGGTCCTGGAGCCTGCATTACCAGCACAGGACAAGGCTGAACGGCCACCTCGTGGCCGAGATAAAATGGTGTATCAGCCCAAATACCAGCCCGCACCCCCACGCCAATACACTACGGCCCGGGGCAATACGCAAGACCTGCGAGATATATTGGAAAACAAAGCAGGACAGCCAAGATCGATCTACGGATCACGGGGCGCGCCCCAACACATGACGATAACCAACATGTCGGATACATTAACAACAAGTCCGGCCGAGCCAAACATAACAGACCAGACTCACTCGAACTGCGTAGTAACATAGCTCGGCATAGAGGTGCCGCACACCCCCTCTGCTTCACGGATGAAGTAATGGATCACGAATTCCCAGATGGTTTTAAACCCGTAAACATCAAATCATACGATGGCACAACAGACCCCGCGGTATGGATCGAAGATTTCCTTCTCCACATTCACATGGACCACGGTGATGATCTACATGCCATCAAGTATCTTCCCCTTAAACTCAAAGGACCGGCCCGACACTGGCTGAATAGCCTACCGGCAAATTCCATCGGCAGTTGGGAAAACCTGGAGGATGCGTTCCTCGACAACTTCCAAGGCACTTACGTGCGACCACCGGATGCTAATGACTTGAGACACATTACCCAACAGCCCAGAGAGTCAGCCAGGAAATTCTGGGCTCGGTTCCTAACTAAAAAGAACCAAATTGTCGACTGTCCGGACGCCGAAGCCTTGGCGGCTGTCGGTGTCAAAACCGGCGAATCTCGGGTAGGGGGTCCCGAACTGTGCGTCTAGGCGGATGGTAACAGGAGACAAGGGACACGATGTTTTTACCCAGGTTCGGGCCCTCTCGATGGAGGTAAAACCCTACTCCTGCTTGATTGATATTGATGATATGGGTAGTACAAGAGTGGATCTACCACGAGATCAAGGAGGCTAAACCCTAGAAGCTAGCCTATGGTATGATTGTTGTAATGGTTGTTCGTCCTACGGACTAAAACCCTCTGGTTTATATAGACACCGGAGAGGGCTAGGGTTACACAGAGTCGGTTACAATGGTAGGAGATCTACATATCCGTATCGCCAAGCTTGCCTTCCACGCCAAGGAAAGTCCCATCCGGACACGGGACGAAGTCTTCAATCTTGTATCTTCATAGTCTTGGAGTCCGGCCGATGATGATAGTCTGGCTATCCGGACACCCCCTAATCCAGGACTCCCTCAGTAGCCCCTGAACCAGGCTTCAATGACGATGAGTCCGGCGCGCATATTGTTCGGCATTGCAAGGCGGGTTCCTTCTCCGAATAATTCATAGAATATTGTGAACACCAGGATAGTGTCCGGCTCTGCTGACGTATAGAGAATAATATTTACACAAGTTCAATCTGCTGACGTATTTTGTGGCATGACATCATACCACCACCAAGCCTTTACTTGAATCGTTTTTTATTATACCACCTCAGCGCGTTTAGCGAAGCGGTTTCCTTGGCATGTCGAAGCAGAGATCGTGTTCCCCTTATTCCAGGATTCCCATCAATACGGACGTTGGTAAACCAACCGCGCCATTGATGGTGGCGCTTGGGAGATAAGCGAGTTTTACCAGGCCGGTGGGGACGCATAGTCTTTGTCCGCCCATATATAAGGGGATAAGGATCCACCTTTTTACCTACGCCTTCTTCCTCCTTTGCTTATCCATCTCCGCGCACTCGAGCTCCAGCGCCCAAGTTCGCTCACCTCGCCTCAACCTTCTCCAGCCATGTCCGGAGCGGGAGGCAAGTGGATGGCCTCCTCCATTACGGAGGGACACATCGAAAAACTGCGTGGCGCCGGATACCTATCCAGCGACATCGCGCACCAGCTGGCCGACGAGGGGCAGCTCTTCCCCACCCCCAGGCCCCATGAGAGGGTCGTATTCCTTCCCCACTTCCTCCATGGACTGGGTTTCCCACTTCATCCCTTCGTCCGGGGGCTCATGTACTACTACGGCCTGGATTTCCATGATCTGGCGCCAAACTTGATCCTCAACATCTCTGCGTTTATCGTCATGTGTGAGGCCTTCCTCTGCATCTTGCCCCACTTCAGCTTGTGGCTAAAGACCTTCAACGTCAAGCCGAAGCTAGTGAAGGGCGTCCAAGCGGAGTGCGGAGGCGCCATGGTGGGCAAAATGCCCAACATCATCTGGCTCGAGGGGGCCTTCATGGAGTCCGTCAAGGGGTGGCAATCAGGGTGGTTCTACATCACCGAGCCGCGTGACCCTAAATGGGCAACGGCCCCGAGTTCAGATCGGGTATCCCCATGCAGCTCACCTCCTAGAAAGAGAAGGGCTTGCTATGGGGCAGTTCGGAGGAGCTGACAGGACTCCAGTCCTGTCTCCAGACCCTGGTGAACAAGAAGCTTAAGCTTGTCAATGTGATCCAGGTCATGCTCGTCCGCCGGATTCTCCCCTGCCAACAGCGGGCCTTCAATTTGTGGGAGTTCGATCCGGCACAGCACCGGACCCTGAGCGGGCTCTTCAACACGACGTACGAAGCTGCCTGGAGGGTGCTGTTCAAGGGCGGAGAAGCCCCCGCGTCCGCGACTGAAGATCGCGGATTCAGCACCAAGCGCCCGGCCGGTGTGGTAAGATATGTTATCCTTTATGGGAAACTTATTTTCTTTCATAGTTTGACTCTATGTGGGATTTAAAACTCCCAATGCCTTTAACAGGACTGGCAGAGGACGTCCGGACAGGTAGACCGTCCGGCCCCCCTTCCCGAAGACCCAACGGACACCCCTTTGACGGGGCTGCTGGTTCCGGCCCTTTACGTGGTGCCGGAGAAGAAGGCCAAGAAGAAGGCCACGGGAACCCGAAAGAGTTCCCAGCGCCAGGTGGTATCGGACACATCGTCCGATGGCTCCGAGGCGGACTCCTCCCCCGAAGACGAGGAGGAGAAATAGGACTCTCCCCAGGAGGGGGGAGAGAGTAAGAGGAAGGCTTCCCCAACGGGGGAGGCCGAAGGGTCCAAGAGGGGAAGGACCCTTTCTCCGGACAGCTCCGACAACGCCAACGTTGGCGATGAAGGGTGGCCCTCAAGGGCCAAGCCTCCGGCAAGATCGTAAGTATCCGGATTCCTGAATGATTTATAATTTCTCTTTTGTGTCACGTAGCGTCCTTCTAATGCCGCACACTACCTGTAGTCCGGCCGAGGATGATCTTCCCGCTTCATCAAGCGGGTCCTTGGCTCCGTCAGATGTAGATTCCATTCCGACTCCCTCCACCCCTCGCGACTCTAAGTACGCCGAGGTGGGATCCCAAGAGGGGACCCATCAAGAGGAGGCTCCGGAGGTGCCACAAGGCAGCCTCCCGGACTTTCCGCCGGACTCCATGCCGGAACCCGGAGTGGTTTCGGAGTCCGGCAAGCGGCCCCTTCGTAAGAAGGGCAAGACCGTGACACCGGCAGCCTCCGTCCAACCGGAGGCGCCGGACAACTTGTTGGAGGCGCTCAACGGCGCTTCCATCGACGAAGAACACCGCACTATCATGAGTGCGGTGATTCAGAAGGTTCAGCTCGCCAAGAGCGGGCTGACCGAAGCCTGCAGCAGCCTTCTAACAGGCTTTGAGGTAAGAAGTTTTAAAATATGTAATGTAATACCGCATAGACAGTAGCCCCTGATGCTCGGTTCGGTGTTCGGAAAGAAAAACCGGACCGAGGATCTAAAAAAGATATACGCAGGAGTGCTAAGAATTATGTCAATATGGGTTTGCAGGCTGCGCTGCTGACCTCTGCCGCACTGACTGTGGAGGTCGGTGCTTTGAAGTAAGACCTCGAGAAGACTGAGAACGAGCTTGGCCTTGCCAAGAAGCAGCTCGAGGACGAAGAAGGTGAGTAACACCGTATTAAAGTTGTACCATACAGAAAAGGATTTTGGTTGCAATAGAAATAACAAGGATAACGTGGGTACTGCAGGGGCCACGAACGAGGTGGCGACCCTGAAGGAGGCTGTGTCCGCGGCCGAACGTAATGCGGGCGCGGAACGAGCGGAGCGAGAGAAGCAGGAGGCGCGGGTGGCGGAGGTGCGGCAAGAGCTCCAGGCTCTCATGGAAAAGCATGAGAGTTTGGAGCGCGACTTGAAGACTGGAGAGTCTGAGCTTGCCTCAGCTCTTGAAAGTGCCAAAGCCGCTAAGGCCGTGGCCCATAAGGCCCTCCAGGAGATTGAGGCGGTGAAGAAGATAGCGGCGGGTAAGGCATTTTTCATGCAAAGCAAGCATGTCAATGTAAATTAAATGTTACTTACCCGAATTCAGAGCTCTCCAGGGGCGTTTGCAGATCTGCCTCGCAGCGTGTCCGATGCCGCCGCATTCTACCGGGCCGAGGAGGGGAGCTCAACGGAGAAGGTCTTCTGGTCTCAGTATGCTGAGGCCGGACATCCGGTGCCCCTTAGCGACCAGCGGAAGCAGCTGGTCAAGCTCCACAAGGTAGCCGAGCAGGCCATGAAGGGTCTCATAGTCCGGCTGTGGCCTGAAGAGGCCATGCCTGGGAGCTACTTCGGTCTCGTGCGGCGGCTGGTGGATGCGTGCCCCTGGGTGGAAGTCATCAAGCGCTCCGCCTGCATTGAAGGTGCCCGTCGGGCCCTTGCCCGCGCAAAGGTGCACTCGGGCAGGCTGGATGCTGAGAGGCTTATCACGGACGCGCCGCCGGCGGGCAAGGAGTATCGTATGCCCTAAATGTACTATAAGAGTGTCCTGAAGGGTGTCCACAAGATTGCAGATGAGTGCCCCAAAGATGTAATTTTTTAGTAGACTCGCAATGTGTTATCCTGTGCGCTGAAAACTTTGTTCATATGCGCTTAAGCAACGCTTATTAATTTAAAATATTACCTTCTATGCGGCCGTTTATCAAATCTGAGAGATGGCAAGTCGTCGGCTTCAGCCCCCATGCCACGAGTGCTGGGGTGTTCGGGATAAACTTGAGCGCTCTTGTTCCCATTCTTGGGTCCATCTAGGGAGGCGCTCAACACAACGAACAAGGCAACCGGACTTACAATGCTTGAACACTCTCACTTAGCCATAGAATTCTATAATTTTAAATTTCGGCGAAGCCCCTAGCATTCGTAAGACCGAATTCGGGGCGCTATCCACGCCTGGGCCGGACGAAGCCGGTTCCTCGCTCTAAGCGGCATAAGTCTTTAAGGACTCAAAAAGACCTCTCGAACAGCGACCAACTCTCGCCTTATCATGACAGTTAGTTTTAGCTTTCTCCACTGAGGCGCTCGCCTAGCTCAACCGGGGCGCAATCGCAGTGGTTCTCCCAGTGCTACCTTAGCCGACGGAATGGAACATAAGGTACCAAAACATGGGAGCCGGGCAAACCCAACTATTGACCCAAGACATGATTCGGAGCCGATGCATATAATGCTATAAGTTTGGGGTGCCGCACTTGTGAAAGTGTTCGGACTTATCACACCGTTATGTGGGGAACGTAAGCCCCTGCTGTATTCGGCCGTACCAAAGTGTACGGATGCAAGATGTCATAAATGAGCATATATAAGAAAAGGAATGCAATTATAAGCAAAAAGTGATGCATTGTTCATTCAAGGAATTCTGCCACGAGTGCAGAACGATACAAATAGTGCGGTAAGCAAGGGATTGGACTATTTAAACATGTCCCCCTCCAGGGGTAGGCTGCGGACTGGTGTATTTAACAAATTTAATGGTCATAATGGAGACCACCTGAGTGTTCGTCGTAGCCTTTGTCCTTCCTTGGCTGTTGCATCGTGAGTTCGGAAGGTTCACCGCTGGACAGGGTCTCTGGCGAATGGAGTCCTGTGGGTAAAATAGAGAAAAGAAAAAGAAAAATAAAAAGAGTGACACACTTGGGAGCCCCTGGTGTGGTTAAGCCGCACTCTGGGCCTGTCGTGGTCGTGCCCCTCCCCCTATGCCCATGGTATCTCCAGAGCATAATGATGTACACGAAGAGCTGGTCTTGCAATCATGCAAGGGCTGGGGTTGGGGCCGCATTGCTACGCGTGCTCGGAACGTGCCAGGTGGTCTTGATTGATGTTACTCCGGGCGCGTTTGGCCATGTCCGGTCGTTTAACGGCCGGACTCGAAAATTGCCTTAAAAGGCTGCTCTGTACTTCTGCCGCGAGAGCCGCTGTGTGTTCCTCCGTTCGGAGGGAGCGTTCAGTATTTCCGTTGACCGTGATGACTCCACGAGGGCCTGGCATCTTGATCTTAAGGTATGCATAATGCAGCACCGCATTGAATTTTGCGAACGCGGTTCGTCCGAGCAGAGCGTGATAGCCACTACGGAATGGGACTCTGTCGAAGATTAACTCCTCGCTTCAGAAATTATCCGGGGATCCGAAGACCACTTCCAGTGTGACTGAGCCTATACAATTGGCCTCAACACCTGGTATGACGCCTTTGAAGGTCGTCTTTGTAGGTTTAATCCTTGAGGGGTCTATGCCCATCTTGCGCACTATATCCTGATAAAGCAGGTTCAGGATGCTGCCGCCGTCCATCAGGACTCTAGTGAGGTGAAATCCATCGACGATTGGGTCTAAAACCAATGCGGCGAATACGCCATGGCGGATACTGGTCGGGTGGTCCCTTCGATCGAAAGTGATCGGGCAAGAGGACCATGGATTGAACTTCGGGGCGACTGGCTCCATCGCATATACGTCCCTAAGTGCACACTTCCGCTCCCTCTAGGGTATATGGGTTGCATATATCATGTTTACCGTCCGCACTTGTGGGGGGAAACCCTTCTGTCCTCTACTGTTCGGCGGCCGAGTCTCCTCCTCGTCATCGCTGTGCAGCCCCTTGTCATTGTTTTCGGCAATTAACTTGCCTGCCTGCTTGAATACCCAACAATCCCTGTTGGTGTGGTTGGCTGGCTTTTCGGGGGTGCCATGTATCTGCCAAGAGCGGTCGAGTATTTGGTCCAAATTGGACGGACCTGGAGTAGTTCTTTTGAACGGCTTTTTCCGCTGACCGGGTTTAGAGCCTCTGAATCCGGCGTTGACTGCCGTATCTTCAGTGTTGTCGTCGTTAACGCGGCGTTTGTTTTTGTTGCGACGCGACCTGCCATTGTGGTCCTTGTTGTCCGGACTGCCAGAATTTTTGCTAAGGTTGTTACTGCGAGCTAGCCAGCTGTCCTCTCCCGCACAGAAGTGGGTCATGAGTGATGTGAGGGCTGCCATGGATTTCGGCTTTTCCTGTCCTAGGTGCCGGGCCAGCCACTCGTCGCGGATGTTATGTTTGAAGGCTGCGAGGGCCTCTGCATCCGGACAGTCGACGATTTGATTTTTCTTTGTTAGGAACCGTGTCCAGAACTGTCTGGCCGATTCGTCTGGCTGCTGAATTTTGTGGCTTAGGTCATCGGCGTCTGGTGGTTGCACATATGTGCCCTGGAAGTTGTCGAGGAATGCGGCTTCCAGGTCCTCCCAACATCCAATTGACTCTGCGGGCAAGCTGTTAAGCCAATGCCGAGCTGGTCCTTTAAGCTTGAGTGGGAGATACTTGATGGCATGGAGATCGTTGCCGCGGGCCATATGGATATGAAGGAGATAATCTTCGATCCAAACCCCCACGAAGAGCTAGAAGCCGAAAGGGTTGCACACTGCCAAAGCAGGGAGGAGATGGCCAAAATGGCCGTGAAGTTGAAAGATGTTACCGACCGCAATGAGGTTCTTGAAAAAGAACGCCGAGCGGAGCAAGAAGGCCTGAGGAAGGCCACCGCCGAAGCCAAGGATGCCCGTTCTGCAATGAGGGATATAAAGGAGGAGCTACGCCAGGCCAGAGATATTGTGGCTGGCAAGCCCTTTCTGCTGCGCAGGCAGTTTACAGATCCGAAGTACGCTCGGCTTGGCCAGCTGTGGGGTCCGGAGGATCCGTATATGGACTTAGCGGCGAGTGTGGCAGATGCTGTTGTGCACTTCCGAAGTCATAAGGATCACGAGACGGAAGAGCTTTTTTGGTCTCAATTCCATAGTCCAAATCGTTCACTTTTGCTGACCGATCGGCTAGCCGAGTGGGCTGAGCTGAATAGACTGTCCGGACTTGCCATGACAGATATCGTGGCTCATGTCTGGCCGGATAGGCCCAAGCCGAAGAGTTATTTTGGCTTATTACAGCAATTCCTTGGGGCGGTGCTGCATATCAAGGCGATGAAGCGATCAGCCTGCATAGAGGGTGCAAGGATGGCCCTCGCCCGTGTGAAGACACACTGGATGGAGATGGATGCCACCGCTGTTGCGACCCAGGGTTCGGACGAGAGCTGGTTACTCACCGAGCACTATTTTGGGGAAGTTCTGCGTGGTGCTCGTGTGATAGAGTCACAGTGCTCAAAAAATGTCATGTTCAAATGAACTTTATGGTTTGTATAACGATGTTTATAATATAAGCGCTTTTTGTACTTGTGCGTTCAAGTATTGAAATATCTCCTGTGCGGCCGCTAATGTATACTTGTGTATAACCTGGAAGATGGCAGTCTTCGGCTTCAGCCCCCACGCACATAGTGCGGGGGTATTTGCGAAATAGCGCATTTTCACACTTAATCCAACATCTTGGTCCTGTGAAGGAGGTGGTAGCGTGGCAAACGAGGCAACCAGACTATAATGCTTTATCACTTTCACTTAGCCATAGGAGTTCGAGGGTGGGGCTACGATATAGCCCCTAGGGGCACCGTGCTCTCCATATTTGGGGCGCATGTGTGCCTGACCGGGAAGCGGTCCTTCGTCAAAGCGGAGGAATTCTAAACATTCCGGAGGTCGATCGAGTGGTTGACCAGTCTCTCGCTACATCATGACAGTTAGTTTTCGGCTTTCTCTACTGAGGTGCTCACCCGGCCGAACCGGGGCACAATCGCAATAGTTCTCCTGGTGCCGCGTTAGCCGATGATACGGAACATAAGGCAGCAAAACACAGGAGCCGGGCAAACCCAACATTTGACCAAAGACATGATTCGGAGCTGATGCATATAAGGCCTAACTCGAGACGCCGAACACTCCCTGAGGTGTTCGGTCTTTATGATGATGGGCAGATCAATGCCCTAAGCCCCTAGTGTCCAGGTACACGCAAGGTCCTCTGACGCGGCCGATGCCAAAACGTCAGCCTCCTCTCTGGTTATGATGAGAAACCAGGGGATGTATAGCAACAAGAGACAGTAAAAAAGGTTTAAGCAGGGTCTTAATCTGAAAAGAATCCTTGCAACGGGTCCCTACTGCATGTCGGCGCCCGTGTCTCCGTTGTGCTGTATCCTGGACGGGTGTAACACGCTGTTCATCTGAAAAAGAGAGGAACTTAGTTTGAAAAGTAATCGTGTCAAAAATGTATTTAAAACAAAGCATGAATAAAGTTGAGCTTTTATTGGCTCCTTTTTGCTCATACCCACAGCCCCTTGTAAAGGGGTGTGTGGCTAGGGAGCCCCTAGCTTATTTATGCCAGACTCGTCTAGCCGTGTCCGGGGTCTTAAACGTCCTTTTAATGATATGATGCCGCATGGACCGGGCATTTTAAGTGTAAGAGACGCGTAGTGTGGTACTGCGTTAAAGCGGAGAAAAGCTTCACGTCCCAATAGTGCTTGATGGCTACTTTTGAATGGGGCGATATGAAAGATTAGCTTTTCGCGCCGGAAGTTGTCGGGTGACCTGAACACAACTTCTACTAGTAAGGAGCCCGTGCACTTGGCATAAGGGCCTGGTGTCACTCCTTTGAAGGAAGTGCGGCTATGTCGAATTTTAGTAAGGTCTATCCCCAACTTGCGGATTGTGTCCGGATATAGCAGGTTTAAATCGCTGCCGCCATCCATCAGGACTTGTGTAAATTGTAGTCCGTTGATTATAGGATCCTTTATCAGAGCAGTCCATCCTGCGTTTCGAATACTTCTGGAATAGTCCAGGTGGTCGAAAGTAATTGGTTTTGACATCCAATCTCGAGGTTCCGCTGGGGTGGACCGTGCGACACCTACTTTGGCGGGTGCCGCATTGTTGTTCCGTATTATCACATGAAGTGAGTTTACTATTTTGACTTCTTGTGGGAAAGTCTTTTGTTTTCCGGCGCTCTGCTGGTGGGGTTCGTCGTCATCCTCGCTTGGCACGTCGAGCCCCTTGTGTTCGGCGTTGAGTCGGCCGGACTGTTTGAAGACCCAACAATCACGGTGGGTGTGGTTTGCAGGCCTTCCGGAGGTGCTGTGGATTTGACATATCTGATCCAAAATTTTGTTTAAGTTGGATAGCTCGTCACTGTTGTCCTTAAGAGGCAGTGTTTTCTTGTTCGGCCGCGAGCTTTTGAATCCGGCGTTGACCGCCGTGTTCTTTGGGCTTTTTTCTTTATTTCGGCGCTAGTCCTTTCTGTGCCGTGATTTTCGGTTTCCATCTCTGATCTCGGATGTACTCGGGTCGCTGGTGCTGCATCTTGCTAGCCAGCTATCTTCCCCTGCACAAAAGCGGGTCATGAGGCTTGTTAGCGCGGCCATTGTTCTCGGCTTCTCTTGGCCGAGGTGTCTGGCGAGCCATTCGTCTCGGACATTATGTTTAAAAGCTGCTAAGGCTTCGGCGTCCGGGCAGTCGACTATTTGGTTCTTTTTGGTAAGGAACCTGTTCCAGAATTTGCGCGCTGACTCTCCGAGCTGTTGAGTTATGTGACTTAAATCGTCTGCATCCGGAGGGCGGACATAAGTCCCTTGAAAATTTGCTCTAAACGCGTCCTCGAGCTCTTCCCAACTTCCAATGGTATTTTCTGGGAGGCTTTTGAGCCAATGCCGAACTGGCCCTTTGACCTTGAGGGGTAGATATTTTATGGCGTGGAGATCGTCTCCTCTAGCCATGTGTATGTGCAGGATGTAATCCTCAATCCAGACTCTGGGGTCTGTTGTTCCGTCGTATGCCTCTATGTTTATGGGGTTGAATCCCGCTGGAAATTCATGATCCAGTACCTCATCGGTGAAACATAGTGGGTGTGCGGCGCCCCTGTATTTAGGCGTGTCGTTATCTTCGAACATGCGGCGTGTTGTGTTGCTTCCTGGGGTCCTCTTTTTTGGCCCATAAATGGACCTGACCGGGCCATCTGTTTTACGAGGATCATGTGTCGACTTGTGTGTGGTGCCGCTTGTCGCTTTTGGCCTGTCATCTGGTCGTCTATCCGGCCAGGCGGCCTCTTTGCTTTTTGACTGTGGGGGCTCTATGGCCTCCTCGTCGAATTTTGGCAGCAGCTTGCAGTTCGGGTAGCTCTTTGTTTGGTGGCCATTGCCATATTTGTCCACGGTCTTGAGTACTTTGCTCCACCTCATTCTGAGTATGTCTTCCGCTGTTTTGAGCTTCTGTTTTTCCTTCTTCAGACTTCTTGCAGTGGCGACAAGTCTTTTGTGAAGGTTCTTATGCTCCGGTGGTGTGTCCGGCGTGAGATCGTCTGGTCTGTTGTTTTCTCCGGGCATGGATCGATTATCCGATTCGTCCTGTTCGGCTGGTTGCTTGGTTGCATGTTCGTCGTCCACTGGTTTGCCCTGCTCTATGGCTGGGTCATTAGGAGTGTTGTTTTTGTCGAGGCGGGACTTAGGGCGGCGTCTGCGTCACCATTTTGGTTGTTTGTCGGCGGAATTATCATTTGCCGCGTCCCGTTGTTCCTCGTTATCGCTTCCTTTTGGGTGTCCACCATATATATATATCATGGGTTGGGGTGGCCTTCCAGTGCTCGGTTGGCGCTGGTTCTTGGTAGTTTCCGGCATCACCATCCATACCGTCGATGTCTTCGGAGTCGTAGTCTAGCATGTCGGTTAGATCGTCGACAGTGGCTACAAAGTGGGTGGTGTGTGGGATTTGAATTTCTTCGTCGTCCGCATCCCAACCATCCTGACCGCAGTCCGGTTAGGGCTCTCCTGATAACGAGAGATGCTTTAGCGAATTCAGGATGTCGCCAAAGGGTGAGTGCTCAAAGATGTCCGCAGCGGTGAATTCCATGATCGGCGCCCAATCGGATTCGATTGGTAGGGGCGCAGGAGGATCGGAGTCCGGCAAGGAGTCCGGCACCTCGGAGTCACGAGCTTTATAAGGGACAAGGTCAGTACTCGGCTCCGTCGCCATAGAAGTTGCAGCTCCCGAGGCGGTGTCCAGACACCTGTCCTCGATCTGCGTGGTCGGCTCCGAACTATGGGTCGAAGCGGATTCATGTGCGGCCTCCAAGGTTCTGTCCGGCGGCAGAGCTAAATCATGCCCATCGTGACAGTGTGGCACGCTCGGCTGTGGCTCGAATCCATCAAAGATCAAATCTCCGCGGATGTCAGCCGTGAAGTTTAGGCTTCAAATCTGACCTGATGGTCAGGGGCGTAGCTTTCGATCTGCTCCAGATGGCCAAGTGAATTGGCCCGCAGTACAAAGCCGCTGAACACGAAGATCTGTCCGGGGAGAAAATTCTCACCCTGGACTGTGTTGTTGTTGATTGAAGAAGCCATCAAGCCTATCGGTGACGACACAGAGGAACTCTCAATGAAAGCACCAATGTCGGTGTCAAAACCGGCGGATCTCGGGTAGGGGGTCCCGAACTGTGCATCTAGGCGGATGGTAACAGGAGACAAGGGACACGATGTTTTTACCCAGGTTCGGGCCCTCTCGATGGAGGTAAAACCCTACTCCTGCTTGATTGATATTAATGATATGGGTAGTACAAGAGTGGATCTACCACGAGATCAAGGAGACTGAACCCTAGAAGCTAGCCTATGGTATGATTGTTGTAATGGTTGTCTGTCCTACGGACTACAACCCTCTGGTTTATATAGACACCGGAGAGGGCTAGGGTTACACAGAGTCGGTTACAATGGTAGGAGATCTACATATCCGTATCGCCAAGCTTGCCTTCCACACCAAGGAAAGTCCCATCCGGACACGGGACGAAGTCTTCAATATTGTATCTTCATAGTCTTGGAGTCCGGCCGATGATGATAGTCCGGCTATCCGGACACCCCCTAGTCCAGGACTCCCTCAAAGGGCATGTGTCGTAGTAGAGGTGCGCATGTAGCATGTCATGCTGTCTCGTCAATATTGTGTACACGTACGTACAGCGAGAGTGCAAGAAGGTAAATATGGCCACGTATGTACATACGGGTGGGGTCTCGAACGCCTACTCATGCATACATACGGCCAGGGCTCGTGTACATGGATAGGCAGCAACGGCGTCCTCTTCATCGGTAGCCAACCAGCTGGGCCAGAACAAAGAAACTGCATCGTCGTGTTCATCGGGAGGCAACAGAATGCGTCGTGTTCATCGGGAGCCAACCGGCTTGGACGGAACAACGGAAGCAAGACCTGGCGTACCGCAGAACGGAGGGAACGGCCTTGTGTTCGACCGCCTACGGTCGAAATGGGATCCTATTCACTGGGAGGGGTGTGGCGTACCGCAAAACGGAGTAAACGGACTTCTCTTTGACCTCCTATGGTCGAAACGGGGTCCTGTTGATCAGGAGGGGTGTGGTGTACCGCAAAATGGAGGAAATGGACTTCTCTTCGACCTCCTACTGTCGAAACAAGGGTCATGTTCATCGGGAGGGGTGTGGCGTACCGTAAACGGGACTCCACGGGCTACTGTTCATCCACCGTCTACTGCCTGGCTCCAGCCTCCACGGGCTACTGTTCATCCACCGTCGACCTCCTCCAGCCTCCACCTGCGACTATTCATCCACGGCGTCTCCCTCCTGCCTCCACCAGCTACTGTTCATCCACGGGCTACTGTTCATCCAACCTCCACCATTCCTCCACCTGCTACTGTTCAACCAGCCCTCTCCACGGGGTCCTATTCAACCACCCCTCCAAGGGCTACTGTTCATCCAGCCCTCCACCCGCTACTGTTCAACCAGCCTTCCACCGGCTGCTGTTCATCCAGCCCTCCGTGGGGTCTTGTTCATCCACCCCAACCGGCTCGATCGGGGTCCTGTTCATCCAATCCCCACCAGGAACTGTTCATCCAACCCCCCAACAACACTTACTGTTCATCAAGAGGCAACAGGTTCAATTGGCTTAAGTTAGCAGCAGTAGCGAAGGAATCACTCGATCGGGTTCAGTTAACAGCCAGATCGATCGATCGATCGGGTTCAGTAATGCGTAGCCTGCAGTGCAATCGCTCGGTTTCAGTAGGCGAACACCTCACTCAGGTTCAGTTAGAGCCCAACGCCCCACACCCACGCGCATATGTGTACGAGAGAAATACGCATCACTCGGCCCCGACCACCCATCGTAACTAGGAACTCCCCGATATTTTCCTCGCCCTCGCTTCTACCATGGTTTTTTTCGTCATGGACAGCCCAAAGAATGTCATGCAGCTGCGTCTCCCGCCTGCCCAGGATGAAAAGCCCGTTTTCTGTCATGATTTTTTGTTATATAAGTAGGAGCCCACTGCATCTATGATGATATCGGGCTTTGTCACAATTATCGTCATAGAAGTGTCATCAGCATGACAAAAAATTCGTTCAGCCCAAAATATCACGGATGTGTCTATTTTGTAGTGTAATGCCATTTACATCATTAAGAGTATATCCAATAGCAGCTTAGTGCTTCTTCAGGACCTTTAATAATCTTTCTTCTTCATGTTATGAGAGGTTAGCACTAATAATAACAGGATATATCTTTTTCTCATCAAGATAAGCATATTTTAAAGTGTCTGGCAATTGTTTTAATTCAAACACAGGATCACCCTTAGGTGGAGGAGGACCTCCTAGAGTTTCAATAGACAAATCGTGTTTAAGCAGAGGACGTTGTTCAAATAAAAAAATCTATCTCATTTCTTTCATGCATATGCATATTATTTTCATGGTCTAGCAAATATTGTTCTAGTGGATCAGTAGGAGGCACGGCAATAGAAGCGAGACCAATTATTTCATCCTTACTAGGCAATTCTTCTTATGATGCTTTCTACTAAACTTAGAAAAATTAAACTCATGAGACTCATCACCAAAACTAACACTGATAGTTTGTTTCTCACAATATATTTTAGCATTGACGGTGTTCAAGAAAGGTCTACCAAAGATAATGGGACAAAATTCATCTTGTGGGGAACCAAGAACTAGAAAATCAGTTGGGTTTTTTATTTTCCCACACAAGACTTCAACATCTCTTACAATCCCAAGTGGTGCGATGGTATCTCTATTAGCAAGCTTAATAGTAACATCTGTGTCTTCTATTTCAATGGGAGCCATGTCATTCAGAATTTGTTGATATAAGGTAAAAGGAATAGCACTCACGCTAGCACCTATGTCACATAAACCATAACAATAGTAATCTCCTATTTTAGCTGAGACAACAAGCATGCCAACAACAGGTCTATGTTTATATTTTTCATCGGGTTTAGCAATTCTAGCAGCTTCATCACAGAAGTAAATAACATGCCCATCTATGTTTTCTACTAGAAGATCTTTAACCATAGCAACACTAGGTTCTACTTTCATTTGTTCAGCAGGTTTATGTGCTCTAATATTACTTTTGTTGACCACGGTTGAAACCTTAGCATGTTCCTTTATCTTAATAGGGAAAGGTGGTTTTTCAATGTAAGTAGTAGGAACAACTAGATCAACATTATAAATAATAGTTTCATCTTTAGCTATTACCAGTTCTTTAGTTTCTTCTTTAATAGGTGGGTGATATTTAAACCACTTCTCCTTAGGGAGATCAACATGGGTAGCAAATGATTCACAAAAGGAGGCTACTATCTCAGAGTCAAGTCCATATTTAGTGCTAAACTTTTGAAAAGCATCTGTATTCATAATTTTTTTAACACAATCATACTTAAGCTTAATACCTGACTCTTTACCTTCGTCGAGTTCCCAATCTTTAGAGTTGTGTTTAATTCTTTCTAAAAGATCCCACCTGAATTCAATAGTCTTCTTCATAAAGGAACCAGTACAAGAAGTATGAAGCATAGATTGATCATCACGAGAAAGCCAAGCATAAAAATTCTGAATGATAATTTCTCTTGAGAGCTCATCATTGGGGCATGAATATAACATTGACTTAAGCTCCCCCAAGCTAGAACGATACTTTCTCCTTCACGAGGCCAAAAATTATATATATAATTCCAATCACGATGAGCTAAATACATAGGATAATTTTTTTGGGTGAAATTCCAATTTCAATCGATTCCAGTTCCAAGATCCAATATCATCGCATAGCCTATACCATGCCAATGCTCTCTCCTTCAAAGATAAAGGGAAAACCTTCTTATTAGCTTCATCTCCAGGTAAACCTACAAGCTTAAATAATCCACAAATTTCGTCTACATATATCAAGTGCATATCAGGATGTTTGGTTCCATCTCCTACATAAGGATTAGCTAGCAGTTGTTCTACCATACCCGAAGGAATTTCATAACCAATATTTTTAGTAGGTGCAATAGGTTTAGGGGTGACTAGTTGTGATTCCGGTCGAGGTGAAGATACCCCAAACCAAGAGCGTTTCACTCCTCGGCAACGGCGCCAAAAAAGAGCCTTGATGACCCGCAAGTATAGGGGGTTAATCGTAGTACTTTCGAGAAGTAAGAGGGTCGAATCCAACAAGGATCAGAAGGAAATGACAAGCGGTTTTCAGCAAGGTATTCTCTACAAGCACTAAAATTATAAGTAACGAGTAGTTTGATAGGAAGATAATTTGTAACGAGCAAGTAATGGTAACGGTAACAAAAGTGTAGCAAGGTAGCCCAATCCTTTTGAGGCAAAGGAGAGGCCAAAACGGTCTCTTATGATAAGCAACGCGTTCTTGAGGGTACATGCAAATTTCATCTAGTCACTTTCATCATGTTGGTTTGATTCGTGTTCGCTGCTTTGATAATTTGATATGTTGGTGGACCGGTGCTTAGGTGTTGTTCCTACTTGAAAAAACCTCCTACTTACTATTAACCCCTCGCAAGCATCCACAACTACGAGAAAAGTATTAAGAATAAATCTAACCATAGCATTAAACTTTTGGATGCAAATCAGTCCCTTAGAAAGTAGCGCATAAACTAGGGTTCAAGCTTCTGTCACTCTTGCAACCCATCATCTAATAACTACTCCACAATGCATTCCCTTAGGTCCAAATATGGTGAAGTGTCATGTAGTCGACGTTCACATGACACCACTAAGGGAATGACAACATACATACCATCAAAATATCGAACACATATCAAATTCACATGATTACTTGCAACAAGACTTCTCCCGTGACCTCAAGAACAAAAGTAACTACTCACAAATAATAATCATGATCAAGATCAGAGGGGTATTAAATAGCATAATGGATCTGAACATATAATCTTCCACCAAATAAACCATATAGTAATCAACTACAAGATGTAATCAACACTACTAGTCACCCACAAGCACCAATCTGAGGTTCCGGTACCAAGATTGAACACAAGAGATGAACTAGGGTTTGAGAGGAGATGGTGTTGTTGAAGATGTTGATGGAGATTTCTCACCCCAAGATGGGAGAGTTGTTGGTGATGATGATTACGATGATTTCCCCCTCCGGGAGGGAAGTTCCCCTGGCAGAATCGCTCCGCCAAAGGGCAAAAGTGCTCCTGCCCAAGTTCTTTCTCGAGACGCAGTGCTTCGTCCCGAAAGTCCTCTCCTTATTTTTTTTTCTAGGTCAAAATGACTTATATAACAGAAGAGGGGCACTAGAGGTGGGACGAGGAGAGCACAACCCACCAGGGCGCGCCTGGGCTCCCTAGTGTGCCCATGTGAGTGGTGCCCACCTGGTGGGCCCCCTTTGGTACTTATTTGCTCCAATAATTCTTATATACTCCATAAAAATTCTCCGTAAAGTTTCGGCTCATTTGGAGTTGTGTAGAATAGGTAGCAAGACGTAGCTTTTTCAGGTCTAGAATTCTAACTGTCGGTATTCTCCCTCTTTGTGTGAACCTTGCATATTATGAGAAAAAGGCATTAGAATTACTCCAAAAAACATTATTATGCATAAAAACATTATAAATAACAGTAGGCAAACATGATGCAAAATGGATGTATCAAAGACATCATCACTAATAAGAGAAAAATATTGGAAGTTGAAATCCCCACCTTTCTTGCTAATTACACTTTTAAGGATGGAGTACCTAAAAAACTTGGAGATGTGGGAATACCAACTATACCTTGCTCCATCAAAAGGAATTATGTGAAAACTGCTTTATGTGATTTAGGAGCTGGTGTTAGTGTTATGCCTTTCTCTTTATATAAAAGACTTGATTTGAATAAACTCACACCTACTGAAATATCTTTGGAAATGGCTAACACATCAACTGCCATACCTATCGGTATTTGTGAGGATGTGCCCGTTGTTGTTGCTAATGTTACTATCTTAACTGACTTTGTTATACTTGAGATGCCCGAGGACGACAACATGTCGATTATCCTTGGTAGACCCTTTTTGAATACTGTAGGGGCTGTTATTGATTGCAATAAAAGCAAGGTCACTTTTCATATCAATGGTAATGAGCATACGGTGCACTTTCCGAAGAAACACAATTCCAAGTGGATACTATTAATGTTATCGAAAAATCTCTGACAATCACTATTGGAAGTTTCAACTACCTCTACCCTCTACAAAAAAGAAATATGAAATGCTTATTGTTAGGGACATTCATATCCCCGTTGAGGTGACTTAGTGTTTTATGAAAGTTCTTCAGTTTCATGCTAATCGAAGGTGGTTCTTAATAATTCTTGATCAACCTTATTAATGAATCATTTTTTAGAGGTATGAAGTTGATGAATTTAGTAAGCACTACCTTATGTCCTTATCTTCTGTTTTTCAGTTTTTTTTGTTAGTTAAATAAAATAAAATGACATGTTTTGTCTGTTTTCTGAATTTCCCGTGCAATAAAAAAATGACCCAAAAATAGAAGTTTCCAGAATGCTCTCAAAATTTAATACGATCTTTTTCTAAATTTTTCTGTTTTTTATGCAAATAACATCAGAAGGGGGGTGCACCAGGTGGGCACAACCCACCTGGGCACGCCAACACCCCCAGGCGTACCCTGGTGGGTTGTGGTCCCCACATGGGCCCCTCACTTATCTATTCATCCCATGTCATCACCTACCTCCAGAAAAAAATCACCATTGCATTCTCTCTCATGTTCTTGCTCTCAAACCCGCGGATTTCGATCTGTTTGCTCGAAGCTCCGTTTCCGAAACTTTTTTGGTGGATTGTTGCTTGGTATGTGACACCTCTGTTGGTCCAATTAGTTTTTGATTTAATGGTTTATATTTTGAATAATTAGTTACTCTTGGTGATGCTATAGATGAGCTTGCATGTTGAATTCTTAGAGTTCTAAGTAGTTTGAATGCTTGATATGGCCTCTATGCATCCCTGTGAGTAGTTGCTTCCAATCTTGTGAAGTTTTGTTGACAAATTTTCATGACCCAAATTTTTTTAGAAAATTGTACGCAAATATGATGAACCTCTTTGGAAGGAGTTCTTCGACGAGGAGGTCCTCGGAAGCATCTTCTAGTAGCAGCTCCGTCCATCGGTCTTACGTTGCTATCACAACCCTAGCTAGTCACTGCTTGTCCTTGCATAATCATCATTTCAGAAATCATTTATAAAAATGATCAACAATAAAAAAATATCTTCAGATAAGTCCAAGAAAATGTTCCTGTTTATATCTGAAAATATTGGCAAGAGGTAAAATCCAAACCAATATTTTTGGAATTCTCAGAAATAATTGTGTTGGGACTGTGAATTAAATCAGTAAATATTTGGATTGGGTTTATATTTACTATATATTAACTATAAGTCCAACAATTCTGAAACTCCATGTGCGACTTTGGTTTTGTCCATTTGATCCACATGATTTTTTTTTCAGAAGCTTATAAATTAATTTGGTACTTAAATCAACTCAAAATAGACAGCAGAAAATTAGAAAAACAAAAACAGAAAGAATTAGAAAGAGAGAGAGAATACCTAGCACTTACTTGGCTGGCCTGGCTCTGTAGCAGCCCAACCGGCCCGACTGGCCCAGTGGCCAGTCATCGTTCTCCTCTTGCCAGGAGGACGCTAAGAGCGTGCTCGCCGCGCGCGTGCACACGCCTGCCAGCTCCTGCTTGCCGCTTCTTCCTGGACGCCCTGGAGATGCCATGCACACCCATGACCTCTCTCTCACTCTCTCCCGTGCCTCTCCCCCTCTCGGCTCTCTCTCTCTCTCTCTATCGATAGGACCCGGACGCACCCGAGGCCGCCGACGAGCACCGCCGTGGCCACAGCCATCCCCGCGCCTCTCTCTACTATCCCCGTCGTCCTCCTTGACACCATGAAGCTCCCCCCTCAACAAACGCAAGCCCGGAGGCCCTGTACCACTGACTACGCCGTCATCCTCGTCCTCTGCATCCAACGGCCGCCGCCGTCGATTCGCTGTCACCAGCCCCTCCCCGAGTTTGCCGTTCGCTCCCCTGCACTCGCAGTGAGCCACTGACCCATCTCCCCCCTCCGTTCTCGCTCTCGTGCTTCTTTTCAAAAAAAAAATTAAAATTCTTTTTCAGTTTTTTCTTAATCTCAAGTCACTGTGGCTTAATCTCGGGTCAATATGCTTAATATCAAGTCAAATCGCACTAAGTGGTCAAACTTCCCAGAAGGTCACCCATCCTCACACTACTCCAGCCCGAGCACGCTTAACTTCACAGTTCTATCCAACCCCAGCACCACCTCACTTAACAAGCACTTGTTGATATATCTATCATATCAATCCTATTAAACCTTGTTGATGTCTAGGACTTTGTTCATGTTCATGAGTATGATGAAATTTTGAAAAATATTTCAAACTTCCCGGTCATATTACGTATCATTTTTTGAAAAAAATTCCAAAAAAAAATTCGAAACCAATTTTTTCTGTTACTAGTGGCGCACCTAGCAAACGGTGCGCCACTAGTAAGTTTGAAATTTTTTGAATTTTTTTGCCTCTAGATCTTGAAAGCCCCGTAACTTTTTTTCTGTTATGTTTTTGAGGATTTTGAAAATGTTTAACGGGGATGCCCCGTTAAATTCGGATGTAACTTTTTGAGTAGATGATTTTTCATATAAAAACATTTTTAATCCCAGTTCGTATGCAAAAGTTATGCCCAATTTACAAATTCTAGAGAGATTTTGCAAATAAAGTCGAAATTCATATTTGTAAATTTTCCCAACAACTAGACCACATATCAAATCGGAAACTTATTTTCTTTTATTTTTTGACATTTCCATCATTTTCTTTTATTTTTTTAAAAACTGAAATGGCGGTTCACCGGGGGTGCATCCGGTGGATTTTTTTGGGCCAAGTTAGTAATGGCGCACCGTGGGACTGGTGCGCCATTACTAGTTCAATTAGTAATGGTGCACCACTCCCACGGTGCGCCATTACTAGTTTTAAAAAAAACTGAAAAAATTGGAACAAATATTACTAGTGGCGCATCGTGGATGTGGTGCACCATTACTAGTTTTAACTAGTAATGGCGCACTATCCCCTAGTGCGCCATTACTAGTTTTGAAAAAAATAAAAAAAATAAAAAAATGAACAAAAATTACTAGTGGCGCACCGTGGATGTGGTGCGCTATTACTAGTTTAACTAGTAATGGCGCACTATCCCCTGGTGCACCATTACTAGTTTTGAAAAAAAATTGTTACTAATGGCGCACCGTGGATGTGGTGCGCCATTAGTATTTGGACACTAATGGCGCACCAACACATGGTGCGCCATTAGTATATAGTAGTGGCGCACCACATGTCTGGTGCGCCATTAGTGTCCATATCAGCTATAGCCCTTTTCCTAGTAGTGGCACGAGCCACCACGACCGTCACAGCGAGGACCCTGAGCTCACACGAGCTCCGGCAACCGCCAGGGTCGACGCCGGCGATGACTCCGGCCACCCCAGGCTCAACCACCTACACCACTCGACGTGGACGAGTGCCCGCGTCTCGTAGCTGCCCTCCGCCAGCCATTTGGTTGCCGGGGAAGGAATCCCGCACCTCGCCACTGCGTCTGGCTTCGCCGGCATCGAGTCACCGGCGGGATTGACTCGTTTGACCAGGGGTTTGACCTCCTCTCGCTCAATGACAGGTGGGGCCGCCCTGCTAACTAACCTAGATTAGTGTTAACTAAACCTAGTTAGTTTAGTTTAGTTACTGACACATGGGGCCCACTGTTCAGTTTGACCTGGACCGCCCGACCTGGACCGCCCCGTTGACTTGATGATGTCATGCTGATGCAGTAAATCCTTTTCTGGAATTAGTTTATTTCTAGTTATTTAGAAAATCCGGAAATGGGTTAAAATTCAATATGAAAAGATATATATATATATATATATATATATATATATGAAAAATGATCAAAAAATCCAATCTATCTATTGGTAATAGTTTCATGGATGACAAAGCAAATTAACCTTGTTGTTTACGTCAAAACATGATAATGTACTTTATAAATTTATAACTTGAGTTGGAATTTGAACCCTTGGTTCAAATTGACTCAAATCCTTCTGGGTTTTGTTGCATTAGCTCAACGCACTCATTTTTTCATGTCACATTCATGCATCATATTGTTGCATTGCATTGATTGTGTACCTTCTATGTTGCCGGTATTTGTTCCCTTGCAGTAGACGTGGTTCCGATGATGAGTTCGATGACACCGATGAAGAGCTATACTATATTCAGAAGTGCCAAGCAAGAAAAAACCCCTTGTTCATTCATATACAATCCCACTCTCTCCCTTCTGCTCTCTTTTACTGCATTAGGACAAAAATGCTTCAACTGTTACCTGTTGCGGTACTTGAACCCCTTTCCTCTGCATGACATGTCATTCCCACTCTAAATGGATGAAATCCACTAGCATGAGTAGGAGTTGTTTGAGCCCTGCTGTGCCTACTCATTAATGCTTGTTGTCATGCCTGCTACTGCTTAGAGTTGAGTCAGGTCTAATTCATTGGGGATGAGTTGGAATGTTGTTAACATGTCCTACTGTTGAGAGCTAAGTATGTGAACACGATTTGGTAAAGGTATCGGTGAGAGGCCATGTAGGAGTAAATGGTGGGTTGTCTCATTGAAACCGTCCTGAGGAACTGAGCTCTGTGTTTGTTATCCATGAACAGCTACTACCACAAATTGGGCCTGAAACCAATGGACCCTCTCGACTTATTAACTGCCCTTGTCCTCTGTCCGGGAGTTGTAAGTAGTTTCTGGTGTTTGTAGTATGTTGGACACCGTGCATAGCACTGACCCAAAGGGGTGGGCTATGATGCGGTAGGCACGTGGCCCGGTGTATCGAGTCACCCGTTTGGTGACTCGGGAACCCTACACACATCGTTCAGGGCCGTATGTGGAAACCTCGGACGGGCTCCCTGCGGATGGAACCTGGATAGGCGATAAACCTGGACTAGGGACTTGTGTGGTTAGTCGGGTCGTGGCCGACACCCTCGCTGGGCTTCCACTTGAAGGTTGCCGAGTACATGTCGTGTAAACGGAGATAACTGGTGAGAGCATGTGTGAAGAAGTACACCCCTGCAAGGTTAGCATCATCTATTCGAATTGCCACGTCCACGGTAAAGGACTTCTAGGTTGCCTATACAGTTCATAGACAAGTGAAAGCGGATACTCTAAAATGCGCAAGATAAGCGTGAGTGCTATGGATGGCCTTCCCGTAGGGAGACGGGAGCGGGTCCATAGTGGTGTATTGATATGGTGAATATGTGGACTCGTGTGCGCCACCTCAAAAGAGTTACTTACAGTCGTAGTTCAGGTTAGCCACTGAGTCAAAGCTGGCTTGCTGCAGTTAAACTCCACCACCCCTTTGTTGATACTGTTGTATATGTAGATAGTTCTGATGTAAGTCTTGCTGGGTACATTTGTACTCTCTTGCTTAATTTATGTTTTGGCAGAGAGACTTCAGTCTCACTAGTAGTTCCACGTGGACTTCGATGTTTAGCTTGTTACCTCAGCTACGATCATGTTCCCTCGGCAGGGTCTTGTAGATAGTCAGCCTTCTCAGCCTTTTCATTTGTAGTTGTCTGTACTCAGACAAGTTAAGCTTCTGCATGTGCTTGTTGCTTGTATGACTTGAATGCTTGGTCACCAGACCCATGTTTATAATATCAGGCTCTTCGGAGCCTAATGGATAAATACATTGAGTTGTAGAGTTTTTTTTGTGATGCCATGTTGTATTTGCACATATCGAGCATATTGTGTGTATGATTTGAAATGCTTAGTATGTGTGGGATCTGACAACCTAGTTGTTTATCCTTGGTAGCCTCTCTTACCGGGAAATGCCTCCTAGTGCTTCCACTGAGCCATGGTAGGTTGCTACTGCTCCGGAGCACTTAGGATGGCCGGCATGTGTCCTTCTTCGTTATTGTGTCTGTCCCTTCGGGGAAATGTCACGCGGTGTCTACTGGAGTCCTGTAAACCTGCTACAGCCCGGATTCTCCGGAGTCCTGTTAGCCTGGCTGCTACAGCTCTGATTCACTCGCTGGTGACCGACACATTCGTTGTTAGGTCATGTATGCCTGTCCCTATAAGTTAGTGCCACTTTGGGTTTACGACTAGTCACGTCGGCCCGGGTTCCCTCCCATATGGATGCTAGCAACACTATCATATACGTGAGCCAAAAGACGCAAACGGTCTCGGGCCAGGTGTCACGCCCTCGATGCGGCTATATCTCCCACGTGTCGAAGCACGACTTAGAGGCATAACCGCATTGAAAGCAATGTCGCAAGTGAGGTAATCTTCACACAACCCATGTAATACATAAGGGAAAGAGATACATAGTTGTCTTACAATCGCCACTTCACACAAATACATGAATAAAGCATTACATCATCAAGATACAATCAAGGTCTGACTATGGAACCAAAATAAAAGAAGAACCCCAAATGCGACAAAGGTCCCCGATCGACCCCAACTGGGCTCCACTACTGATCAACTAGAACAAAACAACACAAAGGGCAAGATCTTCATCGAGCTCCTCCTTGAGCTTGGTTGCGTCACCTGCTCGGTAACATAGGCACCTGCAAACTGGTTTTGGAAGTATCTGGTGAGCCACGAGGACTCAGCAATCCTATTACCATGGGTATCAAGACTAGCAAAGCTTAATGGGAAAGGAAGGGGTAAAGTGGTGAGGTTGCAGCAGCGACTTAGCATGATATGGTGGCTAACATACGCAAATGAGAGCGAGAAGAGAAACAAGCGGAACGGTCGTGAAGCTAGCAATGATCAAGAGGTGATCCTGAACACCTACTTACGTCAAACATAACCCAGAAACCGTGTTCACTTCCCGGACTCCGCCGAGAAGAGACCATCACGGCTACACACGCGGTTGATGCGTTTAATTTCGGATCTGGTGTCAAGTTGTCTACAACCGGACATTAACAAAATCCCATCTTCCACATAACCGCGGGCACAGCTCTCAAAAGTTTATACCCTGTAGGGGTGTCCCAACTTAGCCCATGACAAGCTCTCGCGATCAACGAAGGAATAGACCTTCTCCCAGGAAGACCCGATCAGCCTCGGAATCCCGGTACATCAAGACATTTCGACAATGGTAAAACAAGACCAGCAAAGCCGCCCGATGCGCCGACAATCCCGATAGGAGCTGCACATATCTCGTTCTCAGGGCAACACCGGATAAGTCAAGCTACGAGTAAAACCAGCCCTCGAGTTGCCCCGAGGTGGCCCCGCAAGCTGCTTGGTTCGGACCAACACTTAGACAAGCACTGGCCCGGGGGGCTATAATAAAGATGACCCTCGAGAGAGCGACTCCCAAGGGAAAAGGTATAGGTGGTGGTGAGGCAAATGGTAAAACCAAGGTTGGGCCTTGCTGGACAAGTTTTATTCAAAGCGAACTGTCAGGGGGGGTCCCATAAATCACCCGACCGCGTTAGGAACGCAAAATCCGGGAACATAACACCGGTATGACGGAAACTAGGGCGGCAAGAGTGGAACAAAACACCAGGCATAAGGCCGAGCCTTCCACCCTTTACCAAGTATATAGATGCATTAATAATATAACAGATATTGTGATATCCCAACAAAACCCTGTCCACCATGGAGAAATCTTCAACTTCACCTGCAACTAGCAACGCTATAAGAGGGGCTGAGCAAAGCGGGAACATATCCAAACAACGGTTTGCTAGGAATGGTGTCAAAGGTTAGAGGTTCATGGCAATATGGGATGGCTTGATAAACAGGTAATAGGTAGCGCAGCATAGCGATAGAACGGAGCAACTAGCATAGCAATGATAGTAGTAAGAGCCAGGGTAGCGGTCATCTTGCCTGAAATCCCGCAAGGAAGAAGAACAAGTCCATGAAGAAGATGAAGCCACGAATGCGAACCACACGTAGACGAACGAATCCTCACGATCGCAACAAAACGGGAACTATCGAGAAGAAGCACACAACATAGTAAACACACCACACATGAACAAGACATGATGCACAACAAGCATGATGCATGAAAAGGGCTACATGAGGCTACTCATGGCAAGAGATGATGCAAACAAGAACAACACATCAAGGCAAGTTTAAATGAGGCCGGAAACAACATATAACAATTCCGGTAAGTCCTCATATGCATATTTCGAAATTGGTCCAGAACTGAATAAACCTTATGTTCAAGTTGTTAAACAGCAAGTTAAGATGCACCAAGATGATCTACACGAAATTCTAGTCAAGTTACATATAAAGTTCATTAGATTCGGAGCTACGGCCTAGAAGATATGAGCAAAACAAGTTAAACATGGCATTGATGCAAAATGCACCCAAACATCAAGCAAACACACCAAAACAAGGATGCAACATGATAATATGAAGCTACATGCAAAATCAAGCAAGTTTCATATTGAGCACACTTAAAACGGAGCAACGGTGCAACACACACACACTATACAAGTCATAGCAACAATCTGTCCATAATAGCAACTAGGCATATCGCAAGCATCAAAACAATCAGCTACATCACCCCAACATAAGAACAAAAGGCATGGGCATGAAGTACACGTAAAGCATAACAAAACATGAACAGTGAGCTATCTCAAGAAATCACTAGAACATGCTCCAAAACACATGGAGATATTGCAAATAATAACAGTTTCAGACTTTAGCAGAAATAACATCAGGTTGCAATGTTTAGAGCAAGCAAACAACATGTTACAGGAACTTATCATGGCAAACAAAGGCATGACATGAATCTACTAATAGCATAGATCAAAAGACCCTTACTGACCATGAGCCAAAAAGGCATAGAAAATATGATGGCACCCATGTAAACATGGCAAGTTATATTACAGATTCATACATGGCAGGAACAACAATAAGTAGGCATGTTCGTGAGCTCGAACCACTCACTACCTAGCAATACATGGCATGGCAAGGCAACCAACAGTAAGAAGGCATGTTTATGAAGCTGAGCATGGCAAGAATAAGGTCATAGGGTTCATGGATCACTAGGAAAACACATGGGAACAAGTGAACTTAATGTTAACAGGCTGACAGCAACATTTTCAAGCAACTTTAGAGCAAGATTACAACATGTTCCAGCAGGATATAGCAACCAAGGGCATGAATGGATAGAGCATGACATGTAGATCAAAACATGTTTATAGAACATCTCCAGATTATGCATAGAATGATTAGTAGAAGCATGTTAACATAGCAACAAAATATAACAGAATCTGTCAGGAAAACAGCAACAGCAACTACCCTACTTAACAAGCTTGATACACTCAGCACACAACTCACAAAAATACATGGTTGGCACCCCTGGAAAGATGGCATGGCATAGATCAACATTCATGTAGACATCAACCTCATAGGATGCACACATCAATCATGGCAAAAATGATAAAACAGCAAGTTATAACAGTTTCAGCAGATTAACATCAACATGCACTCTTCCAACAGCATTTCGGGCATCAAGATGAGCTCAAATGAAAATGATGCAATGGAATGAAATGAAGTACTCATCGAGACGAACAATTTGACATATTATACGCACGAAACGGAGCTACGGATGCAGAGATGTGATGCAATGAACATGGCATGTTTATGCAAGAAAACTGGGACTTAGTGAAACGGGGGCAACCTGCGGGTTTGCACGGTTTACGATGCGGCGGCGGATCTCGCCGGAGATGGCGGCGGTGGTGGCCGGAGAGGCGCCGGAGGGGCGGATCCCGCCGGATCCAGGGCGGCCGGGGCTCCCGCGGCCAGATCCGCGAGGAGGAGGGGCGGGAGAGCTCGGCTCGGGCGGAGGGAGGCGAGGCGAGGCCGGGCACGCGGCGGCCGGGGCGGCGACCAGCGCGGCGCGGCGGCAGGAGAGGCGCGGGCCGGCGGGCGCCGGGCGCCGGCGGGCGGACGGGAGGAGGCGTAGCGCGCGCGCGCGGGGGAGGAGGCGACCCTCCCGGGCGGCGGCGGCGCTGCGGGCCAGGCGGCGGCGCTGCTCGCCGGCGGCGAGGGCGAGCGCGGCAGCGGCGAAGCCGGCGGTAGGGTCGGGCGCGCGGCGGCAGCAAGCGCGCGGGCCGGGCGGGCCTCGCGCGGGCTGCGGGGGCCGGCGGCGGCGGCGGAGCCGGAGTGCCACGCGGCGGCTCCCGATTGGCCGGGGCGGCGGTGGCGGACGTGTCCGGCCCGGTCCGGACATGTCCGGCGCGGCGCGGAGGGAAAAAGCTAGGGTTAGGGGAAATGGACTGCGGGAATTTTGGTGGAGACATCTATTTATAGGTATAGGGAGCTAGGAGAGTCCAAATGAGGAGCGGTTTTCGGCCACGCGATCGTGATCGAACGACCGAGAGCATGGAGGGGAGTTAGATGGGTTTTGGGCCACTTTGTAAGGGGTGTTGGGCTGCAAACAAAAGAGGCTCTATGGTTACCTGGTTAACCGTTGGAGTATCAAACGACCTCCAAATGGCACGAAACTTGACAGGCGGTCTACCGGTGCTATACCAAGGCCGCTTGGCAAAGCTCGGGCCATTCCGAGAAAGTTTAACACCCACTCACGAAAAGAGGTAAAGGAGGGCGCCGGAGGACATAGGGGTGCCGGATTGCAAAACGGACAACGGGGAAAATGCTCGGATGCATGAGACGAACACGTATGCAAAATGAAATGCACATGATGAGATGATATGAAATGCAGATGATGACATGGCAAAGTGCAACACGCAAGCAAATGACATGGCAACGACGGCGAATAACTGGCAGACACCTGGCGCAACGAATCCGGGGCGTTACAACACTCCACCACTACGAGAGGATCTCGTCCCGAGATCTAGGATGGCACCGGAGGGAAAACGGAAGAGGAAGAGGAGAGGTAAAACTAAGTTGCTTCTTTGACGAACGAGTGAAACCACGAACCTTGAGAGGTTGAGCAATTTAAAAGAAAGAGTACAACAGAGATGAACGAGATGGCAAGCAAACCGGTAGAAAAATGAACAAGGAGTATTACGAGAATTTGAAGGTTGAAAGACATGGAAATAAGAGCTTCACAAACGAAAAGAATATGACCACATCGGTATAATGAGACAGCCAAGGAACAAGAATGGCAGAATTTGGACAGCACTCCGGTAGAAAAGAGAAGAAAACTTGATCAGATGAAAAGATATTGAAGAGATGATACAACACTCCGGTTAAATGGATAAGCAAGAAAAGAACACGATCCTCAAAAAACGAGGTGATGGGTGAAGAGCACAACATCACAATGCCTCCGGAAGAACGAAAAGAAGATAGATCATTGGAATAAAAGAACGGAGAAGAAAATGCCAACTTCTGCCACAAATGGGCTCGGAAAGCACCCTTCCAAGAAGGTTAGAATGGAGTTGTTGGAAAACCAACAACGAAAAGAACAAGCTTGTTGTGGGCTTATGGAACACATCTCAAAATTATGAGGTGACAACCGGGCACTAATGGAAAACCATTGATTTGATTGAGAGCACCAAAAAGATGAAAAACTTCTTCCACCAAGAGGATAAAGAGCAAGCTTGGGTCATGCATAATCACCACAAATAGCAACATTCCTTAAAGAAAGGCTTTAGGTGAAATCTGACATAAGATAACTCCAACGAAGAAGTTGATGGATTTAAAGTACCTCATTCTTGACAACATATGAATCATGAAGCACGAAGGGAATTGTCAAGAACGACATAACACCACCTCAAAAGATAATGGAGAAGAATTGCAGTTTGGAATGCAAGATGAAGAATACTTGAACTCCTCAAAATAAAACATGTGTTGAGCACCATGTTTAATTTTTGAGTATAGCTTGGCGGATCATAGCTTCAAGAGAAATCTTGAAGAACAATTGAAGAATGAAAAGAATCCTTGACGAACCATCATGTAGAGCCTCCATGAAGAACTCCGATAATAAAAGGATGATAGAAAGAAAGAGAGGTTGAAAACACAAGGTGAATCCTTGCAATGATTTAGATGGATCTCCGTGATAAATTAGAGCTTGGAACTCCGGGAAAAAGAGAAGATGAAACAAATGAAACCGAGAATTTTAAGGGCCTCCGGAATAAAGAATTGAATTTACTCGATGAAACAAGAATAAGAATTACATTATGCTTATCCCTCATCAATTAAATTGATGACCCACAATGGATTTGGCATGCCACTTATTCTCATAGAAAGGATTAAGATAGATATGGCGCAAGCTTGGGAAGGTCTTCAACAAACCACCGGTAGGATTGGAAAGAACGAATGAATTAAATGATAACGAAAGAGGTGAAATCTTGAACGAACCACCGTAAGAATTGAAAATGAACGTAGCAAAGGCACAATTCAACGGGAAGAATTGGAAAACGAATGAAGATACTTGAGGGGATTTAAATACAAATGAACGAATAGATCACTAGCTGATTAGAGAATACTTGAATGATGCACCGGTATGATTTTGGAGAACGAGAGCTGAAAGCTGAGAATGAGGAATTATGACATGATGACCTTCGGAGGAAAGAAGTGGAAACAACTCATGAGATGCTCCGAGTGGGTGAAAAGAATTCTCACAATCGAAAACAATTATGAGAGGATGGCATCAAGCCAGAACTATGAATCTTGAAGAGAATAGAGCAAGATTAAAGAGAAACTCTTCTTCGGTCTTCAAATGATGAGAATGACAACGAGAAACACCACCAAGAATTATTGAGGCACACCGGAAGAATCAAAAGCGAAGAGGTTGAGCCAACTATGAAAAGAATTTGAAAGATCTTGGAGAAAAGCATTTGACTAATGATAAATCATTCTTACGTCAAACTTGGAGAAGAATTTAGGATAGCTCTGGGAAAATAGAAGAGTCAGGTAAGATCCTGTGAAAAGACCTGTGGGATAGGGCCCACTCAAAAGAACACCGTTGAAAAGATTTAAAAGAGATGTTGCACCGGTTGAATTAAATGACTTGAATGAGATACCAATCTCGAAAGAGCTTGAACGAATGCAGAGTGGAAACACGAATCTTCAAGATATCTTGAGCACTCCGGAATAACAAATAGCGAGAAGTAGGATGATAATGAGGTGCATCGGTATGAGAAAGCATTAGAAACGAGGAAAGGAATATGATGAATATCGAAAGCTTGAATAGGATCCACCGGAGAAGAAACAACAATGAAGGATGATGAACTTGAAACTGTTGAGCATCTTCATGGGAAATCACCGGATAAGAACATTGAAAGAAAAGAATGAAGATACTTCCCACAAATAAAAGGATACATGATTAAGAAATCTAAGTCCTTGAAGAAAAGGGGTGGGAGGGTGGGAAAAAAACAAAGACAACTTGGGATGAACAAAACAAACACCGTTGAGAAAACTTAGAAATGATCTTGCGGATGGGGAGAATGATAGGATCATCTCGAAGAGAAGCGCACCGGTTGGAAAAGAATTAACATGACAACCTCAATGATCAAAAAGGATTAGTATTCACATAGCAATATGAGAACACCGTTTAGGAAAGGTATGGATTCAACATTTGACTTCGAAGCAACTCGAATACCACAAATAAAACAAAACAAAGGATTTGGCTTGCAGAATAAGCCGGAACAAATACATATGATAGAGATTTACCCAATCCCATATCATGCATCTGTCGAAAGATATTCTAGGAGCTACTTGAATTCCCACCTATAAAACTCCCGAAACTTTCTGGTTATGCAATCTGGTGTTGGGGATACAGGGGAAGCAATATATCTCACCCAAACTAACAATACCTACATCCAGCTGTATCCATCCGTCAACACATAACCAAGAAACCTTCGGAAATCGTGTACCTCAACATTCGAAAAGCATCCGTTATACGAGTCATGGCAATACTCCCGTACTCACCTCAGTACTGGGTTATCGGGGTTATCTCACCAACAACTGCATAAAAGAGATTTTCTATGTCGGCGTACTAAACTCAGGTATTCCAGAACTGCAACGATAAAATTATGACGACAACACCTCAGAGCTCAACTCCCCGGGACACTTCCACTAAACCCCTGACAGGAGGCACCAAGACAATGTTCTCATCATAAAACCATCGGAACGATCCCAAGATACCCGCGTGATCCTAAAAAAAATTTAGTGAAATTTGAGAAGAGAAGAGTCAAAACTCTACGTCAGGATGCCTCACCAGAGCGACGAAGGGACTGAGGAGTAAAAAGAATTCCTAACTCTCCGATATATATAATCCTAAATGACTCAAAACATTTTTCTAGACACAACTCGGCCGCTAAAAACGATCAAGCAGTGGGGCTCCTAAGGTCGGGGAAGGCTCTGATTACCAACTTGTAACGCCCTCGATGCGGCTATATCTCCCACGTGTCGAAGCACGACTTAGAGGCATAACCGCATTGAAAGCAATGTCGCAAGTGAGGTAATCTTCACACAACCCATGTAATACATAAGGGAAAGAGATACATCGTTGGCTTACAATCGCCACTTCACACAATACATGAATAAAGCATTACATCATCCAGATACAATCAAGGTCCGACTACGGAACCAAAATAAAAGAAGAACCCCAAATGCGACAAAGGTCCCCGATCGACCCCAACTGGGCTCCACTACTGATCAACTAGAACGAAACAACACAAAGGGCAAGATCTTCATCGAGCTCCTCCTTGAGCTTGGTTGCGTCACCTGCTCGGTAACATAGGCACCTGCAAACTGGTTTTGGAAGTATCTGGTGAGCCACGAGGACTCAGCAATCCCATTACCATGGGTATCAAGACTAGCAAAGCTTAATGGGAAAGGAAGGGGTAAAGTGGTGAGGTTGCAGCAGCGACTTAGCATGATATGGTGGCTAACATACGCAAATGAGAGCGAGAAGAGAAACAAGCGGAACGGTCGTGAAGCTAGCAATGATCAAGAGGTGATCCTGAACACCTACTTACGTCAAACATAACACAGAAACCGTGTTCACTTCCCGGACTCCGCCGAGAAGAGACCATCACGGCTACACACGCGGTTGATGCGTTTTAATTCGGATCTGGTGTCAAGTTGTCTACAACCGGACATTAACAAATTCCCATCTGCCACATAACCGCGGGCACGGCTCTCGAAAGTTTATACCCTACAGGGGTGTCCCAACTTATCCCATGACAAGCTCTCGCGATCAACGAAGGAATAGACCTTCTCCCAGGAAGACCCGATCAGTCTCGGAATCCCGGTACATCAAGACATTTCGACAATGGTAAAACAAGACCAGCAAAGCCGCCCGATGCGCCGACAATCCCGATAGGAGCTGCACATATCTCGTTCTCAGGGCAACACCGGATAAGTCAAGCTACGAGTAAAACCAGCCCTCGAGTTGCCCCGAGGTGGCCCCGCATGCTGCTCGGTTCGGACCAACACTTAGACAAGCACTGGCCTGGGGGGGCTATAATAAAGATGACCCTCGAGAGAGCGACTCCCAAGGGAAAAGGTATAGGTGGTGGTGAGGCAAATGGTAAAACTAAGGTTGGGCCTTGCTGGACAAGTTTTATTCAAAGCGAACTGTCAGGGGGGTCCCATAAATCACCCGACCGCGTTAGGAACGCAAAATCCGGGAACATAACACCGGTATGACGGAAACTAGGGCGGCAAGAGTGGAACAAAACACCAGGCATAAGGCCGAGCTTTCCACCCTTTACCAAGTATATAGATGCATTAATAATATAAGAGATATTGTGATATCCCAACAAAACCCTGTCCACCATGGAGAAATCTTCAACTTCACCTGCAACTAGCAACGCTATAAGAGGGGCTGAGCAAAGCGGTAACATAGCCAAACAACGGTTTGCATAGGAAAGGTGTCAAAGGTTAGAGGTTCATGGCAATATGGGATGGCTTGATAAACAGGTAATAGGTAGCGCAGCATAGCGATAGAACGGAGCAACTAGCATAGCAATGATAGTAGTGAGATCCAGGGTAGCGGTCATCTTGCCTGAAATCCCGCAAGGAAGAAGAACGAGTCCATGAAGAAGATGAAGCCACGAAGACGAACCACACGTAGACGAACGAATCCTCACGATCGCAACGAAACGGGAACTATCGAGTAGAAGCACACAACATGGTAAACACACCACACATGAACAAGACATGATGCACAACAAGCATGATGCATGACAAGGCTACATGAAGCTACTCATGGCAAGAGATGATGCAAACAAGAACAACACATCAAGGCAAGTTTAAATGAGGCCGGAAACAACATATAACAATTCCGGTAAGTCCTCATATGCAAATTTCGAAATTGGTCCAGAACTGAATAAACCTTATGTTGAAGTTGTTAAACAGCAAGTTAAGATGCACCAAGATGATCTACACGAAATTCTAGTCAAGTTACATATAAAGTTCATTAGATTCGGAGCTACGGCCTAGAAGATATGAGCAAAACAAGTTAAACATGGCATTGATGCAAAATGCACCCAAACATCAAGCAAACACACCAAAACAAGGATGCAACATGATAATATGAAGCTACATGCAAAATCAAGCAAGTTTCATATAGAGCACACTCAAAACGGAGCAACGGTGCAACACACACACACTCTACAAGTCATAGCAACAATCTGTCCATAACAGCAACTAAGCATATTGCAAGCATCAAAACAATAAGCTACAACACCCCAACATAAGAACAAAAGGCATGGGCATGAAGTACACGTAAAGCATAACAAAACATGAACACTGAGCTATCTCCAGAAATCACTAGAACATGCTCAAAAGACATGGAGATATTGCAAATAATAACAGTTTCAGACTTTAGCAGAAATAACATCAGGTTGCAATGTTTAGAGCAAGCAAACAACATGTTACAGGAACTTATCATGGCAAACAAAGGCATGGCATGAATCTACTAATAGCATAGATCAAAAGACCCTTACTGACCATGAGCCAAAAAGGCATAGAAAATATGATGGCACCCATGTAAACATGGCAAGTTATATTACAGATTCATACATGGCAGGAACAACAATAAGTAGGCATGTTCGTGAGCTCGAACCACTCACTACAGAGCAATACATGTCATGGCAAGGCAACCAACAGTAAGAAGGCATGTTTATGAAGCTAAGCATGGCAATAACAAGGTCATAGGATTCATGGATCACTAGGAAAACACATGGGAACAAGTGAACTTAATGTTAACAGGCTGACAGCAACATTTTCAAGCAACTTTGGAGCAAGATATGAACAATCTACAGTAAGCTATAATTGCAACCAAGGGCATGAATGGATAGAGCATGACATGTAATCAAAACATATTTATAGAGCATCTCCAGATTATGCATAGAATGATTAGTAGAAGCATGTCAACATAGCACCAAAATATAACAGAATCTGCCAGGAAAACAACAACAGCAACTACCCTACTTAACAAGCTTGATACACTCAGCACACAACTCACAAAAATACATGGTTGGCACCCCTGGAAAGATGGCATGGCATAGATCAACATTCATGTAGACATCAACCTCATAGGATGCACACATCAATCATGGCAAAAATGATAAAACAACAAGTTATAACAGTTTCAGTAGATTAACATCAACATGCACTCTTCCAACAGCATTTCGGGCATCAAGATGAGCTCAAATGAAAATGATGCAATGGAATGAAATGAAGTACTCGTCGAGGCAAACAATTTGACATATTATACGCACGAAACGGAGCTATGGATGCAGAGATGTGATGCAATGAACATGGCATGTTTATGCAAGAAAACTGGGACTTAGTGAAACGGGGGCAACCTGCGGGTTTGCACGGTTTACGATGCGGCGGCGGATCTCGCCGGAGATGGCGGCGGTGGTGGCCGGAGAGGCGCCGGAGGGGCGGTCCCGCCGGATCCAGGGCGGCCGGGGCTCCCGCAGCCGGATCCGCGACGAGGAGGGCGGGGGAGCTCGGCTCCAACGGAGGGTGGCGAGGCGAGGCCGGGCACGCGGCGGCCGGGGCGGCGACCAGCGCGGCGCGGCGGCCGGAGAGGCGCGGGGCGGCGGGCGGACGTGAGGAGGCGCAGCGCGCGCGCAGGGGAGGAGGCGACCCTCCCGGGCGGCGGCGGCGCTGCGGGCCAGGCGGCGGCGCTGCTCGCCAGCGGCGAGGGCGAGCGCGGCGGCAGCGAATCCAGCGGCGGGGTCGGGCGCGTGGCGGCGGCGAGCGCCGCGGCCGGGCGGCCTCGCGCCGGGCTGCGCGGGCTGGCGGTGGCGACGGAGCCGGAGTGCCACGCGGCGGCTCCCGATTGGCCGGGGCGGCGGCGGCGGACCGTGTCGGCCCGGTCCGGACATGTCCGGCGCGGCGCGGAGGGAAAAAGCTAGGGTTAGGGGAAATGGACTGCGGGAATTTTGGTGGAGACATCTATTTATAGGTAGAGGGAGCTAGGAGAGTCCAAATGAGGAGCGGTTTTCGGCCACGTGATCGTGATCGAACGACCGAGAGCATGGAGGTGAGTTAGATGGGTTTTGGGCCACTTTGGAAGGGGTGTTGGGCTGCAAACAAAAGAGGCTTTACAGTTGGAGTATCAAACGACCTCCAAATGGCACGAAACTTGACAGGCGGTCTACCGGTGCTATACCAAGGCCGCTTGGCAAACCTCGGGCCATTCCGAGAAAGTTTAACACCCACTCACGAAAAGAGGTAAAGGAGGGCGCCGGAGGACATAGGGGTGCCGGATTGCAAAACGGACAACGGGGAAAATGCTCAGATGCATGAGACGAACACGTATGCAAAATGAAATGCACATGATGACATGATATGAAATGCAATTGATGACATGGAAAAGTGCAACACGCAAGCAAATGACATGGCAACGACGGCGAATAACTGGCAAACACCTAGCGTAACGAATCCGGGGCGTTACACCAGGTAAGGTGGCACCCGTGGGAATACCGTGTGTGAGGCCGCAAAGTAATATGATGTGTTACATGCTAGATCGGTGTGGCTTAGGATCGGGGTCATGACAGCGTTGGTATCAGAGCATGTTTGCCTGTAGGATTACCAAGCCAAACTGGTCGAAGTTGACTCTAGAAATGCTTTACTTATGTAAGGTAATTGATTGTGGATGGGAACATAAGGCTCTTTTTACTCCTTTACCTTATGCCCTTCTGATCTGAGTCACCCTCTTCTCTTCTACGGGGATTAAGAACTAGGCTTCTCATCTTTCTATCAGGATCACGTGTTACTAATCCGTAGACTGATAGGATTGATGGATTCAAGTCTCAGTTCAGTTTCTATTACTTCCGTATGTTCACAGTTGGTCTCGGAACCTTGATATTGTCATGTTGGGTGGTTTTGTCACCTTTTTGCAGGATGTCTCACATGTTTTTGAGCATTTACAACCGTTATGTTGTCCGAGTCATCCCAGGTTTTGAAATAGTTTGATGCATTTGCAACTCCCTTCATTTCGTTCCCGGTGTCCCTTTGGGCCAGTTCAACCACACTAATCAGTGAGTTGAGGTACTTTATTGCCTGGACATATATGTTGGAGCTATTGTTATGACCCTAGGTGTCTTAGCGAGTCACCTAGTAATCTAGCCATGTTTTGTGTTCCCAGTGTGATGATTCTGGCCGTCATTCTCAAAAGCATCCCGTGATTCCATTTAGTTAGTAGGCATTCCATTCTTGGGTTCTTGAACCCGAGATTCCCTTTACTCATTCATGTTGATAGTGTTTGCTAGTTCCTTTAGGATATTAGTAACCTTTGCGATAGTCCTCGAGGTTTGTAGTATAACGTTCTTCCAATACCATGAACCATTATGGCAGAAGTTCTTTGAACCAAAAGATCACAACCAGAGTGCTCTTGATGAGTTTTCCATTCTACATTGCGAATCTGCCAGTCCTACCTTTCGGCATGGGTTATCCGGAAGAAATATGTTGAACTCGTTCGACATGCTAATCTATGCACCCACAACTCAGAAAATCATATGTTCCCTTGAGTTGTCCCTCTTTAGTTGTTTTCTGACCTTCGTCTATCAATTGATGGTCAAGAGCATGTCATGCATTGATTCTCATTGATGCCTATTATTTTTATGGTCCGTCGCTCCATTCTATTCCAAAATGACTAGGAGAAACAAACTCCAGTACCTTATCCATTTCTAGGATTGGGTCGAAGTAGTTGTATTCCGCAGATCAAATGCCAAACCAGCTTTTGTTCTGTTCTACCTTGGAGTATTACCCTATTTATGTCAAGAATATCATAGGAATTGCACCATATCTTATGAATTCTTGATGTAGTGATACTTCTCACCATCATGATTCATTCCTCGGTCCTCGTGTTGTTGTAACCGGAATGCCGACAAGTGAATTGTGATGTGTGAAATCGATACTCTGAGCAACTCGTTGCTTAGTAGTAAATGGACAATAATTTCATCCTTAGCGTATTGGTTATTGAGTCATCATCCTAAGAATTATCGTGCTACCTAGTCCATCTTCTTGGTGAACCCTTTGATCAATGAGTTTGGATTGTATCGATTCTCTCTTTTTGATCATATCATCTTCCCTGGAAAGCAAGATTGCTCTCGAGCTTAATAACATATTGGTGGTTCGTGATTTCCCGATTATCTTCTAGGAAGTATCACCGGGTTGTCCCCTTACTGTTATGTTGAGCTCGTGATCAAGTTGGTTTCTGGTAAGCCACCCATTCTCCAAGATTCTATGTCGGATACCCTGGACTAGTTGGTTGAGCCAAACAACAACTTGGAGAGTTGGAAGATAAAAGCTTTGCCTAACTTAGTTCGTTCCAAATTGGTATTTTTTGTGTGTGTTAAAGAAAGATGATATCTTCATTGATTGATTCTCGTGATCAGTTGTTTGTGCTATTATCTTATCCAATCTTTGATTTGAGTGTGGGATATCCTCAAATCAAATCGGAACCAACGATGTTCGTAATGTTGTCTTACTCGTGGTTTATCCTCAAGCAAGAACCATTATATCTTTTGGTCTGACCAATGCTATCACCTTATTCACATAGTTGTGGAATTCCATTTATATGGAAACCAGGATGAATTGTTGTTGACACCATCGACAACATTCCTATCTTCTCCATGATTTTGTAGGAAATTAAGCTAGCGTTGGAAACTTTTATAAGCATTACCTTCATGCCCCGTGCATGAAGTATATGTTTGGTTTACGAAGTGACTTCCTCTAATTCATCTGCATTCGATGCAAGTAGTTGCCGTGAATTTGAGAAAGCTTGTTTTTGCTTCCTCCGGAACAATCCCAAGTCAGTCATGCATATGTGCAAAGTATTCTATGGTTTGGAGACTTGCAACCTTCATTCTATATGTATCCCTAGCATGTCAAGCCACTAATTGATTTGTTCAAGATAAAGGAGTCTATTCTAAAGTATTAATCCTTTAGACTTCCGCGCGGAGACTTCGATATCATTAATTATGGTTCCCCACCTGAACTCGGTAGTGTTTCGTTGTAAGACTACTGTGTGGTCATTCTTGTCTTGGACAACATGCTCACATGTATGTAGCAGAACCAGCTCATGTTTTGGAGCTTGCTATCGTAGTTCATCTCCCGTGAATCTCGCAATGTCATCTTGTCGATGTGTGTTGCAAACTTTATTTTCAGACATGCTGAGTCTGAAGTATCCTATCACCAATCGGATCTGAATCTCGGGCAGATATGATAATTGGAACATTCCCAACAGTTGCATTTTGTTCCTAGCTTGCACCGCCATGTGACAATTTCCCATGGGCTGCCCCTCTCAGCAGTTGTTGTCCAAGATCATCTTCAAAAGTGGACCTACCATGGGTCCCATCCATCTTCGATGATAAGCCAAATCATCCATTGCATTGTCTTCAACAAGGTAGTCCACGTCATCCATTCTAGTCCGAGTATGTCATTCTTTTAAACTCCTTCAAATGATTGATTTTGATTGCCTTAGGCTGGTATAAAGAGTCTCAATGATCTCCATGTCAAAAGTAATTCTTTTTGCCACTTAAGGGAATAATTCTACGAGTCACCTTCCCTAAGGTGCCCCATTATGGAATCATGGCAATTATTTTCTCGCTATCTTGAAACCATGCACCATCATCTCAAACATGATATTTTTGCCTACCCAATCGAATCGTTGTCATATACCTCTTGCCACTGCTCTCGATGTGTGTTTTGTGTCTCAGCTCAAGAGATGTTTCAACGTCTCAATCCATGAGTTGATCCAAAGTTGCTTAATCTTCATGACGATTGATCCTTGTAGAGTTTCATTTTGTCGTCATCGTATTGGACAACGATCTCAAAGGCAAAGACGTCAAGAACAACATGATGCAATGAATCAGTGTTTTATGAAGTGCAATCTGAATCATGAAGATTGTGTTGGCTTTGTGTACCCTCTATCTTCTTACATCACGTCTCGAAACTCAGGACGAGATTCTTGTTTAGTGGGGGTGAGTTGTCACAGCCCTAGCTAGTCACTGCTTGTCCTTGCATAATCATCATGCATTATATTTAAATTTAAGAAAGTTGAATTTGGGAAAGCTGAAAGCCTCAGAAATCATTTATAAAAATGATCAACATTAAAAAAATATCTTCAAATAAGTCCAAGAAAATGTTCCTGTTAATATCTAAAAATATTGGCAAGAGGTAAAATTCAAACAAATATTTTTGGAATTCTCAGAAATAATTGTTTTGGGACTTTGAATTAAATCAATAAATATTTGGATTGGATTTATATTTTCTATATATTAACTATAAACCCAACAGTTTTGAAACTCCATGTGTGACTTTGGTTTTGTCCATTTGATCCACATGCAAATTTTCAGAAGCTTATAAATTGATTTGGTATTTAAATCAAATCAAGCAGACAACCGAAAATTAGAAAAACAAAAAGAATTACAGAGAGAGAAAGAGAGAGAATACATGGCGCTTACCTGGCCGGCCTGGCTCTGTAGCAGCCCAACCGGCCTGACTCGCATAGTGGCCAGTCATCATTCTCCTCTTTCCAGGAGGACGCTGAGAGCGTGCTCGCCGCGCGCGTGCACACGCCTGCCAGCTCCTGCTTGTCGCTTCTCCCTGGACGCCCCTGGAGATGCCACGCACACCCCTGACCTCTCTCTCACTCTCTCCCGTGCCTCTCCCCCTCTCTGCTCTCTCTCTCTCTCGACTAGACCCAGACGCTCCCGAGGCCTCTGACGAGAAGCTCGTGGCCACAGCTGTCCCCGCGCCTCTCTCTGCTATCCCCGCCGCCCGCCTCGACGCCATTAAGCTTCCCCCTCAACAAACGCAAGCCTGGACGCCCTGCACCGCCGACTACACCGTCATCCTCATCCTCTGCATCCAACAACTGTCGCCGTCGATTCGTCGTCACCAGCACCTCCCTGAGCTCGCCGTTCGCTCCCTGCAGTCGCAGTGAGCCACTAATGCTTCTCCCCCTCCCCATTCTTGCTCTCGTGCATCGTACGCGCCACCTCGAGCTCGCCCGCACACATCGCCGCCTATGCTAGACGCCGACGTGTCTCGGGCCATCTAATGGCCCGGCCGTCGTGCCCAGCTTCCTCCCCATGCGGCGTAGAGCGCGTAGGTTCCCCGCACGAGCCACCACGGCTTCGGTGATCACAGTGAAGACCCCGAGCTCACCCGAGCTTCGGTGACTGCCAAGGTCGACACCGGCGACGACTCCGGCCACCCAGGCCCAACCACCTACACTACTCGACGCGGACGAGTGCCCGCGTCACGTAGATGCCCTCTGCCGGCCATTTGGTCGCCGGAGGAGGAATCCTGCACCTCGCCGCCGCGGCTACCTTCGCCGGCGTCGACTCGCCGGCGGGGTTGACTCGTTTGACCAGGGGTTTGACCTCCCCTGGCTCAATGACAGGTGTGGCCACCCTGCTAACTAACCTAGATTAGTGTTAACTAAACCTAGTTAGTTTAGTTTAGTTACTGACACACGGGGCCCACTGGTCAGTTTAACCTGGACTGCCCCGTTGACTTGATGACATCATGCTGACGCAGTAAATCCTTTTTTGGAATTAGTTTATTTCTAGTTATTTTGAAAATCCAGAAAAAGGGTTAAACTTCAATAAATCATAGAAAATAATCTACAACTTAGAATGAAAAGATTTATATATGAAAAATGATCAGAAATATCCAATCTATCCATTGGTACTGGTTTCATGCATGACAAAGCAAATTAACCTTGCTGTTTAGATAAAAACATGATAATGTACTTTATAAATTCATAACTTGAGTTGGAATTTGAACCCTTGGTTCAAATTGACTCAAACCCTTCTGGGTTTAGTTGCATTAGCTCAACACACTCATTTTGCCATGTCACATTCATTCATCATATTGTTGCATTGCATTGATTGTGTTCCTTCTATGTTGCCGGTATTTGTTCCCTCTCAGTAGACGTGGTTCCGACGATAAGTACGATGACACCGATGAAGAGCTATACTATCTTCAGAAGTGCCAGGCAAGCAAAACCCCCTTGTTCATTCGGATACAATCCCACTCTCTCGCTTCTGCTCTCTTTTACTGCATTAGGACAACAACGCTTCAACTGTTACATGCTGCGGGAGTTGAACCCCTTTCCTCTGCATGACCTGTCATTGCCACAGTAAATAGATGAAACCCACTAGGATGAGTAGGAGTTGTTTGAGCCCTGATGTGCCTACTCATTCGTGCTTGCTGTCATACCTGCTACTGCTTAGAGTTGAGTCAGGTCTGATTCATCGGGGATGAACTGGAATGTGGTGAACATGTCCTACTGTTGAGAGCTAAGTATGTGAACACGATTTGGTAAAGGTATCGGTGAGAGGCCATGTAGGAGTACATGGTGGGTTGTCTCATTGAAACCGTCCTCAGGGGCTGAGTTCTGTGTTTGTGATCCATGAACAGCTACTAACACGTGTTGGGCCCGAAACCAATGGACCCTCTCGACTTATTAACTGCCCTTGTCCTCTATCCAGGAGTTGTAAGTAGTTTCTGGTGTTTGTAGTATGTTGGACGCCGTGCATAGCGCTGACCCAAAGGGGTGGGCTGTGATGCGGTAGGCACGTGGCCCGGTGTATCGAGTCACCCGTTTGGTGACCCAGGAATCCTGCACACATCGTTCGGGGCCGTATGTGGAAACCTCGGACGAACTCCCTGCGGATGGAACCTGGATAGGCGATAAACCTGGACTAGGGACTTGTGTGGTTAGTCGGGTCGTGGCCGACACCCTCACTGGGCTTCCACTTGAAGGTTGCCGAGTACATGTAATGTAAACGGAGATAAGTGGTGAGAGCATGTGTGAAGAAGTACACCCCTGCAAGGTTAGCATCATCTATTCGAATTGCCGCGTCCACGGTAAAGGACTTCTGGGTTGCCTGTACAGTTCATAGACAAGTGAAAGCGGATACTCTAAAATGCGCAAGATAAGCGTGAGTGCTATGGATGGCATTCTTGTAGGGAGACGCGGATCCATAGTGGTGTGTTGATATGGTGAATATGTGGACTCGTGTGCGCCACCTCAAAATAGTTACTTGCAGTCGTAGTTCAGGTTAGCCACTCAGTCAAAGCTGGCTGGCTGCAGTTAAACTCCACCACCCCTTTGTTTATACTGATGCATATGTAGATAGTTCTGATGTAAGTCTTGCTGGGTACATTTGTACTAACGTTTGCTTAATTTATGTTAGTAGTTCCGCGTGGACTTTGATGTTTAGCTTGTTACCTCAGCTACGATCCGGTGTCCTCGGCAGGGTCTTGTAGATAGTCAGGCTTCTCAACATTTTCATTTGTAGTTGTCTGTATTCAGACAAGTTAAGCTTCTGCATGTGCTTGTTGCTTGTATGACTTGAGTGTTGGGTCATCAGACCCATGTTTGTAATATCTGGCTCTTCGGAACCTAATGAATAAATACTTTGAGTTGTAGAGTTTTGTTGTGATGCCATGTTGTATTTGCACATATCAAGCATATTGTGTGTATGATTTGAAATGCTTGGTATGTGTGGGATCTGACAACCTAGTTGTTTATCCTGGGTAGCCTCTCTTACCGGGAAATGTCTCCTAGTCCTTCCACTGAGCCATGGTAGCTTGCTACTGCTTCAGAACACTTAGGCTGGCCGACATGTGTCCTTCTTCGTTCATGTGTCTGTCCCTTCAGGGAAATGTCACACGGTGTCTACTAGAGTCCTGTTATCCTGCTATAGCCTAGATTCTCCGGAGTCCTGTTAGCTCAGCTGCTACAGCTCGGATTCACTCGCTGATGACCGACACATTCGTTGCTGGGTCATGTATGCATGTCCTTGTAAGTTAGTGCCACTTTGGGTTTACGACTAGTCATGTCGGCCCGGGTTCTCTGTCATATGGATGCTAGCGACACTATCATATACGTGAGCCAAAAGGCACAAACGGTGCCGGGCCAGGTAAGGTGGCACCCGTGGGAATACCGTGTGTGAGGCCGCAAAGTGATATGATGTGTTACATGCTAGATCGGTGTGGCTTAGGATCGGGGTCCTAACAGCGTTGGTATCAGAGCCTGACTGCCTGTAGGATTACCAAGCTAAACTGGTCGAAGTTGAGTCTAGAAATGCTTTAGTTATGTAAGGGAATTGATTGTGGATGGGAACGTAAGGCTCTTTTTTCTCCTTTACCTTATGCCCTTCTAATCTCAGTCACCCTCTTCTCTTCTATAGGGATTAAGAACTAGGATTCTCATCTTTCTATCAGGATCACGTGTTACTAATCTGTAGATAGACTGATAGGATTGATGGATTCAAGTCTCAGTTTAGTTTCTATAACTTCCATATGTTTACAGTTGGTCTCGGAACCTTGATATTGTGATGTTGAGTGGTCTCACCACCATTTTGCAGGATGTTTTAAATATTTTTGAGCATTTACAACCGTTATGCTGTCCGAGTCATCCTAGGTTTTGAAATAGTCTGATGCATTTGCAACTCCCTTCTTTCTGTTCCCGATGTCCCTTTGGGCCCGGGTTCTCTGTCATATGGATGCTAGAGACACTATCATATACGTGAGTCAAAAGGCGCAAACGGTCCTAGGCCAGGTAAGGTGGCACCCGTGGGAATACCGTGCGTGAGGCCGCAAAGTGATATGATGTGTTACGTGCTAGATCGGTGTGACTTAGGATCGGGGTCCTGACAGTTGAACCAAGTGAAAGTTCCATACGAGATGCCGCCACCAAATCATGTTTATGGCCATGCAACGATTATATGGTGTGTGTAGGTATTAAAGAAGAATTTGAGCAATATGTTCACAATGCTGAGCTTGGTCCCTACATTTCAGATAAGTGCAACCAACACCTCAACCTCACTGAATCATTTACTAAGGATTTAAATTCCATCCTCGTGAGTCTAGGGTGTCATTTAAACTATACGATAATTCGTTTACCATACCTCTAGAGAGATTTGCTTACTACTGCAAACTTCCATTTTGGGGCTCGCTGGACGAACCTCCTAGATTTGAGTATGAAACATTCTTGACTAGTCTTTGCTATGGTGAGACTAGACGAGTGACACAAGGTAGAATAAAGAGCATTCATTTTCCCACAATTCAGTACTTTGCACTTTTTAATGGGAAATGCATTGTAGGCAAACAAGATTGTAGTACACTTTGTGCTCCAGACCTGAGCCTCATACGCACCGCTTGTCGGCGTCCTGGGAATGGGGGTACCCAGACTTTCCTGCCTACGGCTCACGGCGCGGCTCTACCTGCGGCCCGGTACGGTCCATCTTCATCAACAACCATTCAAGACCCTCGCGAGGGGCCAAGCCTCACGAGGCGGGCGACATAAGACCTCCTCAGGGGCACCCTCACAAGGGTGGCTCCCGAGGAGCGGAGATATCAAGGCAGGGGCCACCTCGCGAGGTTCACATGACATGAGCCATGACGAGCGAAGAAAGACGAGCGAAGACCTCCTCAGGGGCACCCTCACAAGGGTGGCTCGCGAGGTGCAGAGTACCAGTTTCCCCTTTGGTGCTAAATAGGCAGGCGCAGGCTAGGAGTCTCGAGGCATCAGACAAAGGTTTCCATATCAGTGCAACAAGACCAAGACCAGCAGGACGGTAGGACGGAGGTCACCGCAGAGCCCACAGCTGCATCGCCACCAGAGCCTTTGGCAGGCGAAGATCACCTTTAGTTAGGATAACTTGTACTAGCTGTCTCCCTTTAAAATTGGCCGTTGTCGGTGTACTAAAGTAGGGGGTACCTTAGTACCCCGGACTTGTGCACGGGCAGTCGCAGCACCCCCGCGGCGAGGCTTGCCGGGCGCCCGCCAAGGCCCTCCGTCATTTCCTATTACTGCCATTCAAGAACAAAGTATCAACTGAGAAGACACAGATCCCGGCAAGAGAAGCTTGCCGGGGAAGACAAAGGCACCGGCAAGAGGAGCTTGCCGGGAAGGCCACCCAAGGCATTTCTAGAAGACTTGCCGTGGCGCCCCGCGCGCCCCGGCAAGACCCGACGACCGGCAAGCTTGCCGGCACAACAAGAAAAGGGCCGCGGCAAGGCACTTGCCGCGGCAAGGCTGCCACCCTACACCCAAACTCCAGCGCATCCAGCGACGTGTCACCCCAGGGCCGTCCCAGAGGCATGTGGCGAGACGCTGCACAGCCATGCGGAGCGAGGTGGCGGGCGGAGCTGACAAGGAGGCCATCGTGGCAACCGGTGGCACACCTAACGGTCGTTTCCTTGCACTATTGGGGCGACCAGACGGGCATTAAATGCCCTTGTCCCCTGCCGTCAGAGTTAGGTAGGGGACACTGTTGGTCACTGTTGTACCAACCTGCGTTTTTACCTTCATACCCCCTCTTCCTACGCTGCCACCTGTGGGTGCCCCCTTCATACTATAAAAGGGAGGCCCATGCGCACGTAGAAGTGGTTCGGTCCATTCGACACACGCAACACCACCATACGCTCACGCTCTCGAGCAAGATCAAATACAAACACAAAGCAGCAGTAGGAGTTTTATCTCTCCTGAGAGCTCCGAAGCTGGGTAAAAATCGCCCGTCTCCCCCGCGCGCCCGACCTCGATCTGCTCTGCGCATGCCCTCCGCTCCCTTGCCGGACTAGAAGGGGCCCCCTACCCCATAGGTGCTCGAGGCCACAGAGAGCTCGCCCCGACATCTTTGGCGCGCCAGGTAGGGGTCGCGTCGAGGTCGTGAGCATCTGATCCGGTCTCTGCGCGTGCTGCATCAACCTCTTCATCAACATGCCACCGAAGAAGAAGGCTTCGGAGGTGGCCGCTCCGTCTACATCGATTCTGCCACCACCGCCGGAGCAAGCGGGCGGTGGAGTGGACGCCGGCGAAGGAGCGGGCGCCGATGGTGGGACTCACGTTGTCACCAGATCCAAGAACAAAGCCCCGCAAGCGTCGGCGACCGTGTAGACACCACACCCTTCCCAGGAAGTGCAAGGTCGACAGCGCCCCGGTGCTCCTAGCACCGTCCTCGCATTGGAGCAAGGCCAAGCTGGTGGGTCGCGAGGCGTTCAAGACCAGCATGCACGCCAGCATGCTGGCGCAAGCGAGGTACGGTCGCCCGGACGGGATGTTGCTCCTCCCAATCCAGTTGGGAGTCCGAGCACATGCCGCTCCTCGCGCCGCTCGTCGCCACCGCCACCCAAGACAGTAGAGGAAGCGCTGGCCCGAGCCCAGCTACTTCTAGATTACCCTCCGGCGCCACACAAGATTGACGACTGGAGGATGACCATATACAGCCTCATCGGCTTCGCCAACGGCGACAAGCCCCGGCAACCAAGCGCATCGAAGCCCCGGCAAGGAGCCCAGGCGCAAGCCGACGCCGACAAGACCGCTGGGGGAGCCACCTCTGTGCACTCCCAGCCCCGAAGGCCAAGATCGCCAACTCGCCGGGCCAACCCCGACGCCGACTCGACCGCGTCGTCGGACCCACGAACCCGTCGCGATCAACGCCACGTTCTCCAAGAACGACAATACAAAGACGCTCGCACTCGTATCGAGCGCCGGAGAGAAGCGCGACGTCAATCTGACCAGCGCGCTGGGCCCACTGTCGATGTGCACGCACCAGGGAAACCAGGCGACTTGCCGTACGCGGCAGGTTGCCCTGCGTTCACCCGCGAGCTGCGGCAATCCAGTGGCCCAAAACCAAGAACTTCAAGCCAGACGTGCCCGAGAAGTACGACGGTAGGATACATCCATCGGAGTTCCTCAGCATCTACACCATCGCGGTGCAGGCTGCCGGAGGGCGCGACGAGAAGATCCTCGCCAACTGCTTCCCGCTGGTGCTCAAACCCAACGTCAGATCTTGGCTCATGCACTTTCCGGATGGCTCCATCTCTTCATGGGCCGACCTGTGTCATCAGTTTGTCGGCGCCTTCACAGGCGGCCACAAACCCCATGGCGAGGAGAGCGATCTGCATCTGCTCGTCCAGAAGGAGGGGGAGCCCCTGCGCAAGTACATACAGAGATTCAGCCAGGTGCAGCGCAACATCCCAGACATCCACCCTGCCGCAGTTATCAGCACGTTTCATCAGAACGTGCGTAACTGCAGGATGAGGGAGGAGATGGCGATGTGCAAGATCAGAGATGTCAGCGAGCTCTATGCTCTGGCCAACAAGTGTGCATGGGTTGAGCAGGGGAGGAAAATCCCCGGAGAGATTGCAGGAGCAGAAGGATCTGACAGTGAGGATGCCGCCCCGGCAAGGAAGAACCGGCGGCGGAACAATAGGAAGAGAAAGGCTAAGGATGTGCTAGCTGTCGAGCATTCCGGCAGCGGAGGCGGCTCCGACAAGGCCAAAGCCGATGACTCCGGCGAGGTTGTGGTAGCCGCCGACAAGCAGGATGGCTCCGGCAAGCGGTATTGCAAGATCCACCGCACCAAGGGCCATGATCTCCAAACCTGCAAAAAAGTTGAGCAAATGGCGGAGCTACAGAAAGCCGAGTACGAGCGCCGCGACAAGGAGAGGGCCCAGGGAGGTGGCGGAGGATCCGGCAAGAAGCTTCCTGCCCGGGGAGGGCACAACGGCAAGGCTAAGCCGCGGCAAGGAGACAGGCCTCCCCATGGCCGCGACAAGGACAAGGAGGAAGATGAGGATGATGAGATGGAGGAAGATGAGACTGATGACCAAGAGTTTCAGAAGGCAACAGAGGTGTTGTGCATCGACGGCGGCGCCTCTCTGCACGCCTCACACCGCCAACTCAAGCAGTGGGTGCAAGAAGTGAACGCAGCAGAGCCGTCCGTCGAGTCACACAAGCCTCTGAAGTGGTCTAGCACGCCCATCATCTTCGATGTTGAGGACCACCCTGATCGCATCACTGCGGTCGGGTGCTTGCCGATGTTGGTCTCACCAACAATCCGCAACCTCAAGGTCACGAAGATGCTGGTTGACGGCGGGGCCGGCCTGAACCTCATTTCCTCCGCAATGCTCAAAAAGCTCCAGATCCCCGACAGCGAGCTCGAAGAAACTGGTACCTTTCAAGGGATAAATCCGGGAAGGAGCAAGCCCAAGGGGAAGGTCACACTGCCAGTGACGTTTGGCAGCGAGCTGAATTTCCGGATGGAGAGGGTCACGTTCGATGTTGCTGATATCCCATTGCCCTACAATGGGATACTCGGCCGACCAGCGCTCGCCAAATTCATGGCGGCCTCTCACTACGCATACAATGTGCTCAAGATGCCTGGTCCAATAAGTGTCATTTCTGTACAAGGTGACAAGAAGGATGCACTTATCTGCACCGACAAGATCTACCGGGAAGCCGCAGCCGCGGCAGAGAGCGAGCAACTTGCCGCTGAAGCTCCCCGGGGGAAGAAGAAAGCCAAGTCCGGCAAGAGCAGCTCTGATGCCCACTCCGGCAAGCACGCCTCTCCGAAGTGCTGCGCTGCCGTCGAGGACGCACCATCGAGCTCCGCCGGCAAGTACAAGAAGGCAAAAGCAGTTCCATCAAAGACTGGATCCGGCAAGAACAGCTCTGGTACCTACTCCGGCAAGCGCACCTCTCCGGAGTGCTGCGCCGCCGTCGAGGACACGCCAGCGAGCTCCACCGGCCAGTAAAGCAAAGAGAGCAGTCAGTTTCAAACTTTTTGAGCTGCATCCCTTGAGAGACCGTACCTTGTATGGAAAACCTGTGCGCAAAGGGGTCGAATCGTGGCTAAGTTGCGCCTATTAATCTGTTTCGAGTCCACTCGACGATGAAAAGCGCACTGCAACTAGCCCGACGAGCTTTTCCTGCCGGAGGCAACGCCGCCAGTGGGCTGCTGATGTTCCGTACTCAGCAAGCGTGTTTGCACCGGCGGGTCCCCTGCAAGCGTGAGGGTGAAGATGTACAAGGGAGGGAATCCGGGGAGGAGTGCGGCCCTGCCGAAGCACGGAAGACGGAAAAGCTAAGTTGCCCAAGTTTGAGTACAGAATACTTCCAGTTTTAAATTTTTATGTTACATTCCTTGAACGTTCGCGCCTTGTATGGAAAACCTGTGCGCGGAGGAACCGACTCGTGGTTAAGTTGCGCCCTTGCTTTGTTTCGAGTCCGCTCAACAATGAAAGTGCGTTGCAACTGACCCGACGAGGTTTCTTGCCGGATACAACACCGCCAGCGGGCTACTGATGTTCCGCACTCAGCAAGTGTGTTAGCACCGGCAAGTTTCCTAAAAGCGTAGGGTAAAAACATACAAGGGGTATAATGGGGTAGGGGATGTAACATAGCAATCCTTGCCGTGGGACGCCCTTTGTATGAGAAACTTGTATGCGGAGGAGCCGACTTGTGGCTAAGTTGCGCCCTTGATTTGTTTTCGAGTCCGCTCAACGATGAAAGCGCGCTGCAACTAGCCCGACAAGGTTTCTTGCCGGATACAACACCGCCAGCGGGCTGCTGATGTTCCGCACTCAGCAAGCGTGTATGCACCGGCAAGTCCCCTAAAAGCGTAGAGCATAAACATACAAAGGGTGAAGCATAGCATTGCATTGCCCAACACGAAGTTACATCGCAAAGAGTAACTTGCTGCGGTGCTGCCTAAGTTGTTTTTCATGACTGAAATAACAGCAGCAAGGAAAGAGCCGAAGGGCGCGCTGGCACCTGGGCCCCGGCGAACCAGCGTTGCTGGGGGCTGCGAGTACCGAAATCCCTTCGCGGCGAGCCAGGATTCCCGGGGACCATGACGCCAACGACAAGGGCAAAGAAAAGCGCACCGGCACCTGGGCCTCGGCGGAGCCAGAGTTGCCGGGGGCTGTAAATACCAAGAATCATCCCCGGCAAGCCAGAGTCGCCGGGGGCTATGATATCAGATAAGTTTTTCATCCCTCTTCATGCATCATCTTATGGACTGGGGAATGCGAGGCCGCGTCCTTGAGCGAGTGTGCCTTGTATGGAAAAACCTGTGCGCGGAGGAGCCGAATCGCGGCCAAGTTGCGCCCTTTATTTGTTTTCGAGTCCGCTCAACAAGACAAGTGCGCTGCAACTGGCCCGACAAGGTTTCTTGTCGGAAGCAGCACCGCCAGCAGGCTGCTGACGTTCCGCACTCAGCAGGTGTGCTTGCGCCGGCAAGTTCCCTCAAAGCATAGGGTGGAAATATACAAGGCACAGAATCAAGTAAAAGATATAACCCGGCAAGCATTCCCCTCTTTTCATTAAAAAACATCCCAATTCAGTACAAGTCCATAGAGGATGAAAAACATGAAAGAGAGGATTACAAGTTTTAAATGCAGCTAAGGCCCGAAGGCTTACGACTTAAAAAAAAGATAAGATGCCCGTAATCCCTCTCCTGTTTCTCTCTTCAGGGGGTAGGTCAAGGAGGCCCCGGCAAGAGAAGTTTGCCGGCAAGAGAAGTTTGCCGGCAAGGGCAAAAGGGGCGCCTAGGTGAGCTACGAGCGCCAGAAGACACCAAGAGAACACCCCGGGGGCCGGCCAGGGGCTTGGCGGAGACGGAGGCGCCGGAAGCAGAGCTCGAAGACGGGGCGACAGGACGTCAGCATGCTGTCGAGGGCACCACGCCCTCGTACTCTGACTTGACGGCCTTGCCGCCACCCCTCTTCCCCTTCCGCAGCCTCCCTACGCCAGCCGCCCAAGGAGACGGCCCCGGGGAGTTCAGAGGGCCGGTGACCCGGATGATGGGGTCGCCGGTGGCGCACGAGGCGACGGCCGACGCCTAGTCGGACTCCCCGCCGCCGTCGTCATCGTTGTCGCTCTCCTCCTCGTCACTCTCGCTCTAGGGGGAGTCTTCACTATCGGAGGAGCTGTCCACGCAGCATCTTGCCCAGGTGCCGGAGTCCCCGAAGACCTTGACGGCGAGAAGGTCGCCCTCCATTAACTTAAAATGGAGGGTAAACCCCGCCGTCAAGCTGTGGATGCGGGTGAACGTCTTCCACCCTCGATCGAAGTACATTACGCCAGGGGCTGGGGATACGACACTAACTCGAGTGCCGCTGATCCCGCAGCCCCTCATGCGCAACTCCAACATCTCGGGCGGGTCCGGTTCCATCGCGCTTGCAAACGGGGCCGGAAGCCGGAGGCGGCGGCGAGGTGCCCGGCGCAGCTTGACGAAGAACTCCCAGGGATCGTCCCCGGTGTGGACCGCCTTGAGGAGAGGAGCTGCCGGCAGAGACGGGGGTGGCTCACCGCCCCGGCCGCCTCTTCCCCGAGTGCTCCAACCACGTCCTCGACCTCGTCCACGGCCTCGCCCCCTCCCTCTTCCCCTCGTGGCCGGCTCCGCCACCACAGGCGCGGGATAGGGAGAGGCGCGCTGCCTGGTGGCGACCCTCGCCGCCACCGACGAAGGACCAGGGTTCCCTCCCTCCATGGCAGATGGGAGGAAGAGTAGCAGAAGTTGAAGAAAGAGGAAGAGGAGGAAGTGCGGGATTTTTGCACTCTCCTTCCGCCCTTTTTAAGGAGCAAGGTGGGGGCTCGGCCGCCCCGCTCAGCCAATCGGAGCACGGGGAGGGCAAAGGAACGGGGCCGACCCACCGTCTCCGCCCGTGACGGCTCGGTTTCCCACCTTCGCCGCCCACGACACCACGCGCATGGGAGCCGCGTGGAGGGGAGGCGAAGCTGAGGCGACGGATGAAGTGACCTCGCCCTGCCCCGTGATCACGGGGTGGACGCCCTGAAAATCGCACACACCACCCATGTCTCCCACGATGCCGCAATCGACGCGTGCCGTTGCGAGAGGACGCGGTGGGCACGGAGTCCGATTTTGTGTGGACCCAGGCCACGCGTGCCCGTGCACTGTTCTGGGCCTGGCCCAACAACACCCGGCACCGTGTATGGCCCAGGCCCGGGGGCTCCTGTCGGTGTACTAAAGTAGGGGGTACCTTAGTACCCCGAACTTGTGCATAGGCAGTCGCAGCACCCCCGCGGCGAGGCTTGCCGGGCGCCCGCCAAGGCCCTCCGTCATTTCCTATTACTGCCATTCAAGAACAAAGTATCAACTGAGAAGACACAGATCCCGGCAAGAGAAGCTTGCCGGGGAAGACAAAGGCACCAGCAAGAGGAGCTTGCCGGGAAGGCCACCCAAGGCGTTTGCAGAAGACTTGCCGTGGCGCCCCGCGCGCCCCGGCAAGACCCGACGACCGGCAAGCTTGCCGGCACAACAAGAAAAGTGCCGCGGCAAGGCACTTGCCGCGGCAAGGCTGCCACCCTACACCCAAACTCCAGCGCATCCAGCGACGTGTCACCCCAGGGCCGTCCCAGAGGAACGTGGCGAGACGCTGCACAGCCATGCGGAGCGAGGTGGCGGGCGGAGCTGACAAGGAGGCCATCGTGGCAACCGGTGGCACACCTAACGGTCGTTTCCTTGCACTGTTGGGGCGACCAGACGGGCATTAAATGCCCTTGTCCCCTGCCGTCAGAGTTAGGTAGGGGACACTGTTGGTCACTGTTGTACCAACCTGCGTTTTTACCTTTCTACCCCCTCTTCCTACGCTGCCACCTGTGGGTGCCCCCTTCATACTATAAAAGGGAGGCCCATGCACACGTAGAAGTGGTTCGGTCCATTCGACACACGCAACACCACCATACGCTCGCGCTCTCGAGCAAGATCAAATACAAACACAAAGCAGCAGTAGGAGTTTTATCTCTCCGTAGAGCTCTGAAGCTGGGTAAAAATCGCCCGTCTCCCCCGCACGCCCGACCTTGATCTGCTCTGCGCACGCCCTCCGCTCCCTTGCTGGACTAGAAGGGGCCCCCTGCCCCATAGGTGCTCGAGGCCACAGAGAGCTCGCCCCGACAGCCGTTGTGGAATCCCTTCCAGCCTACATTTGGGAAGAGGACCAGGGCCTCTATAAATAGGACTAGCCACCACCATAGGAGGCAACTGATCTTGGATCAGAGCCATTCCAAACAAGCCACCGCACAAGCTCATCGAGTTCATCCCTTGTACTTGTTCATCCCTAGCCTACAAGGCAGTCCACCACACCACACTAGAGTAGGGTATTACACAACAATGGTGGCCTGAACCAGTATAAACTCTCGTGTCTCTTGTTCTTTGGGTTTGGCGAGCTAGGTGTTGAGATCGCGGTGCGAGCGGGCTAGAGAGAGTTCCTCGTGCGCACCCCAAAGTTTGAACCTTAAGGGTTTGCCGGAACCCAGAATCCGACATTTGGCGCGCCAGGTAGGGGTGCGCCAAAGCTTTCTTCTTCATCGACCAACCTGCCATTGCCCCGCGGCTCCGATGTCTGACAATCCGAGGACTCAAGCCGACCCTTGGGCGGCCTGGCCAGCTCGGGCGCCGCCGTCTACTCCAGAAGACCTCAACTCCGCGCTCTAGGCAGCCCGTGTGCCGCCCCAACACCCACGGATGCGGGTAGCATGGGCCAGCACCCGCTGCCCTCGCACCGCGGTGCACGTGCACTGTCGCGCGATCCTTAGGTTACGCCACAGAAACGGCACCACACACTCGACGGGAGCAGGCGAACATGCGAGCCACGCTTATCGTGGTGCGAGAGCTGCTGCGGTGCAGACTGGCAGAGAGCGGCCGCAATGCACTACTGGAGTGAGTCGCCGAACTGCTGGACGCAGCCTACAGGGATACACCGCCTTTCTGCGTTTGGCCACACCCCAGGTTGTGGCGGAAGTGCGCGTGAGGCCGCGGCGAGCCCGTGCACCCCCTGGGGCATCAGGGGGATCCAACGACAGAGGCACGAGTCCCGGTGTAGGTCGTCCTGCCGTGACTGCGCCATCACCAGGAGGGACAAGTGCTGATGAACCACTACGAGGACTGCTACCTCTTGAGCACTGTGTTGGTTTTCCCTTGAAGAGGAAAGGGTGATGCAGCAAAGAAGTGTAAGTATTTCCCTTAGTTTTTGAGAACGAAGGTATCAATCCAGTAGGAGGCCACACGCAAATCCCTCCTACCTACACAAAAAAATAAGAACCTTGCAACCAACGCGATAAAAGGGTTGTCAATCCCTTCACGGCCACTTGCAAAAGTGAGATCTGATAGAGATGATAACATAATATTTTTGGTATTTTTATGATCAAGATTAAAAGTAAAGATTGCAAAATAAAATAGATTGGAAACTTATATCATGGAGAATAGACCCGGGTGCCATAGGTTTCACTAGTGGCTTCTCTCTAGATAGCATAAGTATTACGGTGGGTGAACAAATTACTGTCGAGCAATTGGTAGAATTGTGCATAGTTATGAGGATATCTAGGCATGATCATGTATATAGGCATCACGTCTGCAACAAGTAGACCGAAACGATTCTTCATCTACTACTATTACTCCACACATCGACCGATATCCAGCATGCATCTAGAGTATTAAGTTCATAAGAATAGAATAATGCATTAGGCAAGATGACATGATGTAGAGGGATAAACTCAAGCAATATGATATAAAACCCATCTTTTTATCCTCGATGGCAACAATACAATACGTCTCGTTTCCCCTTCTGTCACTGGGATCGAGCACCGCATGATTGAACCCAAAGCTAAGCACTTCTCCCATTGCAAGAAAGATCAATCTAGTAGGCCATACCAAACTGATAATTCAAAGAGACTTGCAAAGATATCAAATCATACATAAAAGAATTCAGAGGAGATTCAAATATTGTTCATAGATAATCTTGATCATAAACCCACAATTCATTGGATCTCGACAAACACACCGCAAAAAAGAGTTACATCGAATAGATCTCAAAGAAGATCGAGGAGAACTTTGTATTGAGATCCAAAGAGAGAGAAGAAGCCATCTAGCTAATAACTATGGACCCGAATGTCTGAGTTAAACTACTCACACATCATCGGAGAGGCTATGGTGTTGATGTAGAAGCCCTCCATGATCGATGCCCCCTCCGACGGAGCGCCGGAAAAGGCCCCAAGATGGGATCTCACGGGTACAGAGAGTTGCGGCGGTGGAAATAGGGTCTCGTGGTGCTCCTGGATGTTTTCAGGGTATATGAGTATATATAGGCGAAGGAAGTAGGTCAGGAGAGCCACGAGGGGCCCACACGGGTGGGGGCGCGCCCAGGGGGCTAGGCGCGCCTCCCTGCCTCATGGCTTCCTCGTTTGTTTCTTGACGTCCACTCCAAGTCCTCTGGATCACGTTTGTTCCAAAAATCACTCTCCCGAAGGTTTCATTCCGTTTGGATTCCGTCTGATATTCCTTTTCTGCGAAACACTGAAATAGGCAAAAAACAGCAATTTGCACTGGGCCTTGGGTTAGTAGGTTAGTTCAAAAAATAATATAAAAGTGTATAATAAAGCCCATTATAAACATCCAAAATAGAATATATAATAGCATGGAACAATCAAAAATTATAGATACATTGGAGACGTATCAAGGACACGCCAGGATACCACACGATGGCCGCCAGGGCCAAACGCCGCGACTTGTGGCTCAAGGCGCGGGGCACCCGGGTAGCGGTTCTAGCGTGGCAATCGCGGACGCCTACGTGCCCCACATGGTGCATCTGAAATACTTGCCGGGGGAAGGTCCCGATCCGTTCCCCGGACCAGGATGGGTGGCTGGAAGACCCGAGGCGTGGGCCTTTCATGAGCTGCTCGGGGGCTTCGCCGACCCCTTCAGCAACGAGGACGGCTGGGTACGGTTGATATCTCAGAAGCCAGCTTACGCTAACCCTGAACTACAGGAGAACCAGGTTGCGGCAGCAGTTGGAGACCTTAGGACAATGGCCCAGCCAGCGGCATGAGTGGTGCTCTGGGGGCTGCGCAGGGAAGGCCCGGAGCCAGGCCCTCCCCCGTGCCACACGGAGCAAGGTGCTTCACGAAGGTAGGCACTCTACCGGGGGAAGCGCCGGTGAGCCTTTCCCCCTGGCAGAGGGCCCATGGTCGCCGAGGGCACTGCTAGCGTCCTCCTTGCCCCTTGGTCTCGTCCTGGTTTCCGGACTGCCCAATGGTGGTCGAGGGTGGCGCAGGGGGGGGGACTTGCCTGGCAATATGAAGCAAGGCTCGTGCATGTGAAGTTCTCCACTCATGACACTCTCACGTAATAATGAGTGGGGCTGTACACGCCCCGGAGTCTCCGGAGTGCCGCCCTCGGGCCTCAGGGGCTCCCGCCCACATCCTAGTGGAAGCACCATGCTCAATGCTGGCCGTCGACACTGTCCCCCAATGACTATGGTCACCGCCAGTGAAAGCACTTAGCTCCGCGCTTGTGGGAAGACAAGAAGACAAGCTAGGTGTCGGACGCGGCCATTTGCTTGCAACCCCTTTTCTGTAGCTCAATTTGCCGCCTTTTGGATTTGAATTTGAAGTCGTATTTTCATTTGCAAGTGCGGGGGCGTATTTTCTCGTTCATGTTGATTTATTTGAGTTTTCTGGTTCTGTGCCTTGTTTTTAGGCTCGCGCCTACTACCTCTCCCCTTGCGAGCACCTCGCGAGCGGGGGCTGGGCGTGGAATGCGCACGCTTCGCGCACACCCTGCCATGGACTAGCGCTCGCTTCTCGCGAGGCCCTCTCGGGCGAATTAGAAGGCTCCTCAGAAGCCCAAAGCCTCGCAAGCCTGCGAGGGACTCCCCTCGGGAGAAACGTGCATCAGCAACTACGAAACCAGTTTGAAGCCTGCTTGGACTAAGGTAAGTTGTAGCAGCAAGCCCACGGAGGACTCGTGAGCTCGCAAAAGCACGATTAGCCTAAGATATAAAATTGTAGTCTGTTTACATGAGGGGCTCCCCCTCCCCAAAATGCTCTTACACCTTGAGGGGTCGTGCCCAAGCCTTTGCGTGTAGGTTCAAAACAAAAGGAGTGCGGGCTCAGTCGGACATGTCGCTCTCCCCATCTTCCGGATAGCTCCCAGACACGCTCTTGGCACTGGCGCTGGCACCATCTTCACCGTCATCCACCGTGCTGCCCTCATCCGCCACGACCACCACTGCATTGTCCTCGGAAGTGAAGGCCCTGACCAGAGCATCCACATTATCGTCCACCCAGCGCGCCAGGTTGTCTTGGATGGCTCCAGGCACTGGGGCGATGGCGACATCGAAGTCGAAGTGGGGATAAATGTTCTGGAGATGATTGAAGAGGCGGGAAAACGCGCGCCCGAGGAGGCCTTGGCTCTTTTCTTCCACAAGCTCGCGAGCTCTCTCGACCCGGCAGCCTCGCTAGGATGGCTCCCAAGGAGCGGAGATATCAAGGCAGGGGGCACCTCACGAGGTTCGCATGGCGTGAGCCATGAAGACCGAAGCTAGACGGGCGCCAGCGGGCACAGAGTACCAGTTTCCTCTTTGGTTCTAAAGAGGCAGGCGCAGGAGAGGAGTCCCGAGGCATCAGACAAAGGTTTCCATATCGGTGCAACAAGACGAAGACTAGTAGGACGGCAGGACGGAGGTCACCGCGGAGCCCATAGCTACATCACCACCAGATCCTTTGGCAGGCGAAGACCACCATTAGTCAAGATAATTTGTACTAGTTATCTCCCTTCAAAATTGGCCGTTGTGGGATCCCCTCCCGCCTACATTTGGGAAGAGGACCATGGCCTCTATAAATAGGACTAGCCACCACCATAGGAGGCAATAGATCTTGGATCGGAGCCATTCCATCCAAGCCACCGCACAAGCTCATCAAGCTCAAGAACACCTCTCCTCAGGAGGCTGTTCATCCCTTGTACTTGTTCATCCCCAGCCTACAAGGCAATCCACCACACCACACTGGAGTAGGGTATTACACCACCACGGTGGCCCGAACCAGTATAAACTCTTGTGTCTCTTGTTCCTTGGGTTCGGTGAGCTAGGTCTTGAGATCGTGGTGCGAGCGAGCTAGAGAGAGAGAGTTCTTCATGCGCACCCCAGAGTTTGAACCTTAAGGGTTTACCGGAACCCAGAATCCGACACCGCTCTCACTGGTGACAAAAGTTATAACCTTGGAGCGATTGTTGCACGCAGGTTGCAACACGACGCTGGTAGTGGATATTTTTATGGTGGAATTTATGCCACACGCTTAGCAAGAGAGATGGGTGTTTCACCTTGGCCTTATGAACCCGTCCTACCCATGCAATACATGGACTTTGATGCTATGAAATGTCATAAAATCCTTAGTGGTGAACCCCATAATTTTACTTATAACCTGTTGTTTAATAAAAGGTCCGTTGTGGATACCTTTTTGCCTGCGCCTGCTCTTTTTGATGTTCAGAGCAAGGGGATATATTATGTTCTTGAGAGGGAGCCCCGAGCACATAAACAGCAATTGTGGCTACACGGAAGGCTGAGGTGTCTGCACCTGGAGCCTCCGTGAGCTACCACTTCGACCACTATGCAGGCTACTGACTGTGATTACCAAGTTAGGCCAAAAGCCTAAGCTTGGAGGAGTACGTATTTCCACTGACATTACATTCACGTTCACACATTTTCATTCTAGTTGTAGGTGTCCACACTTTTTCATTGTACCATCCATGTTAGATTTCTCGCTTTCTTCTTGTGCATTTGAAATTTTTTGAGAAAAACGAAAAAAATTGCCTGTTTCTTTTCGGGTTTTCTTCCTAGCTTAGTTAATTCTAGTATTAAAAATAAAACCCAAAAAGATTTCCTTGTCCTTCTTTTGCTTGTTGGGAGCTCTCCCGTGTAAATAGTTTTTCTCTTTTGTTCTTCCTTTTTATTTGTTTGTTCAAGAAAAACCAAAAACTCCAAAAATATTTCAGTGTGTTTCTTAGAATTTCTTTTCTGTCTATTGAGTCATACCGAGGAGAAGACCATGATGAAAATGTTGAGTGGCTCTCTTATGCATTATTGTTGATCTAACAAAGAGCCCATATTACCTTGTCTTCTCCTTTTGAATAAATTTTTTGCAGATTCCAGCTTAGTCCATGGCACTCTTTCACTATTATCATATTCATATCATTCGGTCATGCAAGTGAAAGGCAATAATGACGATATTTGATGAACTGGCTATGGCAGGGAGAAACGGGTATGAACTCAACTTGTTCTAGTTTTGTAAATATGTTTAACCTAGTATCCATGATTTAGCCTATTATGATCAAAAATATTTGCAATGACAATTAGAGATTATAGTTTCTCATGCCATGCTTAAGTAGCTAGGAGTGGATAATGATTTATCTTGGATTTCAACATTGCGTTAAAATGATTGTGATGTAGTATGATGATATGGTATCCTCCCTTGAATGTGCGAGTGGCTTGACTTGGCACATGTTCATGCATGTAGTTGAATCAAAACCAACATAGCCTCTATGATATTTATATTCATGGTGTTCATATCCTACTCATGCTAGTATCCGATGTTACTTTTGCATAGTGCATGTTCATGACCGTTTTTGCTCTCTAGCTGGCCGCTTCTCAACTTATTTGTTAGACTTCGCCTGTACTAAGCGGGAATTCTGCTTTTGCATCAAAAATCCTGAAACCCAAATTATTCCACATGAGTCCACCATACCTACCTATATGCGGTATTAACCTGCCGTCCTAAGTAAATTTGCATGTGCCACCTCTAAAAACTTCAAATAAATATCCGTTTGTGTGTGTCTGGATTGTTCATGGAGCGACAGGAGGTAGTCAGTATCTTCCATGCTAAGCGGGTTATTCTCATGATGAGTGTTGATTCACTCATCCTTGCATAAGACGGGCGGTAATAGGGATTCCCAGTCCCGAACCCAAATTGCAAATAATCAAACAAAACTCCCCCAGTATTGTTTTGGTATGGACGAAACCCGTTGTTCCGGACCAGCTGTGGAGTGTGATTGTTGGTGGAGAGGGAGTAAACCTTTACTTCTATCGCTTGGGAACCGCCACTAATGTGTTTAGCATGGAAGATACCGATAACTAATGGTCGCGAAGTAAAAAAGAAGGGTGCATTTCTCAAAATTTCATTTACCTCTGTTTTAAAAACTTGAGCTCTGGAGCCTCCGCAAATCACTGCTTCCCTCTGCGAAGGGACTATCTATTTACTTTTATGTTGTGTCATCACCTTCTCAAATAAGTGCCAGAACCTGAGAGCACTATTGTCGTCCTCATGCATTGCGTGTAGCTAATGTTGGGTGCATCATGACTGGATCTTTTCTACCATGAATTACAATGTTTAGTCGCTGCTTGAACTTTCGAGGTGCTCTGCATTTACGTTTTGCGGTCTCAGAAAGGGCTAGCGAGATACCACTATTGTCATATTATATCATGGTCATTTTGACAGAGTGTTGTTATTTGAGATATCTTATTATGGCTCGCTAGTTGATTATGCCATTGATCTGAGTCAATATAATTTTTAAGAATGATTGTCAACATGGTTAGTTATAATCTTTGTTGAAAACCTGGGTGCTACTTAAGCTTATTTATGTAAACAAGAGCAAAAGAGTTCGTAAAAGTTTTTCTTTTCCACTTTCAGTTTATCAACTGAATTGCTTGATGACAAGCAAAGGTTTAAGCTTGGGGGAGTGGATACATCTCCGTCGTATCTACTTTTCGTAACGCTTTTCCTGTTGTTTTGGACTCTAATTTGCACGATTTGAATGAAACTAACCTGGACTGGCGTTGTTTTCATCAGAACTACCATTGTGTTGTTTTTGTGCAGAAATAAAAGTTCTTGGATTGGAACGAAACTTTGCGAGGATTTTTTATATAATAAAAAAGAATTTCTGGAGCCAAGAACCATCGGAGGGGGGCACGTGGGTGGGCACAACCCACCAGGGCGCCCCCCTCCAGGCACGCCCAGGTGGGTTGTCCCCACCTGGTGGCCCCGTAGACTTCAACCCTGATACTATAAAATCACATATTTGAGGAAAAAATCAGGGAGAAGAATTATCGCATTTCACGAGATGGAGCTGCCGCCACCTCCTGCTCTTCATCGGGAGGCCAGATTTGGAGTCTGTTTGGGGCTCCGAAGAGGGGGATCTTCGATCTTCGTCATCACCAACCCTTCTCCATCACCAATTCCATGATGCCCCCCACTGAGAGTGAGTAATTCCTTCGTAGGCTCGCTGGTCAGTGAGGAGTTGGATGAGATTCATCATGTAATTGAGTTAGTTTTTTAGGGCTTGATCCCTAGTATCCATTATGTTCTGAGATTGATGTTGCTATGACTTTGCCATGCTTAATGCTTGTCACTTTGGGCCTGGGTGCCATGATTTCATATCTGAACCATTTATGTTATCACCATTATATCTATGTTCTAGATCTGATCTTGCAGCTTATAGTCACCTACAACGTGGTATGATCCGGCGACCCCGGAGTGACAGAAGTCGGGACACTTCCCGGTGATGACTGTGATTTCAGGAGTTCCTGTATTCACTATGCGTTAATGCTTTGTTCCGGTTCTCTACTAAAAGGAGGCCTTAATATCCCTCAGTTTCCAATAGGACCCCGCTGCCACGGGAGGGTAGGACAAAAGATGTCATGCAACTTCTTTCCATAAGCATGTATGACTATTTACGGAATACATGCCTACATTATATTTATGAACTGGAGCTAGTGTCGTATCGCCCTAGGTTATGACTATTATATGATGAATACCATCCAACGAATTCATCGATCCAATGCCAATGAATTTCTCTCATATTGTTCTTGCTAAGTTACTACTGTTATTGTTATTGCTGCACTTGCCACTAAATCATTGCTATCACTGTTACCGTTACTATTGTTGTTGCTACTACTATCAAAACTATCATATTACTGCGCTACTGATCACTTTGCTGTAGATAATTAATCTCCAGGTGTGGTTGAATTGACAACTCAGCTGCTAATGGTTGCAAATATTCTTTGGCTCCCCTTGTGTTGAATCAATAAATTTGGGTTGAATACTCTACCCTCGAAAACTGTTGCGATCCCCTATACTTGTGGGTTATCACCTGCATCTAGAGTATTAAGTTCATCAAGAATAGAGTAATGCCTTAAGTAAGATGACATGATGTAGAGGAATAAACTCAAGCAATATGATGAAAACCCCATCTTTTTATCCTCGATGGCAACAATACAATACGTGCCTCGCTACCCCTACTTTGTCACTTGGTGAGGACACCGCAAGATTGAACCCAAAGCTAAGCACCTCTCCCATTGCAAGAAAAACCAATGTAGTTGGCCAAACCAAACTGATAATTCAAAGAGAAATACAAAGATAACAAATTATGCATATAAGAATTCAGAGAAGATTCAAATAATATTCATAGATAATCTGATCATAAATCCACAATTAATCGGATCTCAACAAATACACCACAGAAGAAGATTACATTGGACAGATCTCCAAGAACATCGAGAACATGGTATTGAGAATCAAAGAGAGAGAAGAAGCCATCTAGCTACTAGCTATGGACCCGTAGGTCTATGGTAAACTACTCACGCTTCATCAGAAGGGTGATAGGGTTGATCCGTGATCAAATCTCCCTCCGGCAGGATGCCGGAAAAGGCCCCAAGATAGGATCTCATAGCAACAGAAGGTTGCGGCGGTGGAAAAGTGTTTTCGTGGATGCTTCTGGAGGTTCTGACATATATGTGAATATATGGGAGGAAGAACTAGGTGAGAAGGTCACCAAGGGGCCCACAAGGTAGGGCCCCCCTAGGGCTCGCCCTCCACCCTTGCCGCTGCCTCGTGGCTCTTCCAACTTGCACTCCAAGTCTCCTCAGTGTCTTTTGGTTCAAGAAAAATCATTGCAAAAGTTTTATTCCATTTGGACTCCGTCTGATATTCCTTTTCTGCGAAGCTCAAAAACAAGTGAAAAAACAGAAACTCGCACTGGGCTCTAGGTTAATAAGTTAGTCCAAAAAAATATAAAATAGCATATTAATGCATATAAAACATCCAATACAAATAATATAATAGCATTGGACAATCAAAAGTTGTAGATACATTGGAGACGTATCAAAAATAACAACCGGAATTGCATGTGTTGTCGAAAGGGATGCACTACAAAAAATACACTTCCGTGATGATACGTGTTTGTCATAGTAGGTCACGTTTTCTCTCATGCATGTACATCCATGACAATTTCATGACAGAATCAAGATAGTCATACATGTGATGTCGTAGAAGTGTTCCATGACATTACCAAAATTATCATCGCAGAAGTGTCCACTTCCATGACGATAAATCGTGCGTCATAGAAGTGCTTTCGTCAAGGGTGACCGACATGTGGCATCCACAATAACAGAAAGCCGTTAAGCTATAGAGTCCGGTTTTGGATCCGATAACCCGTTAACAGCCCGGACCAATGGGGATTTTCCATGTGTAAAATACTCATTGGCCGGAGGAAACACGTGTTTGCTCACCGTTGGGACAGATGTCAGCCACTCATTAGACAGGAGGCGCCTATGATACGTCGACACGTGGCACAGCCCAATAGAGGCCCATTCTGGTGAAAAGGTCGGCCTGGCTAAAGGCCCATGATGTTTTTTCACGCACTAGTGGGCTGGCCCATTAACAGCCTGCCATGTTTTGGGCCAACTTAAGGCCCATACCAGATCAGGCCCATTCACAGCCTATCGTGTTTTGGGCCAAATTAAGGCCCATATCGGATCATGCCCGTTACCAGGCCACTCATCTTTTGGGCCCATTCTAAGATAGGTTTGTATTTCAACCTGTTAAATGCCCGTTTACCAGTTCGGCCCGATAATAGTTTTGGCCTGTTAGCGGCCCGTGGTGCATCTGGGACGTTGTCGGCCCGGTTTATCTTTAGGCCATTTAACGGCCCATGCAGACACTGGGCTATTTCTTGTCCGAAGTAACTTCAGGCCCCTTAATGGCCCGTAGTCTTCGTGGATAAATTTCAGCCCAACTGGCTTACCGGCCTGTTAATGGCCCGTGTAACAGTTGGGCCTAATTAAAGCCCGCGTTGAATATGGCCTGCTTACAGACCATCTGATAATGGCCCGTGACACTTTTAGGCCTATGGCCCGCATAGATACCGGCCTGCTTAAAGCCTATAATTTTATTGGGCCAAACGGGCCCGAGATACTTGTTAACTGCTCGTCCTATTTGGGCCAAACATGGGCCTTAGGAAGTTTTGGCTTGTATTGGCCCATGAATTTTTAGGCTCAACGCTAGCCCAATCTAGGTTTTAGCATGTTAAAAGCCCATTGTATTCTCTAGCCCAGCTGGCCAGAACTTTACTCGGCATGTTAAAGGCGAGAAACAACCATAAGGTTTAGACCTGCTAATGGCCCAAGATGATTATAGACCCACGTTTTGGCCCATATGAGTAACGGGCCGCCCATAAGACCGACAACACTGAGATCCACTGAACCTTCCGTCCTGAATTACAGCATACTGACCAAGAATAAACCTACACTATGCAACAAAGAAATTACAGCATATTACATCTCCTCGGCATCAAAGTACGCCGCCAGTGATAATAAAGGGCAACCAGACAGCAGATTACATAAACTGGGCAGGTCGCCACTAGTGGAAGTTAATAGGCGGACAAAACAATAGACAGAACCGACATCACTTCAACACAGTTCAAGGAAGGTTAGCCTGGCCCAGCAGCTGCAGCACAAGCAGCTTAGCAACCTGATGAGACTGCACTTCTTTGGCGCTCATATCCACCAACTTAAGCTGCATAGCATCAATAAACGTCATGTACTTACGGTTAATCTTGCATAGAGATTGGAGTTCCAGTCATATTTGCGCGGAAGCATGTATTTCTGCTTGAGTTTCAGATTGGAGAAGTCGAACAGATTCAGGCGGCGACTTTATCGAGCTTGTGTCACTGAGTACACTACATCAAGATGTGACTTCGTGGTTGTATCCCTACCATCAATATGTTTTGCCTTCTCCTATGGAATATGTGTTAGAGGGACAAACAATGGGGTCGTCTCACTATCATTGTGGCAGTTCTTCCTAGCAGCAGTGTTGTCACCCTGAAAGAGAAACAAGTAGGTAGATAACTAGTTTTGCACGTATAAGGATCAGCGCTGTCAATTCATCTCATTTCTTTGTCTGAAATAAAGAGACACAGTTTAAAATAGCATTAACATAATAGGCATTGTTCATAGTTAAGACAGCAGGAAATGGCATTGTGCAGGAGCGGCCAGCTTCACCAGACCACTGGATTACAGATCAAGAACAGAAGCATAGATGTAGTTCTAAACAACGTATAAGCATGAATGGTGAGTGTATTGTCAATTTATATCATTTCAGATTGGTAAATAAAGAGACACGATTTAAATAACATTAATATAATATGCCATCGTTCATAGTTGAGACATAGCAGGATATGACATTGTGTTGTTGTTGGTAGTCTCACCACGCCACTGATTACAGATCAAGAACACAAGCATACACATAGTGCTAAAGAAGATAATTTGCTATGCTTAGTTTAATTTACATGGTATGAATAAGGAACTAGATTGTACAACTAAAGACTAAATTTGAGAATGACAAACTTATGTTTATGTGCTTCTACTTTATAAACTTTGAACAAGCAATTTGATGCAGACGACAAAAATAAACAGAATTTGCACTCATAGCTATCCAAATATAAACAACAAAGTTTGAAGGTTCGAGGAAAACAAACTTACATTAGTAGTGAAGGTAGGCTCTATAAAGGCCTCTCCATATTGATGGGGGCAATTCAAGAAGTTTACCACACACTCTTCTTCAAGAGTATTGCCTTTATTCTACATTTTGTTAAGAGTAAATATAGATGTGAAAATATAGGAACAAATGGCGATTATTTAACTTAAGATGTAGAGTACAAATGTAAATACAGCATACAGGTAGAAGGCACTGACAAGAGCAATGTAGAGCTAAACTTCTTCAGTAACATTGGTTTTATTCAATATGTTGGCAAGAGTAAATGTAGATCTGATGTGTAGAGAAATGGAGGACAAGGAAAAATAAGCTGCAAAGTGTACATGAAGAACTAGCTGACAAATATAAGGACAATAGATACTTACAAGAACAATGCAGAACTAAATTTCTTCATAGGCATTGGGTTTATTCTACATTAATTTAAGCATTAATATAGATCTGATAATTTGGACCGAACAGTGGATAAGCAAGCTATAATGCACAATGATGTCACATAATCCACCAGGTATGAATGTAAGGACAGCAATAGGACAATAGGTACACACAAGAGCAAAGCAGCGACCCGCATAGTTGCGATATCCTAGGTTTTGCGGTGCTGGTTCTACTGCCAATATACGTGGGGTGCTATGTGATTTCTCCGGTAGCGCCAACTTTTTCAAGGACTTTGCTTGTACTCCTTCAGGTTCTGCAATCACCCTCTTCCTTTTGGATGTCTGAAACACAAGAACAGCATTTGAATGGAAAAACATGGTATGACGACAAATGGAATAGGTGTTGATAATGGATGGGCATGACATCTTCACATATATCATGAGTAAACTAAGCAGATGGCGGTGCAACGAAGCAAAAGAAGTGCAAGACACCTTATGCAAGATATGTGCAACCAATAAAACCGTGCCAAATTAGAACAGGCACCTTATTGGGTGAACAGGATAGGCCATTGCTACGTCTTGAGCTTGCGTGGATTTTCCTTGAAGAGGAAAGGGTGATGCAGCAATAGTAGCGTAAGTATTTCCCTCAGTTTTTGAGAACCAAGGTATCAATCCAGTAGGAGGCTCCTCAAAAGTCCCACGCACCTACACAAACAAACAAAGAACTCGCAACCAACGCAATAAAGGGGTTGTCAATCCCTTCACGGCCACTTGCGAAAGTGAGATCTGATAGAGATAGTATGATAAGATAAATATATTTTTGGTATTTTTATGATATAGATTGGAAAAGTAAAGATGCAAATAAAAGTAGACTGAAAGCTTAGATGATAAAAGATAGAACCGGGGGCCATAGGTTCCACTAGTGGCTTCTCTCAAGATAGCATAAGTATTACGGTGGGTGAACAAATTACTGTCGAGAAATTGATAGAAAAGCGAATAATTATGAGATTATCTAGGCATGATCATGTATATAGGCATCACGTCCGTGACAAGTAGACGGACTCCTGCCTGCATCTACTACTGTTACTCCACACATCGACCGCTATCCAGCATGCATCTAGAGTATTAAGTTCATAAGGAGTAACGCATTAAGAAAGATGACATGATGTAGAGGGATAAACTCAAGCACACTACTGGAATCAGCTACTTTGCCATCTGCCAGCTCTTTGTTGTCTGCTAGCGTACGGCAAAAAGCTCTTTCCCATCAGCTACCGAAAAGCGGACAACAACGAAACAGAAGACGGCAAAAGAGTCCTTTGCCATCGGCCATTTCTTTGTCGTCCGCTGGCTGACGGCAAAGAATCTTTGCCGTCCACTGGCTGACGGCAAAGAGGGAGGTGGCACCCACTAACGGAAACACTTAACGTCCTCCCTCTTGGCCGTCCGCAGCGGACAGCAAAGATACAAAAAAGCGGGCGACAAAAACTGGACCTAACTAACCTAACTAGCCGAGCCCCCGCTCCCCCGCCCGTTACTCTCTCTGTTCTCCCCATCTCCTCTCCGACGCCCACATCCACCCACCGCGCCACCTCCGCCGCCCGGCGCCGCCCCCGCCACCGCCCCCGCCGCCCTGCGCCACCCCCGCCGCCGCCCCCTCCCCCGCCGCCCGGCGCCGCCCCACCACCGCCCCCTCCCCCACCCGCCGACACCCCACCATCCCGCCGCCCCCGCCATCGCCCCTGCCACCACCACCCGGTGCCACCCCCGCCACCACCCCCGCCGCCCGGCGCCGCCCGCGCCACCGCCCCCTCCCCCCCATGCCGACGCCCCACCATCCCGCCACCCGGCGCCGCCCCCGCCCCCGCCCTCGTCGCCCGGCCGTCCCACTGCCCCGGAGCCCCGCCGCCCCCAGCCCACCCACCCACCACCCCGGCGCCAGCGTCGCCCCCGGCTCCGGTGAGTATATTTTTTCTGTTTTTTTTCTGTTTAATTGTTGTTTAATTGTTAGTGTTAGTGTTAGTGTTAGATTTAGTGTTAGAAAAGAAGAAGATTTAGTGTTAGTGTTAGAAAAAAGAATATGTAGAAGAAAAGAAGAAGAAGAAGAAGAAGAAGAAAAGAAGTAGAAGTAGAAGAAGAAGAAAAGAAGAAAAGAAAAGAAGTAAAAGAAGTAGGAAAAAGATGAAAAAGAAAAGAAGAAAAGAAGTAGAAGAAGTAGAAGAAGAAGAAAAGAAATGATATACATATTTTTCTTTTTTTTGCTATTTAATTGTTAGTGTTAGTGTTAGTGTTAGATTTATTGTTAGAAAAGAAGTAGAAGTAGAAGAAGAAGAAAAGAAGAAAAGAAAAGAAGTAGAAAAATGATGAAAAAGAAGAAGAAGAAAAGAAGTAGAAGAAGTAGAAGAAGAAGAAAAGAAGAAAAGAAAAGAAGTGATATACATATATTTCTTTTTTTTTGCTGTTTAATTGCTTTTTAATTGTTGGTGTTAGTGTTAGTGTTAGATTTAGTGTTAGAAAAGAAGTAGAAGTAGAAGAAGAAGAAGAAAAGAAGAAAAGAAAAGAAGTAAAAGAAGTAGAAAAAAGATGAAAAAGAAGAAGAAGAAAAGAAGTAGGAGAAGTAGAAGAAGAAGAAGAAAAGAAGAAAAGAAAAGAAGTGATATACATATTTTACTTTTTTTGCTGTTTAATTGCTAGTGTTAGTGTTAGTGTTAGTTTTAGTGTTAGAAAAGAAGTAGAAGTAGAAGAAGAAGAAAAGAAGAAAAGAAAAGAAGTAAAAGAAGTAGAAAAAAGATGAAAAAGAAGAAGTAGAAAAGAAGTAGAAGAAGAAGAAAAGAAGAAAAGAAGAAAAGGAAAGAAGTGATATACATATTTTTCTTTTTTTTTGCTGTTTAATTGTTGTTTAATTGTTAGTGTTAGTGTTAGTGTTAGTGTTAGATTTAGTGTTAGAATAGAAGAAGATTTAGTGTTAGTGTTAGAAAAAAGAATATATATGTAGAAGAAAAGAAGAAGAAGAAGAAAAGAAGTAGTAGTAGTAGTAGTAGTAGTAGTAGTAGTAGAAGAAGAAGAAGAAGAAGAAGAAGAAGAAGAAGAAGAAGAAGAAGAAGAAGAAAAGAAAAGAAGTAGAAAAAAGATGAAAAAGAAGAAGAAGAAGAAAAGAAGTAGAAGAAGTAGAAAAGAAGAAAAGAAGAAAGGAAAAGAAGTGATATACATATTATTATTCATGTCGGTCTTTTTTTTATGTTGTACTAATTTCGTTTACTCTTTGTCATGGCAGGAGTTGAAAGAAGGTGGGCGCTGGTCGGGAGCGCTCCGAGGACCCTTCTTCGTCGGCGCGTGGTACGAGGTCTTCCATTCCACACGCACCTCTCCGTCGAGCGTTGCTAGACAGTATGGCGACATCGCCGGGCCCTTCTTCGTCGACCGCGGTGCCAAGCAGGGGACGAGGTAAGAAGAAGAGAGGAGCTGGAGCACTTGGTCGCGGGAGAGGAGGTAGGGTGACTGCGAGGGCATCTTCCTCGCCGCCACCCCCAGCTGTTTCACCCGAGCACGTGACTGCTAGGGTGGACTCGTCCGAGGAGGAGGCTACACGGACTCCGGTCCACGAGCCTCCGGTCAACGGGCCTTCGGCCCACGAGCCTCGGGTTGACGGGCCTTCGGGCCACGAGAGTTCGGCCCACAAGACCCCGGAGGAACACACGTCTGGATGGGGTACCTGGCCGGATCAGCCTGAGGGGCCGAGTGACCATGCTGATGATGGCGGGGAGCCGACTGATATTGAGGACGAGGGGGCACCGTCTACCAGCGTGGTTGTACACGGCTCCCGGACGTGCCGGCGACCCGCGAGCAGAGGTGGTTGATTTTCCCTGATGGGGAGAGGTAAGTGCATTTAATCTTTTTGTACCCTTCTGCATTCACGTTTCTTCAAATATCTAATGCGCTAGCCTTGTCATGCTGCAGGGGTTGGGACCACCATCATAGTGTCCACCGGCCCAACTTCATCCTTGGAGTTCTTTGTCGGCAAAACTTCCCGGGGTTTGTCATGTTGCCTGGTGAGGGTCGGCTTCCAGAGCTTGGATTGAGTTGGGAGCACTACTTGGCTGCCTCGGCCCCGCCGAGTGAAATTATCGACGGTGTCTTCTGCAAGACGAGGGCAGACGTGGTGATTAGAAAGTTCTGGGTAATTTCTCCTTTACACAACTAAAAATCTTCAACTAGCTAGTTATTAATTGTACTAATCAATATTGTCTCATTTGATTACAGACATTTTACATGTGTGAGGAGGGAACGAGGAGGAGGCGGCAAATGTTATCGATAACATCTACAAGCGCCTACTATAGAACTTACGGCACGAGGCTCAGGTGCAGGCTGTTCGAGACTACTACGCCGCGCGTGGTATCAAGAAGACCAAGCCGGCATGCCGCGAGAAGTTCTTGAGTAAGGAGGAGTACATGAAGGTAATTCTTAAGGCCTTCTACTTCCTTCATTTAGTAATTCATAGCCGTAGCGCTCAAGTTTCTATTTCCAAACTTAGGCCCCTTCGAGATGGTGTGCGGATCGGATGGATTGTTGGGAGGTGTTGGTCAATGAGTGGTGCTCAAAAGAATGGCGAGCCCTCCACAACGAGGCCAAGGACAAACGTGCCCAAATGGAAGGTGTGCCACACCATCAAGGCAGCTCCAACTTATATCAGTACGGGCGGAACTGGGTATGTGGTTTGCTTCATGATTCATGCAATTCGTTCGTCATGCTAGCTTTCAGCCCTTTAATTACTAATTTACTTTCTTTCTCTCTTTCAGACACGCTACAATAAGGCGGATAAGGTGCCAGAGGTGTACGACCTGTATGCCATGGCCCACACTGGCTCTTACAAAAAAGTCAAGGCATTCTCTGCGTCTGACCTCGATGATCCAAAAAACTTCACTAACATCTCCTCCCACGACAAGCTCATGAAATATAGAGATGAGGGGAAGGCGAGGAAAGGGGAGGACTTTAACCCGAGCCAGGGTCCCATTGATACCGAGCTGCTGATGATATCTGGTGGCGGGAGGTCCCATGGCTCCATAGCCATGGGAGATGGACTTATCCGTTGTCCTAGCACTCTCCCAGAGATCAAGGCACGCCAGTCGAGCTCCGCTCCTGAGATAAGGCCTCGTGAAGGCCAGTCCAACTCGCCTTCAAGGTTAGTTATACGTACTCAGCTATCTTTCTCCATTACATTGTGTGCGCTTCCATCAATGATTACAAATGGTAACGAGGAGTGGTGTTGTAGGCTGCTATACAAAATGAGCGAGATAGAACGGAGAAACTTCTGGCGGAGGCGGCGGAGAGGCAGCGGGAGTTGGAGGAGAGGACGACAAAGATGTTGGACGAGGAGAGGGCACAGAATGACATGCAGGCAAGGGCCATGTACGAGCTCCTTGTGGTAAGTTTTTTCTACACATTAGCCAAAACATTCATGTAGTGTTTGTCTCATTACTAACTAGTATGACTGAGTCGTCAAAACCAAATGTGCAGTCTGTGTGCGAGAAGTCCGGTGAGATCGCTCCGCCGATGCCAGTGATTGCTCCTGGGACCACGGTGAGTTTAATTTGAATGGACATTAATTGTTAGTCTTAACATTTGAGTGTCATCATGCTAACGAGACATTGGAAATGATCTTTGGTGCAGCGTAACTCCAGACAAGCATCGCACGATCCTTCTCCAGCTACCGTCACGAGCCACCCCGCTACAACACCTCCATGATCACGGTAAGTGTCTCTAGTGTTTTGCTTACCAAATACATAAAGACCTAGACTTAGCTTTATTTCCTCCAATATGCTTACCATAATGACTTACAGTTAGCTTCTTTTCCTCCAAAATGACTTAATAACCTTACTAACCTCCAAAACCATCCATTTTACCTATGTTAGCTCTAAAACGATATGTACTTAGCTTACTTATGTAAAAAATGGCATAATTAGCTTAGTTAGCTCATAAACGATCCCATTTTACCTAAGTTAGCTCTAAAATGACCCATTTTACCTTACTTAGCTGATAAATGATCCATTTTACCCAAGTTAGCTCTAAAATGACCTATTTTAACTAGATTAGCTCCTAAATGATCCATTTTACCTACGTTAGCTCTAAAATGACCCATTTTACCTAGGTTAGCTCCAAAATGACCCATCTTACCTAGGTTAGCTCTAAAATGATGCATTTTACCCAAGTTGGCTCTAAAATGACCCATTTTACCTAGATTAGCTCATAAACGATCCCTTTCACCTAGGTTAGCTCCAAAATGACCCATCTTACCTAGGTTAGCTCCAAAATGACCCATATTACCTAGGTTAGCTCCAAAATGACCCATCACACCTAGGATAGCTCTAAAATGATGCTTTTTACTAAGTTAGCTCATAAACGATCCATTTCAACTAAGTTAGATCATAAATGATCCATTTCACCGAAGTTAGCTAAAAAACGATCCATTTCACCGAAATTAGCTAAAAAGATCCATTTCACCTAAATTAGCTCTTAAATGATCCATTTCACCTTAGTTAGCTCAAAAACGATCCATTTCACCTTAGTTAGCTAAAAAGCGATCCATTTCACCTTACTTAGCTCATAAACGACCCATTTCAACTAAGTTAGCTCATGAATGATCAATTTCACCTAAGTTAGCTCAAAAACGATCCATTTCAACTTAGTTAGCTCAAAAATGATCCATTTCACCTTAGTTAGCTCATAAACGACCCATTTCAACCAAGTTAGGTCATAGATGATCCATTTCACCTTAGTTAGCTCATAAACGACCCATTTCAACTTAGTTAGCTCATATATGATCCATTTCACCTAAGTTAGCTCATAAATGACATATACTTCTTGTTCTAGTCTTCTTCTTGTTCTAGTATTCTTCTTCTAGTCACCTATTTCTAACTTTCTTATTTGCCATTTTGTAGATTTCATTCACTTCATGGAAGCTAGCTTGCTATGATGGAGTGCTTGTTTTTTCTTTGATGAAACTTTGCATTGTATCTAGCTTGCTATGATGGAATTTGCTATCTTGATCAAACTTTGCATTGTAATATGTATATGGATGGAACAATGTGTATGGATGGAACTTGCTTATGTATGAATGGATGAAACTTAATTATGTGCTAGACATGTGATTGTTTGCTGTTAAATAGCCCTGTGAAATATATCTATATATGTCATATATATTTGCTGTGAAAATTGTTGGATTCAAAAAAAAGAGCCAATATACAGGCTCTTTGCCGTCTGCCACTGACGGCAACGGCCACTTTGCCGTCAGCCGCGGACGGCAAAGAAGACACGTGGCAGCCAACTATGCTTCCTGGGAGCTGACCCATTTTGCCAGTTTGCCTACAGTGGCAGACGGCAAAGAGTAGTGACGTCTAGCTAACATCATACGGCGGACGGCAAAGGTAGGACAAATTTTGCCGCCAGCGGCGGATGGCAAAGTGCTGTCGTTAGCCACCTAACGGACTAACAGTGCATTTTTTGCCGTCTGCTTTCTTTGTTGTCTGCTGCTGATGGCAAAGGCCCCTTTGCCGTCAGCCGCGTAAAGCGGACGGCGAAGTAGCTGTTTGCTGGACCTTATTTTGCCGTCCCCTTTTGCCGTCCGCCATTCATGCCTTTGCCGTCTGTCGTGGCAGACGGCAAAGAAGTTGATTCCTGTAGTGTCAATATGACATAAACCCCATCTTTCTATCCTCGATGGCAACGATACAATATGTGCCTTGCTACCCCTGCTGTCATTGGGAAAGGACACCGCAAGATTGAACCCAAAGATAAGCACTTCTCCCATTGCAAGAAAGATCAATCTAGTAGGCCAAACCAAACTGATAATTCGAAGAGACTTGCAAAGATAACTCAAGCATACATAACAGAATTCAGAGGAGACTCAAATATTTCTCATAGATAAACTTGATCATAAACCCACAATTCATCGGATCTCGACAAACACACTGCAAAAAGAGTTACATCAAATAAATCTCCACAAGAGAGGGGGAGAACATGGTATTGAGATCCAAAAAGAGAAAAGAAGCCATCTAGATAAAAACTATGGACCCGAAGGTCTGTGGTAAACTACTCAGAACTCATCGGAGAGGCTATGGTGTTGATGTAGAAGCCCTCCGTGGTCGATTCCCCCTCCGGCGGAGCGCCGACGAAGGCTCCAAGATGGGATCTCGCGGATACAGAAGGTTACGGCGGTGGAAATTGTTTTTTGTTGGCTCCTTGGATGTTTTCGAGGTACGTGGGTATATATAGGAGGAAGAAGTAGGTCGGTGGCCGCCCGAGGGGCCCATGCTATAGGGGGGCGCGCCCTCCACCCTCGTGGCCGCCCTAGCTGCTTCTTGGCTTGCACTCCAAGTCCTCTGGATCATGTTCGTTCCAAAATCACGCTCCCGAAGGTTTCATTCCGTTTGGACTCCGTTTTATATTCCTTTTCTTCAAAATACTGAAATACGCAAAAAAACAGCAATACGGGTTGGGCCTCCGGTTAGTAGGTTAGTCCCAAAAATGATATAAATGTGTAAAATCAAGCCCATAAACATCCAAAAGGGGTAATATAAATGCATGGAACAATCAAAAATTATAGATACGTTGGAGACGTATCAAGGATCCCCAAGCTTAATTCCTGCTCATCCTCGAGTAGGTAAATGATAAAAACAGAATTTTTGATGTGGAATGCTACCTAGCATATTTCTCAATGTAATTTTCTTTATTGTGGCATGAATGTTCAGATCCAAATGATTCAAAATAAAAGTTCATATTGACATAAGAAATAGTAATACTTCAAGCATAGTAATCAAAGCAATCATGTCTTCTCAAAATAACATGGCTAAAGAAAGTTATCCCTACAAAATCATATAGTCTGGCTGTTGCTCTATCTTCATCACACAAAGTATTTAATCATGCACAACCCCGATGACAAGCAAAGCAATTGTTTCATACTTTAGTAATCTCAAACTTTTTCAACTTTCACGCAATACATGAGCGTGAGCCATGGACATAGCACTATATGTGGAATAGAATGGTGGTTGTGGAGAAGACAAAAAAGGAGAAGATAGTCTCACATCAACTAGGCGTATCAACGGGCTATGGAGATGCCCACTAATAGATATCAATGTGAGTGAGTAGGGATTATCATGCAACGGATGCACTAGAGCTATAAATGTATGAAAGCTCAACAAAAGAAACAAAGTGGGTGTGCATCCAACTCGCTTGCTCACGAAGACCTAGGGCATTTTGAGGAAGCCCATCATTGGAATATACAAGCCAAGTTCTATAATGAAAAATTCCCACTAGTATATGGAAGTTACAACATAGGAGACTCTCTATCATGAAGATCATGGTGCTACTTTGAAGCACAAGTGTGGTAAAAGGATAGTAGCATTGTCCCTTAGCTCTTTTTCTCTCATTTTTTTTTCTTTTTTTATTCTTTTTTTTCCTTTTTTTTTCTTTGGCCCTTTTTTTCCTTTTTGGCCCTTCTCTTTTTTTCTTTTTCTTTTCTTTTTGTAAAGTCCGAAGTCTCATCCCGACTTGTGGGGGAATCATAGTCTCCATCATCCTTTCCTCACTAGGACAATGCTCTAATAATGAAGATCATCACACTTTTATTAATTTACAACTCAAGACTAGAACAAAATATGATTCTATATGAATGCCTCCGGCGGTGTACCGGGATATGCAATGAATCAAGAGCGACATGTATGAAAATTATGAAGGTGGCCTTGCCACAAATACAATGTCAACTACATGATCATGCAAAGAGCAATAAGACAATGATGATGCGTGTCATATAAACGGAACGATGGAAAGTTGCATGGCAATATATCTCGGAATGGCTATGGAAATGCCATAATAGGTAGGTATGGTGGCTGTTTTTAGGAAGGTATATGGTAGGTGTATGGTACCGGTGAAAGTTGCGCGGCACAAGAGAGGCTAGCAATGGTGGAAGGGTGAGAGTGCGTATAATCCATGGACTCAATATTAGTCAAAAGAACTCATATACTTATTGCAAAAATCTACAAGTCATCAAAAACAAAGTATTACGCGCATGCTCCTAGGGGGATAGATTGGTAGGAAAAGACCATCGCTTGTCCCCGACTGCCACTCATAAGGAAGACAATCAATAAATAAAATTGTGCTCCAACTTCATCACAAAGCGGTTCACCATACGTGCATGCTACAGGAATCACAAACTTCAACACAAGCATTCTTTAAATTCATAATCACCCAACTAGCATGACTTTAATATCACTACCTCCATATCTCAAAATAATTATCAAGTATCAAATTGATCATAGCATCCAATTCACTTCCTATGATAGTTTTTATTATACCCAACTTGGACGCCTACCATTCTAGGACCAATTTTATAACCATAGCAAATAACATACTGTTCTAAGGGACTCTCAAAATAATATAAGTGAAGCATGAGAGACTAGCAATTTCTACAAAATTAAGCCACCGCCGTGCTTTTAAAGATATAAGTGAAGCACAAGAGCAAAAACTATCTATCTCAAAAGATATAAGTGAAGCACGTAGAGTAACCTAATAAATTTCAATCAAGTGGGCTCCTCCCAAAAGGTGTGTACAGCAAGTATGATTGTGGTAAACTAAAAAGCAAATACTAATATCATACATGACGCTCCAAGCAAAACACATATCATATGGCGAATAAAAATATAGCTCCAAGTAAGTTACCAATGAACGAAGACGAAAGAGGGGATGCCTTCCGGGGGCATCCCCAAGCTTAGGCTTTTGGATATTCTTGAATATCTTGGGGTGCCATGGGCATCCCCAAGCTTAGGCTCTTGCCACTCCTTACTCCATAGTCCATCAAATCTTTACCCAAAACTTGAAAACTTCACAACACAAAACTCAACAGGAAATCTCATAAGCTCCATTAGTGAAAGAAAACAATACCACCACATAAGGTACTGTAATGAACTCATTCTTTATTTATATTGGTGTTAAACCTACTGTATTTCAAGTTCTCTATTGTTCATACCACTTAATACTAGCCATAGATGAATCAAAATAAGCAAACAACACACGAAAAACAGAATCTGTCAACAACAGAACAGTCTGTAGAAATCTGTAACTCACGCAAACTTCTGGAACTCTAAAAATCCTACCAACATAGGAAGTCCTGGACAATTTGTCTATTGATCTACAGCAAAAAGAATCAGCGCAAAGGCACGTTTCTGTGATTTAACAAAACTAATTTCGTGCGCGCAAAGTTTCTGTTTTTCAGCAGAATCAAATCAACTATCACCATAGGTTATCCTATAGGTTCTACTTGGCACAAACACTAATTAAAACATAAAAACACATCTAAACAGAATTTATATGCATAATTTAATACTAAACAGATACAAAAACAAAAAACACAAATAAAATTGGGTTGCCTCCCAACTAGCGCTATCGTTTAACGCCCCTAGCTAAGCGTAAAAGCGAAGATAGATCTAAGTAGTGCCATCTTTGGCACTTGGAAAGAAAAGAGCAAATTTCCTTTCTATGGCATTCATCCTTCTATTCTAGTAAAGCACATTGCCATTAATGGAGGAAGTAAGATTAAGCACGTTACGGAAATTTGCATCTAAACTAGACTTCATCTCTTTGATAATTTCATTTTGATAGAAGCATAAGAGGGTGGTAGATTCAACCTTATCATTCATGGGGTGCCCAAATATAGTTTTCATTTTTTCTTAGGTATCTATAGCATCCCCTTGAAGAAAACCTTCTTCAAAAATAGAATCTAGAACTTGTTTGAAAGAAGCGGGCAAGCCAACATGGAAACTTTTTAAGTAAACCTCAATTTGATATTGTGGTACATAACTAGCCCGAATCCTTACTAACTTATCCCAAGCATCTTTTAAAGACTCATCAAGTAAATAACGAAAAAATCTAGAGTCATCTTCATCAAAATTATTTAAGATCTCATTGGTGACCCCGGTGGGTCTTTCTATAGCGTCATTATTCGTGAGCTCAGAGAGGATAGAGGGACTATCCAAGGCAGAACTCTGGAAAGGACCCTCAGTTGTTTTTGATTCGGCAATGACAACAGGAAGGCAAATGGAAAAGAGAGAGGAGGTTGGGAAAGAGAGGGCGACTAAAATGGCAAGGGTGAAGTGGGGGAGAGGAAAACGAGAGGCAAATGGCAAATAAAGTAAATGCGAGGGAGATGAGTTTGTGATGGGTACTTGGTATGTCTTGACCTGAGCGAAGACCTCCCCGGCAACGGCGCCAGAAATCCTTCTTGCTACGTCTTGAGCTTGCATTGGTTTTCCTTGAAGAGGAAAGGGTGATGCAGCAATAGTAGCGTAAGTATTTCCCTCAGTTTTTTAGAACCAAGGTATCAATCCAATAGGAGGCTCCTCAAAAGTCCCACGCACCTACACAAACAAACAAAGAACTCGCAACCAACGCAATAAAGGGGTTGTCAATCCCTTCACGGCCACGTGCGAAAGTGAGATCTGATAGAGATAGTATGATTAGATAAATATATTTTTGGTATTTTATGATATAGATTGGAAAAGTAAAGATGCAAATAAAAGTAGATTGAAATCTTATATGATAAAAGATAGACCCGGGGGCCATAGGTTTCACTAGTGGCTTCTCTCAAGATAGCATAAGTATTATGGTGGGTGAACAAATTACTGTCGAGCAATTGATAGAAAAGCGAATAATTATGAGATTATCTAGGCATGATCATGTATATAGGCATCACGTCCGTGAAAAATAGGCCGACTCCTGCCTGCATCTATCTCTATTACTCCACACATCGACCGCTATCTAGCATGCATCTAGAGTATTAAGTTCATAAGAACAGAGTAACGCATTAAGAAAGATGACATGATGTAGAGGGATAAACTCAAGCAATATGATATAAACCCCATATTTTTATCCTCGATGGCAACAATACAATACATGCCTGGCTGCCCCTGCTGTCACTGGGAAAGGACATCGCAAGATTGAACCCAAAGCTAAGCACTTCTACCATTGCAAGAAAGATCAATCTAGTAGGCCAAACCAAACTGATAATTCGAAGAGACTTGCAAAGATAACTCAATCATACATAAAAGAATTCAGAGGAGATTCAAATATTTCTCATAGATAAACTTGATCATAAACCCACAATTCATTGGATCTCAACAAACCAACCGCAAAAAGAGTTACATCAAATAGATCTCCACAAGAGAGGGGGAGAACATGGTATTGAGATCCAAGAAGAGAGAAGAAGCCATCTAGCTAATAACTATGGACCCGAAGGTATGTGGTAAACTACTCACAACTCATCGGAGAGGCTATGGTGTTGATGTAGAAGCCCTCCGTGGTCGATTCCCCCTCCGGCGGAGCACCGCCGAAGTCTCCAAGATGGGATCTCGCGGATACAGAAGGTTACGGCAGTGGAAATTGTTTTTCGTTGGCTCCCTAGATGTTTTCGGGGTACGTGGGTATATATAGGAGGAAGAAGTAGGTCGGTGGCCACCCGAGGGGCCCACGCAATAGGGGGGCGCGCCCTCCACCCTCGTGGCCGCCTCGGCTGCTTCTTGGCATGCACTCCAAGTCCTCTGTATCACGTTCGTTCCAAAAATCATGCTCGCGAAGGTTTCATTCCATTTGGACTCCATTTGATATTCATTTTCTTCAAAATACTGAAATAGGCAAAAAAAAACAGCAATACGGGATGGGCCTCCGGTTAGTAGGTTAGTCCCAAAAATGATTTAAATGTGTAAAATAAAGCCCATAAACATCCAAAAGGGGTAATATAATAGCATGGAACAATCAAAAATTATAGATATGTTGGAGACGTATCAGCCATCTGCCTTTGACTCCTTGAGCTCAGAATAGTCATTAGGATCATATTATGAATACGAATCTATAGGTCGGGAGCATATGGGTTTCATTGCATCCACAATGGACCTCAATCCCTTGATGCCAAGTTTGTTACCCATTGAACTGTTCCGCAATATTCTTCTGATGTGTGCATTCTTATATTCATTGTGATTACGTACAATATCTGTAAAGCATGAAAACACAAATAGTAGTGAGATTATCTTTGTAATGCAGAGGATATTGTGATATAATAGAGGCTCCCTGTAAACCCTTGTGTCCTATCACTGGATTCTGATGAGAGAGCCCATGTGTGTTGTAATATGGTGAGTAGATTAATATAATCTTGCACAACTACACATAAATATAGGCTCCCTATTGGGGCCCCCAGATGTAAGGATAGTTGGCAGATGATAGGTTCATAATATACCGCATACAAAGTTTATTGCCAAACCATGATAACGAGAGCGCAAAGCCAGTAGGCAGATCATAGTGTAGATAATAGGGGTACACCATAACCACCATAAATAAATCGGGAAAACGGAACTGGCTGGAAAACATAGGGTTTTGCCGCTACTAATATGCAGTCTATCGATCACCTACAGGCTAGCTCTATCCATCTGAAGGCGCACAACTATTACTATCTGTTTAGTCTATCAAAGACCGCACGGCTCCCACCATTTCCGGGGTATTATGGCAGACCAACTCGAAGTGCGAATAATTTAGCAGAACCGGCCCAATAGAGATGTCAACTGCAGATGTCCCTGCTCCCCTTCCTAACAAGGAACATACTATGCTTCCCATACAGAACACCGCACGGGCCGTCGGCCGAACCACCGGCCCCCACCGTCTGTGTTCCTCTGCCACCCCCACCCCCCACCCCCACCCCCACCTGCGTCGAGTTTTCTTTGTTCGGCGAGGCCCCACCACCGCCGCAACCCGCGTCGAGTTTTCTTCGTTCGGCGAGCCCCCACCACCACCCCCAGAACCACCATCCCCACCGGAGCCCCTTCCTTCGCACCAGTGAATTCCGGCGAGATCTCAAAAATCGACTGACCCAATTTTGAGATTTAATCTACTATCATTTAACTAGTGTGGAATATAAAATGGGAAAACCATAAGCATTGCGAGTATAGTATTGAGCATGCCACGGCGAATCTGAAGGTGCAAACTGGACGAAGGCAACTTCGCAACCAATGTTTGCTTCCAACTAACAAGTAAGTGATGGACAAGAAATCAGAGTAAAGCAGTGGTGATCTATTTTCTTGCTGCGATAAATAGGTTGAGCAGATACAAAAGAGTACCACCTCTGGTGCGGCGCTGTGTAGGTATCTACTGAGAAATTGACAGTGTTGTGGTTGCGATGGCTGTCGGCAGCGTGGAAGTAGAACTAGGAGGGTAGACGGTGGCGGCAGGGCGCGGTGGACGAGATGGTTGTGGGAGTGGCGCCGGCAAGGTGGATGACGGCGGGGATGAAGCGAGAGGACGGGATGCAAGGATCCCGGTCCGAAGTCGTGGATGAGAGAGGTCGATCTCTTGTAATGGGTGACGGCGTCGGGGTATCAGCTCTGGCATGGTGGAGGAGGATAGCGGTGGATGGGGTGGCAGTCGGAGGAGGCTGGGGTGGAGAGGGTGTTTTGGCGCCCACGGAGTACGAATGGGGAAATGGAGGGAGAGAGGAAGGGGGGAACCATGTCTTTAGGGCGCGCTTGTCTCAAATGCGAGGAAATTTACAAACTTAGCCCCCATTTAAAATTTCCTACATCACAACAATATTAGTCGGTTGGGGATAGGACGGTAATCTCGCATACACTGAATATTTGCCGACAAGAGTTTGTTTTTGGCGCCCACCATGTATGAATCAGGGAGGGAGTCAATTTCGGCCAAGGAGACACTGTGTTTTGGCACCCACCGTGTATGAATCCGGGTGAGAGGCAGTTATGTCACGTTTGAGTGAAATTACAAACCTATCCCTATCAAAACCTATAGAAATCGAGCCGATGGGCTTTGCGTGGCAGGGATAGGTAGTAATTTCCATCTCGCAGATTTTGGTTTCGGGCGGTTACTGCGACTTTCCCCGCTTTGTTCAAATTTTCACAGAGCAAGAGTGCACGTTTACCGTGCTAACTCAATTCGAATCTAGTTTGTATTATATTTTGGTTCGGTCAGGATCCATTTTCGATTGGAATAAAATTCTATATACATCATTTTATATATATATACTTTCAAAAACACAACACCCTTTATACATAAATATGGTTTACAAATGGCATGATCTCAGATTCATAAGGTTGTATCCATCTTAATTTGGATTTTCAAATATTTGAAACCACTTTATGTTGAAACCCAATGTATCCATTCCTCGCTAAGTGTCTCCAATTAATGTGTGTTTCATGCGGGTTTTTATTTTTTTACTTCTCAAACATGTATAATGTATTTCACACACGCAACATATAGTGTAATCTCATTTAGACATTAATTACATATAAACCATGCATTGTCTCTAATTAAAGAATCTATGGATCACTAATATTGATAAAATATATAACATTACACGTGTCCCCAAATTCAAATGAATATGCATGGTTGATACACCAATTTGCGTTATGATATTATCGATGTCGTGATCTCTAGTTTAAATATTTGAATCCCCCTTAATCCAGATATTCGTCTCATATAGCTATCACTCATGCTTATATAGGAGTATCTCTCTAGACCTATACGCGTTCAGCATCTCTCGAGTATCTCCCGTGCTACCTGTATGTCGACAATGATCTTTTATCTTCGTAACACACTGACGGTACTCTCTCCCTCGACCTCCATCACTCCATCTCTCTCTAAGTATATCTCGCTCCCTGCTATGTGTCTCTAACTTTGATTCTCCATGTGAAATCTCTTTCTCTCACACAAACACGAACTTCGTCTCCCGGGGTCTCATTTCTCTCTACTATTCCCCTGTGTGCCACTCGCACACACCCTCTCACACAGAGATGTCTTTCGCTCCTTAGGTATGAGAAGCTACGACTCTTCCTCTTAAATATCTCTTTCTCACACACAAACACAAACTCTGTCTCCCAGGGTCTCATATCTCTCCACCATTCTCTTGTATGTCGCTCACACACACTCTCTCTCCCTAGAGATATCTTGTGTTCCCTCATATGTCTCTCTAGCTATCACTCTCGTTGTGAAATATCTTTCTCTCTCGCAGACACAAAACTCCGTCTCTCGGGATCTCATTTCTCTCCGATATTTGTTTGTATGTGAGTCACATGCACCCTTTCTCCATATCTCTCACACCCACACACATAACTCAGACTTCTGATCCACTCGACTCCTATCTCTAACGCACACTAGCTAGCATCTTTATCTTTCTATTTATTTGTTTCTCCATCAACCTTCTTTCTCACCCTCACTCTTGCTTCCTATCACGCACACTATGTATGTTTCTCTCTACATGTAGTCAAGTGCCCTCTTTTTATCTTTCTCTCACACACACATAACTTCACTCTCTAAACCACCCGGCGGTCATCTCCAACACTCAAACTAGCCGATGTCCCTCTATCTAGCATTTCCATCTCTGTATCTATCTATAGTTTCTCTGTCAACATTTCTTTCTCGCACGCACTCTTGCTTCCTATCACCCACACTATATATGTCTCTCCATACATGCATTTATAGGTTGATCTCTTTTGCACAATCATTGTGTCTCACTCCCTCTGCTCACCATAGATGCATGCTCCAGCCCACGCCACTATCTCTTAAAGACAAAAACACATGCTCAATTGTCGGGCCTTCTTCCCTGCACTCTCACATGCATGCATATGGTCATACCGATCAGTCTCTTCCATGTCGTTGATCTTATGACTTATGTCTTCTTACTTTTATCTCGATCATGCGCGTGCACACACACACACATCCACGTATACATGTATACCTCTCGCACATGCACCTTCAAGGTCTCTATGTCTCCATACGTAGTTAGTTACCCTCAACCCTAACGCCACATTGAATCGTTCTCTTCTTGTGTGCACATAACTTCCGTCTGGATGGGTAAAACATACACTCACACTTAACAATCTCCTTCTAGCTACCCCCCCCCCTCTCACTCTTCCCCTATATCCCCGAAACTAATAAGACCATCCCTTCGTTTAATTACCGCCTACATGCACCATCGATATATAGTAGTCTTCCTCGGTGTCTCTCGAACAAACACGTTCTCTCGATGTCGACTCCTCTCACGCGCACACACCTTCTCTTCCCTCTCTACAGGCCTTTTCTCTCTCGCACCCCATCGTTGGTGGCCTCTGCCATACACATCACCTATCTATGATGAAGCCATGCACACTTAAATTACATCCGCCACCGAGGACCCCGCATCACACACACACAACCACTGCCCCCCCCCCCACCACACACACACGCACCCACCCACCCCCCTCCACACACACACACTAAGACTCCATCTCACACACACACGCACCCACCCACCCACCCACCCCCCCAAACACACATGCACACACACTAAGACTCCATCTCACACACACATGCTCTAGGCGGAGCATTTGTTCCTACCACCCTTCGTCCAACCTTACCCGTCTGATAAACAATCACCTTAATTTACTTGTATAACATGGACAAATTCCACTTTACTTTAGTAGTTAGCAAACTTATCATCTCTACTCTTATAAAAAACCGAGTTGGTGATGATGGTGTGCCTACCATCTTGAAATATAGACCGTCCGAACTACATCTGACGGATAGAAAGCAAACTATGATAATTTTACAAAAGATACCCGCACCTCTCGCCACATCCTTATCTCCCACAACCTCATTGCTGAGCAATTAAAAAAGGAAGTCTCTCGAACAATCTAGAATGGTGGCCGCTGCCGCCTGCCGGCGCCGTCCATCCCCATGCCTCCGCCCAGTCCGACCACCAGTCGCTACCACGCTCCACTCCTCCTCACCTTATCTCTCATCTTTCATTTTTTCGATGAAATTCTCAAGATGCCAGTTTTCTGATAAAATTCTCAAGATATCATTAGTTTTTACACATGGGATTACTCCTGCATGGGTCAATCACAACAGGGGTTTTGTAAAAAAATGCATATTGATGTTCCGTGCAATGCACGAGCATCTTGTTTGTAATTATTTAACACAAATCACGAGCAGGAAGTGACATTTTTTTACACACAACCACGTTAACATGGCCACGTAAATCACTAGCTAAAGTATAATACCATTATACTTATATCCCAATGCAAAAGGTTGAGTACATGTCTGAAGAGTAGAGTTGCACACACACACTCTGTCTCTCAGAATCTCTCACACACACACACCAGTTACGTGACGCCCACTTAAGCGGACACGTATGTTAAAATTTGTGCACCCGCGGGTACACGTGATGGTGCGCATTTATTTAAGCCGGACGGCGAACCCAAACAGTAGCTGCATTCATTCCCCTCCCGCCGCCTCTTCTCTAGTCACCATCGCCCGGTATCCATGGCCTGGCCGAAGGTAACGACATATGCCATACTCCCGCCAGAGCGGCGCTTTAATCTGGAAATTTTAGTGGTCATGCATGCATCTTTTTGTGCTAGCACTCCTATATAAGGGTTGACCAGTCGCTTCCCGCGGACGTGCACAGGCGGTGGAACAGGAAGGAGAAGGGAAGCGGGCTGTGGAGTAACGTTTTTTACCATAATTTCTTAGGAATCTGAGTGCCATAATTGAGTAGTTTTGCAAACTACCAGTACTACACCTGAAACGGTTCAAAACCAATACTCCCTTGCCAGCGCACGCTTCCCGTGTGAAACGGTCAGCGTCGCCCTAGAGCATCAGTGCCGCATTAATGCCCGGCCAGAGCGGAGGCAACCTCTCACTGGTGCTGGCTTTGAAGAAGCACGACGGACGAGAGAGCGTTGCTTCCCGGTGCACGCGACTGCTCCGCGTCGAGGCAGGCCATAGTTTGGATGAGTCTCCATCATGGGGAGCCACACTAACTGCAATGATATGGATCATTCCATCTATGAAGAACACATGGGACTGGAACTACGAGACGGGCCTGTACCCAGGAGTGGACGTACGAACCTGAGTAATGTAGCACACTAAGTGAAGTAGAAAGGCACAAATAGTATGAACATGCGTGGAATATAGGCATTTGTCTCTTACTACGTACCACTAAATGTTGTACGTGCAATGCACGGTGATGTTATGGAGTACGTGCCTAAGTACACTACTACTACTATATTAATTGGAGGCACATATTAGGTTTCATATTTGTTTATGTGTATGCCCCGAGACCTTCCAACTAGATGTGTCTTTCTCTCCGGGTCGCACTTTGTATCGTTCATGCCACTAGTACTACTATGTGTGGTCTTCGACCCAGAAGTGGAAGAAGTGAGACGCTCTACCACGTTGTTTATGTCCCACTCCTTTCGCTGACGAGTGGGACATCCAGCACGTGCCGTGTTTGGCACTTCTTCGTCGTAAGAGTTGAAACGCTAGCATTCATCAAAAAAATATAGCTGTGATACTATACCACACGGTTTCCTTGCTCCTCGATATCGGAAAGAATAGTACTTCCGTTCGCCAACATGTGGGACGTCAACCGTCCTGGTCCACTTGCCATGCACGCAGAACTCCAAGGGAGAGTCATCCCGGTCGTCGTGCCGCAGTCATAATGACTAATGAGCCATCAAATCACAGGCCCAACCTTTCCCACTGTGAAGTTGCTCGTACGAAGGAACCATCATGCTTCGTTGAATTCCGCTTCTTGAAGACAACTACTGTACCAGTAGTATTGCTAGCTACAGTAGTCACTCCAGCAGAGGCCTCCTTTCGTTCATACGATAGGAAATTTATAGGAATATGAAAATCATAGGAAGTGAGATGACATGCATCTCAATTCCTATAGAGAAAGAGATGACATTTGATGCATAGGATAGGAATTTTTCCATTGAGTCTAGGCTAATGTACTGGTAATTTAGTCTAAAAACTATAGTAGTAAATAGTAGTACTGGTACATGCTCATACTCAGACATAGACACACACACACTAACTACTAGTACTACTACTTCTCACATGCTGGCTAGACGACGTCGTTCTCCTTCCCGGCTTTGTCGGTGACACCCCACCGTGCTTGGATATCCGCCGACCTCTCTGCAGCAGCGCGTGCGTCCTCTTCTTTCTTGCGGCGGTGGGCCTCTCTTTTCTTGAGTGCTTTCTGACTTCTCCGCTCCCTCTGTGCGGCTTTGGCCGCCTCCTTCTGTACCGCCCATTCGACCTGGGCAGCTTCAAATTCCGTCAACGTAGGTGTGAGGTCGCGAGTGGCGATGAACTCGACACGGCGGGATGCCATCGCTTCCCTACCATTTTGTGTACGGTCGTGGGTGGCGAGGAACTCGGTGCGGCGGGATGCCATCGCTTCCTTACCGGTTAGTGTGGCGCGGTGGCATAAACGATGCTTGGTGAGAGCTCTGGGGTGGAGTGGCCGGACAACTGTATAGTGCATTGGTTTGTCAAGAGCTCAAGGACAGAAGACGAAGGAAATTTGGATTCCCCTTCAATCCTGGTCATTTATTACCGAGTAAAATGCATTGGCGGTCATCAAACTTGTGTTGATAGCTCACTTTGATCATTATATTATACGTGATGCACACATTAGCGCACACCGTCCATAGAGGCAAGTAGCATGTACGCGTGCAGACACTCACGCTCACGGTGTCAAACCATGCTAATGCATGCACGTCACCCTCTAAATCAAAGTCCTGCTCATGGCGCAATGCAAACAGCGAGCCTATCACCTAATCGCCCTAGCGGTGCCTGACATTACTATGGTACGGAGTATGTACTATCGTGAGCGACGGATCATAGTGCCACTGCACATGAGTTTGTGTCTGATCGATTCGTCCATTATTCGTCAGTTATGCATGGTTGAAAGTGCTAGTATCGACTAGAGGGGGGTGAATAGGCGATTTTTATGAAAGTCTTCAAAACTTAGAAGTTTCGAAGACAAACAACAGAAATGACCTAGTTGATATGCAGCGGAAGATAAACTACCATAAGCAAGCCATAGTCAAGTATGCTGTGATGTGAAAGTACAGGACTAAGAGCAGCCAAGTAGTAAGGATCAGGATGGAAGATAGTATGAAGCCAATCAACAGTAGTAGTCAAGCAATGAAGTCAAACAGATACACAGATAGGCAATGACTTCACGAAGACAAAGTTAAGTAAAGGGTGGAAAGGGATAGAACCGGTTTCTTGTTGAAGACAAAGGATTTGTTGGACCAGTTCCTGTTGCTGTGACAACTGTACGTCTGGTTAGGGAGGCTGAGATTTAACTCAGAAGAACGTGTCTTCACCTTATTCCCCTTGAGCTAAGGACACCCAGTCCTCGCCCAATCACTTTGGTAAGTCTTCAAGGTAGACTTCCAAACCTTCACAGACTTCCTTCACCGGCAATCCACAATGACTCTTGGATGCTCAGAACGCGACGCCTAACCGGCTGGAGGATTCACAGTCCTCAAGTGTAATAAGTCTTCAGGTCACACGGACAGAAAGACTTCAATGATGCCTAACACTCTTTGGCTCTGGGTTTTTGGGCTTTGTCCTCGCAAGGATTTCTCTCTCTCAAATGCTTCGAGGTGGGTTGCTCTCAAACGACAAAAGCCGTGCACAAACTCTGAGCAGCCACCAATTTATGGTGTAGGGGGTGGGCTATGTATAGCCACAAGGCAACCCGACCTGATTTGTCCAAAATGACCCTGGGTCACTAAGGAACTGACACGTGTTCAAATGGTCAGATTTCAAACACACGCGGCAACTTTACTTGGGCTACAAGCAAAGCTGACTCATCCAGCTCTGGATAAGATTTGCTCTCATTGTCTTCGCTCGAAGACATAGGATTTGGGTTGAGCATCACTTCAGTCACTCTAACTTAGTTCACTTGGACCCCACTTAACAGTACGGTGGTTCCTATGACTCAACAAAGAAGAAAAGGAAACAACGAAGCCACACAGTCTTCGCACTCCATAGTCTTCACGTAATGTCTTCTCATGTCATAGTCTTCAATATGAATATCTTCTCATACCACCATTGTCTTCATACATTTTAGGGGGTCATCTCCGGTAGGTAAACCGAATCAATGAGGGACACTACCTGCGTTATCCTGCAATTCTCACAAACGCATTAGTCCATCAACCAACTTTGTCGTCAATACTCCAAAACCAACTAGGGGTGGCACTAGATGCACTTACAATCTCGCCCTTTTTGGTGATTGATGAAAAACTGGTTGAAGTTTTCAACGGGGATAAAGTATGTGAAATTGTAAGGATAGGGAATTGTCTTCATAAGTAGCAAGGGCTCCCCCTGAAGATGTGCATATAAGTAATTTGCTTTTGGAATGCAAATGCACATGGCAGGTTGTACTTGTGGAGATCCTCTTCAACTTATGAAGATAATTCATCATGCATGTAATGATATAGAAAGTAGGATGACATGCATAATGAAAAATGGATGTCTGCGGAATGATCTAAGTGCGGAAGTTATCATCGCACACGCGGAATTTATCATCGCATCACAGTAAAGCAAATACATAGCAGACGACCATCAAGTTTAAGTGTTACAACTCAAAGAACCAAATGTTTCAACAAGCAAGAGTTGTAAGCACGAGGCAAAATATAATGCAACCGCCCATATGAACCCGTTTGAAGACTATCAACTCATACGCTTCTCCCACTTTTGTCAGTAAGGACCAAAAAGGTTTGAAGACATAGAGCATCTACTCGTCCTTATGAGTAGGTGAAGCAGCAGGGTTATTGTCGTTGGTTGGCGGTGCAGACAAACTTGGTGCAGTGTCGATGCGTGCAGTAGTAGGAGGTGGTGAAGTAGCATCATCTTCATCATCGATCACTCTGGCATTGACAGTTGCCGTGGAAGAAGAATATTCAGAGTCTTCAAGAGATGGAGTGCGACGTAGGACAGCAGTCCGTGGAGGAGTGGAGTCAAACTGGAATCTTTCATTGAAGCCATCGTCTTGAAGATCTGCTTCAACACTAAGCAGGGTCAAGCTCTGCCATGATCGCCGGCAAGTCTCATGAGCAACAAAGGCATTCTTGGTGGCTAGGTTACGAATTCGATTGACATCCACCAAGAGGCTTTCCATCTGTCTCTTAATCCAATAGTGATGCTTATCCTGTTTCTGATGAAGGGCCACAAGAAGTTCTCGGTCATTGAGAACGCGAGAATGCTTCCGAGGCCTTTGGGCAATGGTGCTTTCAGTGGCTTCAGTAGGTGCTCGATGAGGCAGACGAGTATTTCCAGCCAATGGATAGATTCGTGTTGCTGCTTGAACACCTTCAATGGGTTGAGTGAAGCTTTGGTGCTCGGCATTCTAAAGAAAAGAGGCCTCTTGGCAGGGTCAGAGTATATAGCTTCAACTGACATATCAACCTCTGGCAAAAAGATCAGATGATTGCGAGTAGAGGGCTGATAGTTGACAGATGAGTGTCTCTTGATGAGGCGCATGACCCATGGATCATAAAACTTCAGACCAAATAGGTCAGACCCAGAAGCAGCAAGTTGCCTGATGAAGAATTCTTGAGTATTGAAGCTGATGCCATTGAGAATGTAGAAGACCAAAGTCTTCATAGCTCCTTCAAGCTTGGCCGCTGATGAATGTCCTTTGATAGGCCATAGAGTTTGCCTGATGATATGATATATGGTGCAAGGCAGATACTCAAGGTCTTTAACAAAGAACTCTGTTGGATATTCAGCGTCAGATGGCAAAGGCTTCATCATGCTCAACATCTGGCTCATATTGGGTTCTGGCTTGTGGAAGATGCTCTCCAATGCATTGCAGTGTAGCTGACAATCAGGTTCATATAGCTCTCCTGGAGTGGCTAGCCCTGTAAGCTCGATGATGTCAAGAGCTTTGGCTTCATGATGAACATTTCCGGTCATCCACTCAAGAACCCATGTCTTGATATTTCTGTAGTAGCCGCGAATGTGTAGAGTAGCATAGAATTGAAGCAATAGCTCTTCATTCCAGTGTTCTTTGTCTGTCACAAAGTTGAGCAGACCAGCATCACGAAAGCAATCAAGTGCTTCTTCTAAGCACGGCAGTCTCGCAATGGCTTCAGTGTCAAGGTGCATATGAGGGGAAATGCGCCCTTGATTATATAAAATGCAGGAGTAATAGCTTCTCTGCTGGTAGCTCCAGAACCGATCTGATGATATCCTTGGCTTGGAGTAGGGGTTCTTGGTGTTGTCAAAGAAGGTATTGTGGCTTTTGAAGCCATTAGCATTGAAGGACCCTGGTGAGTTTGCAGTACCTGGAAACCTTGGCAGTCTTGGCTTGGGCTTCTGGACCTGAGGCCTATGCTCAACATGATAATCAAATTGGGGTCCAGAGGCAGTAGGCGGAGGTACCAGAATGGGCCATCGGACAGTGGTCAGCTGGCCATGACTGTATGCTTGCTCAATTGTATGGGGCCTTGGTGGTGGAACAGGAGCAGGGGCAACAACTGAGGCTTCAGGCTGCATGACAGGTGCTTCAGGAGCAGTTGTCTCATTAGCTTCAGGTACAGTGGCCTCATTGTCTTCAGGCTCAGTGGCCACATTGGCTTCAGGCACACTGGTAGGTGCAGGCTCCACATTAGCGTCAGCCATGACAACGTCATTGGCTTCATTGGCGTTGGTGGTGGTAGCTTCAACATTTTCAACCTCCTCTTGATGAACAAGAGGGTCGGGCACTGGCACGTTCACATCAGGAACAGCTTCTTCAATCACTGGGGGAGTAGGGACACGGTCGTCTTCTTGATTTTCCTCGGCTGATACAGCCAGATTGTCTTCAGCATCTTGGGCTTTAGACTCGGAGACATTCACAATAGGAGTGGGTTCAGAAAATACTTGACGTGCAACAGGTGGACGTTGCACTTCTCATTCTGGAACGCTCGACAAAGGGACTTGAGGCCTTTGTCCTTTGCGCAGCCTGCGAAAAGCGGGCAACACCTTAGGAGATGGAGTTGGCTAGGCCTCAAAGTCTTCATCTTCTTCTTGCACGGGAGGTGCAGCTTGTTGTTGTTGTTGGAGAGTACTGGGGGAGTCTTGTTGCTGTGGGTGATCAGCCCACGATGCATCCTGAGCAATTGGCGTCAGAGGACGACCAATGCTGATGAGTTCGTTGTTCGTAAGAACAGGCGATGATACCACATTGTGTTAGATCTGAGGAAGAACTTCATCATCTTCAACATTGTCATCATGACCAATGCCTTCAGCAGTGGTGGGTTCAGCTGCTGGAATATCTTCAGCTTCATGAGCCTCTGTGGAAGCAGGCTCATGGACTATCATCCTTCTTTCTTGATGTTCTGACGCAGGGCGAACCACTGAAATGGGTTCAACAACTAAGGGCTCTGTGGGAGCAGCCCTAGTCTTCTTGGTCTTGCGCTTCTTCTTGGAGGGAGCGGCATCAGAGGCTTCAGTATTCTTCCCTTTTCTGGCTTCAGCCTCGGTAGCCCTCGTCTTCTTCTGTTCTGAAGCGGTTGTGGTGACCTTTGGCTTCGAGCCAGTCATGCTGCATGGGAAGATAATGCGAGGGGCTTCTTGGCTTGAAGGTGCAGGCTGGTCAGCAGGAAGCTTCTTCTTTTTCTTTGCAGCCATCCTGGGGTCAATGCCAGGACGGCCAAGTGACTTGCCCTTCTCAGCCTCATTGTAGGCAAGCACACACTTATCATTCAAACTCTTCATACACTCATGAGAGCCTTGAGCTTCTTGGCGCTTCTTGAGAAAAGCTTCTTGAACTGAGCCTTCTCATAATCAATTTTGTTTTTTAGCTCAATGATGCGCTGAGCGAGAGCTAGCTCGGAAGCAATGGCGCCATTGAAGGAGACGCTGAGGCCAATGGGAAGCTGCAAATCTTCAAAGCTGAGATTGGGGGTGTCGAACCATTCATCAATGAAGTTGTGGATGATGGACACATCAAAGAGAGGCAAGTTGTTGAAGAATTCTGCTTCTTCCTTGCTCTTTATCAGTTGCTCAAGGGCATCATCAGCAAGATCTTCATCACTGGACAGATCAATGGGTTCTTCGCGCAGAATGGCGGCAGGAGTCAAGGCTTGATCAGTATGCCTGGCAATTTGCTTTTTCTTCTCCGTTCTCTTGGGGACACGGGATTGATCTTCAGACTGCACACTGTCTTCAGGAGGTGCAGTGGCCAGTGGCTTCGCACGAGAAGTTTTCAGAGGTGCAGCTGATCTTGAAGCCTTTGGCTTCTTTTGCTTCTGCGGCTTCGGAGGATGAGCTGGGGCTTCATCAGAATCAGCATCATTATCAGAATGATCAACTCTGGCACCCTGGACCAAGATGTAGGTGATGAGGCCGTCAAGGTTGGAGAAGGGGCCGATGACATTGGGTTCTGCATCACGGGAACCGTCAGCACGGGGAGCAGAGGGACCTGGGTTGAAGTCTAATCCCAATGACTTCTTGTTTTTCTTGGCCGAAGCCACAGCGAACTGGAAGTTGCACTTGAAGAGAGCATCGTCACGACACCAGAGTAATGAAGTGGGATCAGCGTTCTCAGGCTGAGGTCCATGGACCATGCAAGGATAGAAGCCTTGCTCAATAGCTTTAGCTCTGTTCTTGGGTTGAAGGCCTCGATAGAGACTATCACCCCAAGGTCTCTTGATAGCATTCTTCTCTGCATATTCCTTGGTTACAAATTTGTACTTGAACCATTCTTCATCCCAATAGAGTCGAATCCATTGGATTTGTGTCTTGCGCTGATGATAAGTTTCTTCAAGGTCGGTCTTGTAGAGCTTTGCTAGATCATCAGGCAGATCTTTGGATGTTCCTTCTCTGCGCTGTCTGCCACCCTTCCTTGCTGATTTTTCTGCAGCCATGAACTTCAAACTGAATGGCTTCAATACGTTCAAAGGCTTCAGAGACTTACGCTTGCTGGTCAAATAGGAACTGGCTTCAGGAGAATTGATATGATGCTGTAAGTATTCTGCAAACGAATGCAAACTATGAGAACCAAGGGATTCTCCCACGAACATGTACCTGTGACAGCATTAGAGATGCGAGGGAAGGGGAAGAGGTCATATGCATTCTCAGAAGATTGTGAAGATACATCAGTTTGAAGACATTGACCTCATGATGCGAAGACATTCACTTATATAGGTGAGTTGGTTCCAGATTTGTACCAATCTGTGAATAAGTACAAGTGAGGAATCAAACTAGACAGGAAATCTAAGTGAATTGACTAGGCAGTATGAGATGCAGACAGAATAGATCTAACATTGAATAGGCAGAAACCACTTTTGGTAAACAGGATGAATCTTGAAGATCAAAAAGGTGGTAAAAATAGAGTTATAATTACCGCACGAAGAACTGCTAGATGGGATGAATAGGAGACCGAGCAGTTCAGCCCACCGTGCCCTAACTTGGCGATGGAGGACACCTACGGCGACGGCGGAGAGGACGATGTCCGCAGCCGGCGTGAGGACGGCGTCGGAGAAGTCGTGGCCGCTAAGCGCTTCGTCGCCGGCATCGTCGAGAGCTAGCGGTGGCGCTAGGGTTTTGACGGAGGTGGTGAGGTGGAAGAAGGATTTCCTTACCGCAGGGGACAAGTATTTATAAGTAGGTGAGCAGCACAGCGCAATTACGCTGGTGCCCCTGGCGGTTCACATCTGAGGGGCACGTGGCAAGCATGCAACATACTCAGAGTTGTCCCACGTTCCCACGCCCGCCAGGCATGTCGGAGAGTTGTTCCGGCTTGTTCGGATTTCAACAATAAAGATAAGTCATTTAAAACAGATTTGATATTTGTCTCTTTGCCTTCTGCTGACTAGGACGCAGAGAAGACATTCGAAAGTTTCAATAGAATGCATAAGATTTGGACAGATAGAGTTTGAGATAGAAAGTATAGAGAGGTTAGTGTCCGATCACATTCACTTAGTTCAAAAGATCCAATCTTGAAGACATAGCTATAAGTGAATGCTGTAGAGGACAGAACACTAGTATATATATATATATATCAGAAAGCAATCAAATCATCATAGTGTAGAAAATCATGAAGATAAATTGAAACTGAAGATAAACCAAATGTGAAGTCATTGCAATATAACGCCATGAGTGAAACACTTCAAACGGAGAAATTTGGTGGTGGCGTTACCCACCGTATAGGAAGTATTCGACCCAGACACGGTGCACAATTATCGTGGCGCTCCGAAGTCAAATTCCATGTTAATGTATTCACACTCAGAGTGTAAATCTTCATTGATTGAAGATATACATTATTTTGTGTGTTGCACATCTAAGTCATCAACATGCATAAGTGTTAGGATGTGTGCCTGATCACAGGACATTAGAGGATTCCAAGATATTTAGCTCACACCGTAACTTGCAAAAACTTTTCTCATCCAAGGGCTTTGTGAAGATATCTGCCAGTTGCTCTTCAGTGTTGACATGAATGATATCAATATCTTTCTTCATGACATGATCTCTGAGAAAGTGATGACGAATTTCAATGTGCTTTGTCTTCGATTGCTGGACTGGATTCTTGGCAATCTTGATGGCACTCTCGTTGTCACAGAAGAGAGGTACTTGTTTCAGGTTGATGCCATAGTCCTTGAGAGTTTGCTTCATCCATAGAAGCTGAGCACAACAGGATCCAGCAGCAATGTATTCAGATTCAGCAGTTGAGAGTGATACACAATTCTGCTTCTTTGAAGACCAACAGACAAGTGATCGACCAAGAAAATGACATGTGCCTGATGTAGACTTGCGATCCACTTTGTCACCAGCATAATCAGCGTCCGAGAATCCAACCAAATCAAATTTTGAGCCCTTGGGATACCATAATCCGAGTGTTGGGGTGTAAGCCAAATATCGAAGAATTCGCTTCACTGCTAAGTGATGCGATTCCTTTGGTGCCGCTTGGAATCGAGCACACATACAAACACTAAGCATAATATCTGGCCTAGATGCACAAAGATAAAGTAAAGAACCAATCATGGAGTGGTATACCTTTTGATCGAACTCTTTACCATTGTCGTCGGGACCAAGATGGTGTTTGGCTGGCATTCGCGTCGTGTAGCCTTTGCAGTCTTCCATTCCAAACTTCTTCAGACAATCTTTGAGGTATTTTTCTTGAGATATGAAGATGCCATTTCTTTGCTGACGAATTTTGTCGTCGGAAACGAACACCTATGGGGCAGGGCCCCTTTTCGGTCCGGCAAGGGAGCGGAGGGCGCACGAAGAGCAGATCGAGCCGAAAGCACGCGAGGGATTTTACCCAACTTCGGAGCTCTCCGGAGAGATAAAACTCCTACTGCTGCTTTGTGTTTCTATTCTGTTCTTGCTCAAGAGCGTAGGTGTGTTGTAGTGTCGAATGAGTTGAATCCCTTCTACGTGCGCATGGGCCTCCTTTTTGTAGTCTAAAGGGGTCACCGACAGGTGGCAACGCAGAAAGAGGGGTAAAAAAGTAAAAACGGGGGTTGGTACAACCTCTATCAACAGTGCCCCCTACCTAACTCTGACGGCAGGGGACAAGGGCATTTAATGCCCGTCTGGTCACCCAAACAGTGTAGGAAATGACCGTTAGGGGCGCCACCGATCGCCACGATGGCCTCCTTGTCATCTTCGCTTGCCACCTCGTACCGCTTGGCTACACAGCTACCCGCCACGTGCACCAGGAGCGATCCTGCGGCAACACCTCGTCGGATGCACTCGAGCGGGGGCGCAGAGTGGTGGCTTCGCAGCGGCAAGCACCTTGCCGCGGTCGCTGTCTTGTCGCACCCGCAAGCTTGCCGCTCGCCGGGTCTTGCCGGGACGCGCGGCGCGTCGCGGCAAGTTTTCTGAAGTGCCTTGGTTGGCCTTCCCGGCAAGCTCCTCTTGCCGGGGTCTTGTCCTTCCCGGCAAGCTTCTCTTGCCGGGGCCTTGTCTTCTCGGTTAACACTTTGTTCTTGAATGGCAGTAATATGAATAGTGAAGGGTCTTGGCGGACGCCCGACAAGCCTTGTCGCGGGACGCTGCGACTGCCCGTGCACAAGTTCGGGGTACTAAGGTACCCCTACTTTAGTACACCGACAGGAGCCCCCGGGCCTGGGCCATACACGGTGCCGAGCGCTGTTGGGCCAGGCCCAAAACAGGGCACGGGCACACGCGGCCTGGGTCCACACTAAATCTAACTCCGTATCCACCGCGCTCCCCCGTAACGGCACGCGTCAATCGCGGCGTCGTGGGAGAGATCGTGGGCAATTTTTAACTCAGGAAATGCGTAACGTTTGCCTCGGTTCTGCATCCCCGCCACGCGGCTCCCATGCGCTTGGGGTCGCGGACGGTGGAAGCGGGAGACTGGGCCATTACGAGCAGAGGCAGCGGGTCGGCCCCGACTCCCTGCTCTTCCCGTTCCCTGATTCGCTGAGCGGGGCGGCCGAGCCCCCACCCCGCTTCTTTAAGAAGAGCGGGAGGGGAGCGCAGAATCCCGCACTCTCTCATCTTCTCCTTTCTTCAGCTTCTGCTCCCATTTCTCTCATTCACCATGGAGAAAGGGAACCCTGGCCCTTCATCGGTGGCGGCGAGGGTCGCCGCCAGACAGCGCACCCCTCCCTATCCCGCGCCCGTGGTGGCAGAGCCAGCCATAAGGGGAAGAGGGAGGGGGCGAGGTCGTGGACGAGGTCGAGGACGAGGTCGAGGCGCTCGGGGAAGAGGCGGACGGGGCGGCGCGCCAACTCCGCCTCCGCCGGTGGTTCCTCTCCCCACGGTGGTCCAGACAGGGGACGACCCTTGCGAGTTCTTTGTCAGGCTGCACCGGGAGCCTCGTCGTCGCCTCCGTCTTCTAGCTCCGTTTGCGAGCGCGATGGAGTTGGACCCGCCCGAGACACTGAGATTGCACATGAGGGGCTGTGGGATCAGCGGCACGCGAGTCCGCGTTGTATTCCTAGCCCCTAATGTGATGTATCTTGATCGTGGGTGGAAGACGTTCGCCCGTATCCACAGCCTGATGGAGGGGTTTACCCTCCATTTTAAGTTAATGGAGGGCGATCTCCTCTCCGTGAAGGTCTTTGGGTTCTTCGGCACTCGGGCGAAGTGCTGCGTGGACAGCTCCTCCGATAGCGAAGGCTCCCCCTCGAGCGAGAGTGACGAGGAGGAGAGCGACAGCGATGATGAGGGTAGCGGGTGGCGGGATGGCGGGCCCGACGAGGTGTTGGGCGCCGCTTCGTGCGTCACCGGTGACCCCATCATCCGTGTCGCCGGCTCCTTGAACTCCCCGGGGTCGTCTCCTTGGGCGGCTGGCGTAGGGAGGCTGCGGAAGGGGAAGAGGGCTGGCGACAAGGCCGTCAAATCGGAGTACGAGGGCGTAGTGCCCTCGACAGTGTGCTGACGTCCTGCCGCCCCGTCTTCGAGCCCCGCTTCCGGCGCTGCCATCACCGTCCAGCCTCCGGACGGCCCCCGGGATGTTCTCTTGGTGTCTTCTGGCACCTGTAGCTCGCCTAGGCGCCCCTTTTGCCCTTTTCGCCTCCTTGACCTACCTCCTGAAGAGAGGGACAGGAAAGGGATTACGGGCATCTTATCTTTTTAATTTGTAAGCCTTCGGGCCTTAGCCGTATCTAAAACTTGTAATCCTCTTTTTCATGTTTTTCATCCTCTATGGACTGTACCTGAGTGGGATGTTTTTTAATGAAAAGGGGATGCTTGCTATGTTATATCCTTTACTCAATTCCATCCCTTGTATGTTTTTACCCTACGCTTTTAGGGAACTTGCCGGTGGGAACACGCTTGCCGCGAGCGCTGAGTGCGGAACATCAGCAGCCTGCCGGCGGTGTTGCTTCCGGCAAGAAACCTTGTCGGGGCTAGTTGCAGCACACTTTCATTGTTGAGCGGACTCGAAACAAATTAAGGGCGCAACTTAGCCACGAGTCGATTCCTCTGCGCACAGGTTTTCCATACAAGGCACGGTCCTTCAAGGAGTATAACTTAAAATTTTAAAATTGACTATGCTCAAACTTTGGCAACTTAGCTTTTCTGTCATCTGTGTCCCGGCAAGGCTAGACTCCTTCGAACGACGCCTGGTCCACACCTTTATCTTCTCCTCCCCCCGGTGAACTTGTGGGCGGAGGAACCTTCTTTTTTGAGAAGAAAGAAGAGAAAATAATGATATGGAGTCTTAAAGCTCGTTATTGCTTACCGGGAGCAAGTGCTGCACAAAGTGTCAGACAATACATGCGAAAAAGAAAAAGGCATGAAATTTGACAACTTTTGGCATAGCATATGATCTTTATTTATGTACGGGGTCTGCGCCCAGCTTTGTACAAAGGGTTACATGCAACAGCGGCAAAGCTTGTACAAAAGGTGGTTGCCGGAACGGGGCCCGGCAACCGCGCCTTATGGGTAAAACTTGCGAAGATGCTCTATGTTCCAGGAGTTGCTCACCGGAAAGCCATCTTCGGTCTCAAGGCGGACAGCGCCGGGCCTAGTGACTCGCTTTACCCGATAAGGGCCTTCCCACTTCGGCGTCAACTTGTTGGAATTCTTGGCGGATTGAACGCGCCGAAGAACAAGGTCGCCTTCCTCAAAGCTTCTGGCATTAACTTTGCGGCTATGGTAGCGGCGCAAATCTTATTGGTAGCGAGCAGCTCGTACAGCAGCCTGAAGACGATCCTCCTCGAGGAGCAGCGCGTTATCTTGCTGCAGCTGCTCTTGCTCAAGCTCATCATAAGCGAGCACTCGAGGCGATCCGTATACGAGTTCCGTGGGGAGAACTGCCTCTGCTCCGTAGACAAGAGCAAAAGGTGTCTGGCCAGTGGCTCGATTCGGCATCGTCCTGATCGACCAAAGAACCACTGGCAGCTCCTCGATCCAATTTCTTCCGCACTTGTGCAGCCTGTCGAAAGTTCTGGTCTTGAGCCCGCGCAGCACTTCAGCGTTCACCCTCTCCGCTTGACCGTTGCTTCTCGGGTGAGCAACAGAAGCGAAGCAGATCTTGGTGCCAAGATCTTGGACGTACTGCATGAAGGTGCGGCTAGTGAATTGTGTGCCATTGTCGGTGATGATCCTTTTAGGGACTCCGAAACGGCAAACAGTTGACCTGAAGAACTTGACTGCTGACTGTGCTGTCACCTTCCTCACTGCTTCCACTTCAGGCCACTTTGTGAACTTGTCGATTGCAACGTACAAGTACTCAAAGCCCCCGACAGCTCGGGGAAAGGGGCCGAGGATGTCGAGCCCCCAGACCGAAAATGGCCAGGATAAAGGAATTGTTTGGAGAGCTTGAGCTGGTTGATGTATCTGCTTGGAGTGGAACTGGAACGCTTCACACTTGGTTACTTGTGCAGTTGCATCCTGGACGGCTGTCGGCCAAAAGAAACCTTGCCGGAAGGCTTTGCCGGCAAGTGCTCTTGCGCCAATGTGGTGGCTACATATGCCTCCATGTATCTCCGCCAACAGCTCCTATCCTTCTTCCCGGGAAATGCACTATAATTTCACTCCGTTGAATCTTCTTCTATACAGTATGTCATCGACAAACTGGTACATACTTGATTGTCGGGCTACTTTCTCTTCTTCTTCTTGCTCGTCGGGAAGTTCTCATGTTTGAAGGAAATGGACGATTTGCTGTGCCCATGCCGGAGCCTGCGGCTCGATGACAAGGACTAAAGGCGCAAATGCTGCTGCGGGAACATCTGCTTCTACGGCAAGAATCTGGGATCCTACCGGAGCGTGATGCTCCCCGGCAAGCGTGTCAGGACACAGCTTGGCGGGAGCGTCTGCTTCAACGAAACAAGCCCTAGGGTTTGTCGGAGCAGACTGCTCCTCAGCACTCTTTGTGCTGATCCTGGGGACCTTCTTGGCGGCGGCTTCAGGGAGCTCTGCCGGAAAGTAGTCGCCAGTAACCAACTTTCTCTTCTTGCTCTGCCCAGATGATGGTGTTACAGATGGTTGAGTCAGCTTGAGCACAAAAATCCCTGGTTCCACAGGTAACTTAAGTGCGGCACATTTTGACAGGCCATCTGCAATATCGTTTTGAGCTCTTGGAACATGTTCCATCTGCAGGCCGTCAAAATGCTCTTCCAGCTTCCTCACTTCATCAATATAGGCTTCCATCAACGGACTCTGATAATCTTTGTTGACTTGGCGGACGACAAGTTGTGAGTCACCCCTGACAATAAGCTTCTTGATCCCAAGGTCTGCTGCGATCCTGAGTCCGGCAAGCAAGCCTTCATATTCTGCAGTATTGTTTGTTGCTTGCTCCTTGGGAAAGTGCATTTGAACCACGTACTTGAGGTGCTCTTCGGTGGGTGCGACAAGTTGCACACCCGCACCGGCGCCTTGCAGCGAGAAGGCGCCATCAAAGTACATGATCCATTCTTTGCTTGCTTCCTTAACGGGGATGCTCCTCTCCGGAGTTTCTTCATCAGGCGTTGGCGTCCATTCTGCTATGAATTCTGCCAATGCTCGGCTCTGAATAGTTGAAGTACTTTCAAAGTTGAGGCCACAGCTTGACAGTTCTAGTGCCCACTCGACAATCCTACCTGTTGCTTCTGGATTCTGCAATATCCTCTTCAACGGAAAGCGAGTGACAACTGTGATCTCATGTGCTTGAAAGTATTGGCGCAACTTCCTCGAGGCCATGAGAAGGCCGAAAAGCAGCTTCTGCACCCCAGAGTACCTTGATCTAGCCCCCTGCAGAAGGGAACTGACAAAGTAAACTAGGCGCTGCACCATCTTCTTCTGTTTCTCTACCTGCGGCTGCACAGATTCATCCTTGTCGGGACCAGAGCTTGACGGGGAAGCCCCCTGCTTGTCGCTGGACTCGCTTGCCGTGGTCGCTGGCTCATCATCTGCCTCCCTCTCCGCTACTAACGTAGCACTAACCACTTGATTGGTTGCCGCCAGATATAGCAGCAACTTCTCTTGCGGCTTAGGTGCGACAAGTGTTGGAGTGGAGGATAGGTATCTCTTCAAGTCCTGCAGCGCAGCCTCCGCTTCCGGAGTCCATTTCATTGAACCTGCCTTTTTCAAAATTTTGAAAAATGGCAGGGCGCGCTCAGCAGACTTAGAGATGAACCTACTGAGAGCAGCAACACAGCCGGCAAGCCTCCGCACATCCTTGACGCGCTTCGGGGCTTCAATCTGCTCGATGGCCTTGATCTTGTCGGGATTGGCTTCAATCCCCCTCTGAGACACAAAGAATCCAAGAAGCTTGCCGGAAAGGACTCCAAACACGCACTTCTCGGGATTCAACTTGAGATTGATCTTGCGCAGATTTGCAAAAGTCTCGTCCAAATCTTGGATCAGAGTCTCTTTGTCCTTGCTCTTAACCACTATGTCATCCATGTAAGCTTCTACATTTCTGTGCAACTGTGGCTCAAAAGCATGACTGACTACTCTTGCAAATGTTGAACCAGCATTCTTTAGTCCGAAAGGCATTTGTACAAAGCAGTACGTGCCACATGGAGTAATGAATGCGGTCTTCTCTTCATCCTCTTCTGCCATGAAGATCTGGTGATATCCTGAGTATGCATCAAGAAACGAAAGCAGATCGCATCCTGCCGTGGAGTCGACAATCTGGTCAATGCGCGGCAAGGGAAATGGATCTTTGGGACAAGCTTTATTAACATCAGTGAAGTCAATACAAAGCCTCCACTTCCCGTTCGCCTTGCGCACGACTACTAGATTGGCTAACCACGTTGGATGGAGTACTCCTCGGACTAGGCCTGCTGCTTCCAACTTCTTGATCTCTTCTGCAATGAACTCCTGGCGTTCCACCGCTTGCTTCCTGACTCTCTGCTTGACGGGCCGCGCGTGAGGACAGACGGCAAGGTGGTGCTCAATTACTTTGCTGGGAACACCGGGGATGTCAGATGGTTGCCATGCAAACACATCGACATTCGCCCTCAGGAAAGCAATGAGCGCGCTTTCCTATTTAGGGTCAAGTGTGGCACTGATGGTGAAGGTACCACCAGTGCCGTCCTCCTTGGCGGCCACTTTCTTGGTTTCTGGTGTATCTGTCTTTGCCTTCTTGCACTTGCCGGTGGAGCTCGATGGTGTGTCCTCGACGGTAGCGCAGCACTCCGAAGAGGTGCGCTTGCCAGAGTGGGCATCAGAGCTACTCTTGCCGGACTTGGTCTTCTTCTTCCCCCGGGGAGCTTCAGCGGCAAGTGGTTTGCGTTCTGCTGCGGCTGCTGCTTCTCGGTAAATCTTGTCGGTACAGATAAGTGCATCTTTCTTGTTGCCATGGACAGAAATAACACTTATCGGACCAGGCATCTTGAGCACATTGTAAGCGTAGTGAGAGGCTGCCATGACCTTGGCAAGCGCTGGACGGCCGAGTATCCCATTGTAGGGCAATGGGAAATCAGCAACGTCAAATGTGACTCTCTCTGTCCTGAAATTCAGCTCGCTGCCAAACGTCTCTGGCAGTGCAATCTTCCCCTTCGGCTTGCTCCTTCCCGGGTTGATTCCTTGAAAGGTACCAGTCTCTTCGAGCTCGTTGTCGGGGATCTGGAGCTTGTTGAGCACCGCGGAAGAGATCAGATTTAGGCCGGCCCTGCCGTCAACCAACATCTTTGTGACCTTGAGGTTGCGGATGGTTGGCGAAACCAACATCGGCAAGCACCCGACCGCAGTGATGCGATCAAGGTGATCCTCAACATCAAAGATGATGGGCGTGCTGGACCACTTTAGGGGCTTGCGTGATTCGACTGATGGTTCTGCTGCATTTACCTCCCGCACCCACTGTTTGAGTTGGCGGTGCAAGGTGTGCAGAGAAGCACCGCCGTCAACGCACAAAACCTCCATCGCCTTCTGAAACTCCTGCTCATCGGTCTCATCCTCCTCCATCTCATCATCTTCATCCTCGTCTTCGTCCTTGTCACGGCCGCGGGGAGGCCCTTCTCCTTGCTGCTGCTTGGCCTTGCCGCGGCGCCCTCCCCGGGCGGGACGCTTCTTGCCGGATCCTCCACCACCTTCCTGGGCCTTCTCCTTGTCGCGACGCTCGTATTCAGCTTTCTGTAGCTCCGCCATCTGCTCAACTTTCTTGCAGGCTTGGAGGTCATGGCCCTTGGTGCGGTGGATCTTCCAGTACTGCTTGCCGGAGCCGTCCTGCTTGACGGCGGCTACCACAGCCTCGCCGGAGTCACCGGCTTTGGCCTTCTCGGCGCCGCCTCCGTTCTCGGACTACTCGACGACAAGTACATCCTTAGCTTTTCTCTTTCTATTATTCCGCCTCCGGTTCTTCTTTGCTGGCGGGGCGTCCTCACTGTCAGATCCTTCTGCTCCTGCGTTCTCTCCGGGAAGTTTCCTCCCCTCTTCAGCCCGTGCACACTTGTCGGCCAGAGCATAGAGCTCGCTGACATCTCTGATTTTGCACATCGCCATCTCCTCCCTCATCCTGCGGTTACGCACGTTCTGATGGAACGCACTGATAACCGCGGCAGGGTGGACGTCTGGGATGTTACGCTGCACCTGGCTAAATCTCTGTATATACTTGCGCAGGGATTCTCCTTCCTTCTGGGCGAGCATATGAAGGTCGCTTTCCTGGCCATGGGGCTTGTGGCCGCCTGTGAAGGCGCCGACAAACTGATGGCACAGGTCCGCCCACGAAAAGATGGAGTTGTCCGGCAAGTGCATGAGCCAAGATCTGACATTGGGCTTGAGTACCAACGGGAAGTAGTTGGCGAGGATCTTCTCGTCGCGCCCCCCGGCAGCCTGCACCGCGATGGTGTAGACGCTGAGGAACTCTGACGGATGTATCCTGCCATCGTACTTCTCGGGTACATCTGGCTTGAAGTTCTTGGTACTGGGCCACTGGACCTGCCGCAGCTCATGGGTGAACGCAGGGCAACCTACCGCGTACGGCAAGTCGCCTGGTTCCCCTGGCGCATGCATATCGACAGCGGGCCCAGCGCGCTGGTTAGACTGACGTCACGCTTCTCTTCGACGCTCGATTCGAGTGCGAGCGTCTTCGTATCGTCGTTCCTGGAGAACTTGGCGTTGATCGCGGCGAGCTCGCGGGTCTGACGACGCGGTGGAGTCGGTGTCGAGGTTGGCCCGGTGAGTCGGCGATCTTGGCCTTCGAGGCGGGGAGTGCATGGTGGTGGCACCCCCAGCGGTCTTGTCGGCGTCGGCTTGCGCCTGGGCGTCTTGCCGGGGCTTTGATGTGCTCGGTTGCCGGGGCTTGTCGCCGTTGGCGAAGCCGATGAGGCTCTGAATGGTGGCCCTCCAGTCGTCGATCTTGTATGGCGCTGGAGGATAATCTAGAAGCAGCTGAGCTCGGGCCAGCGCTTCCTCTGGAGTCTTGGGCGGCGGCGGCGAGCGACGCGAGGTGCGGGATATGCTCAAACTTCTAACAGTGTTAGAAGGAGCAACATCTCGCCTAGGCGACCGCACTGCGCTCGTGCCAGCGTGTTGACGTGTATGTTGGCCTTGAGCGTCCCGCGACCCACCAGCTTGGCCTTGTTCCAACGCGAGTACGGTGCTAGGAGCACCGTGGCGTTGTCGATCCTGCACCCCCTGGGAGGGGAGCGGTGGATGTACAGACGTTTGAAGCTTGCGGGGCCTTGTCCTTGGACCTGGTGACGACGTGAGTCCCACCGTCGGTGCCCGCTCCTCCGTCGGCGTCCACCCCACCGCCCGTTTGCTCCGGTGGCGGTAGGATAGTCGCAGACGGAGCGGCCACCTCCGAAGCCTTCTTCTTCGGTGGCATGTCTAAGAAGATGTTGATGTAGCGTGCGCAGAGACCGATCAGGTTCGCACAACCTCGACGCCCCCTACCTGGCGCGCCAAAGATGTCGTGGGAAACGAACACCTATGGGGCAGGGCCCCTTTTCGGTCCGGCAAGGGAGCGGAGGGCGCACGAAGAGCAGATCGAGGCGAAAGCACGCGAGGGATTTTACCCAGCTTCGGAGCTCTCCGGAGAGATAAAACTCCTACTGCTGCTTTGTGTTTCTATTCTGTTCTTGCTCAAGAGCGTAGGTGTGTTGTAGTGTCGAATGAGTCGAACCCCTTCTACGTGCGCATGGGCCTCCTTTTTATAGTCTAAAGGGGTCACCGACAGGTGGCAACGCAGAAAGAGGGGTAAAAAAGTAAAAACGGGGGTTGGTACAACCGCTATCAACAGTGCCCCCTACCTAACTCTGACGGCAGGGGACAAGGGCATTTAATGCCTGTATGGTCGCCCAAACAGTGTAGGAAATGACCGTTAGGCGCGCCACCGATCGCCACGATGGCCTCCTTGTCATCTTCGCTTGCCACCTCGCACCACTTGGCTGCACAGCTACCCGCCACGTGCACCAGGAGCGATCCTGCGGCGACACCTCGTCGGATGCACTCGAGCGGGGGCGTAGAGTGGTGGCTTCGCCGCGGCAAGCGCCTTGCCGCAGTCGCAGTCTTGTCGCACCCGCAAGCTTGCCGCTCGCCGGGTCTTGCCGGGACGCGCGGCGCGTCGCGACAAGTTTTCTGAAGTGCCTTGGTTGGCCTTCCCGGCAAGCTCCTCTTGCCGGGGTCTTGTCCTTCCCGACAAGATTCTCTTGCCGGGGCCTTGTCTTCTCGGTTAACACTTTGTTCTTGAATGGCAGTAATATGAATAGTGAAGGGTCTTGGCGGACGCCCGGCAAGCCTTGCCGCGGGACGCTGTGACTGCCCGTGCACAAGTTCGGGGTACTAAGGTACCCCTACTTTAGTACACCGACAAATTTGAAGACCAAGGAAGAACTTCAGCTCACCCATCATGGACATCTGATATTGCTCTTACATCATGTACCCAAACTCATCACTATACTTCTGGTTGGTGCAGCCAAAGATTATGTCATCCACATATATTTGGCACACAAACAGTTCACCATCATATGTCTTCGTGAAGAGTGTGGGATCGAGGGATCCTGGTTTTAAGCCTTTGCTCTTCAGGAAGTCTTTGATTGTATCATACCATGCGCGAGGAGCTTGTTTGAGGCCATACAGTGCTTTGTTTAGCTTGTACACCATATCAGGATGTTTTGGATCTTCAAAGCCAGGTGGTTGAGAGACATATACTTCTTCTTCAATCTTGCCATTGAGAAATGCACTCTTCACATCCATTTGATATACCAATATGTTGTGATGATTAGCGTAGGCTAGCAGTATGCGAATAGCTTCAAGCCTAGCAATAGGAGCAAATGTTTCATCGAAGTCAATTCCTTCAACTTGAGTATATCCTTGAGCTACAAGACGTGCTTTGTTTCTGACGACTTGACCATGCTCATCTTGCTTGTTTCGATATATCCATTTTGTTCCAATAATGTTATGCTTGCGAGGGTCAGGTCGCTTGACAAGTCCCCAAACATTATTCAGCTTGAACTGTTGAAGTTCTTCTTGCATGGCTTGAATCTATTCAGGTTCCATAAAAGCTTCAGCAACTTTTTTGGGTTCTGATATTGACACAAATGAAAAGTGCCATAGAAGTTTGCTAGCTGTGTTGCTCTTGACCGACTGAGTGGACTAGGTGCATTGATGCTGTCAATTATCTTCTCTATTTGAACTTCATTTGCAACACAAGGATGAACAGGACGAAGACTTTGCTCTTGCTGATCATTGTCATCATTGGGAGGATTGTCTTCGGTCTGAGCATTGTCTTCAGGTTGATTTAGTGCTGAGATGATAAGTTCCTCTTCATGCTATGCTTCAGAAGGCATGATTCCACCAGTTCCCATCAGCTTGATAGATTCACTTGGAGAAGCTTCATCTAGTGTACTTGGCAGGAGTTCTCTTTGTGAACCATTGGTTTCATCAAATTTCACATCCACGGTTTCGACGATTTTGTAGAGATAGAGGTTGAATACTCTGTAGGAGTGTGAATCCTTTCCATAGCCAAGCATGAAGCCTTTGTGAGCCTTAGGTGCAAATTTTGACTTGTGATGGGGATCCTTGATCTAGCATCTAGCTCCAAATACTCTGAAGTAACTAACGTTTGGCTTCTTGCCAGTAAGGAGCTCATGGGATGTTTTGTTCAGAAGCTTATGGATGTACACACGGTTGATGATGTGACGGGCTGTATCAATAGCTTCGGGCCAGAACTTTCTTGGTGTCTTGTATTCATCTAGCATTGTTCGAGCCATCTCAATGAGGGTTCTGTTTTTGCGCTCAACGATGCCATTTTGCTGAGGTGTGTATGGAGCAGAGAACTCATGAGTGATTCCCATTATATCCAGATACAGATCAAGTCCTATGTTTTTGAATTCAGTGCCATTGTCACTTTTGATATGCTTGATCTTCACGCCATAATTGTTCATTGCTCGATTGGCGAAGCGCCTGAAGACATCTTGCACTTTAGTCTTGTAAAGAATTATATGAACCCATGTGTATCTTGAGTTGTCATCAACAATGACGAAGCCATAGAGACAGGCAGTTGTTGTGAGGGTGGAGTAGTGAGTAGGTCCAAATAAGTCCATGTGTAACAGCTCGAAGGGTTGAGATGTTGTCATGATTGTCTTCGAGGGATGCTTTGCCCTTGTCATATTTCCAGCTTCACAGGAACCACACATCCTTCTTGAACTTGACATCCTCGATGCCAATGACATGCTTCTTCTTGACGAGAGAGTGTAAGTTCCTCATGCCAGCATGTCCCAGCCTTCGATGCCAGAGCCAGCATTCTGAAGCTTTTGTGAGAAGACATACTGCAAGCTATGGACCTGCTGAGAAATCTACCATGTATAGATCATCTTTTCGATACCCTTCAAAGACTAGAGATTTTTCATATTCCATTAGTACAAGGCAGCAATATTTTCCAAATAGCACAATCATGTTCAAGTCACAAAGCATTGATATAGACATTAAGTTGAAGCCAAGGGATTCAACAAGCATCACTTTATCCATGTGTTGATCCTTTGAGATTGCAACTCTACCTAGACCCAATACCTTGCTTTTAAGTGTCAGCAAATGTGATGTGACTCTTGTCGGATGGACGTATGGTTGAGTCCATGAGAAGACTTCGATCACCAGTCATATGATTAGTGCATCCACTGTCCATTATCCATTCTGAAGCTTTTGGTGATGTACGCTACAGTGCAGTTAGGAGGATAGGCTTCACAAGAGTGTTGTGAAGCATAAGCATTTGACACATATAGGGATTGTCACAGCTTATATCAAAGTTAGGACATATATGACTAATAAGCGATTCAGATGTGAAGTATATAGAATGACATTGTATCACGCGTCCTTAAAGTGTTTTAGGTCCCCAGCAATAGTATCGGACACCATTGATTGCTGGCTGGAGACCGTATTCTGCAAAAGAGAGTTAGTTCTTCTTTGCCACCCACATCTTCAGGGGTGGCTTAGAAGCAATGAGTCTAAGTGCAGCATCAGAGAATTTCAGCTTTGAAGCCCTAGCAAATAGCCTTGCAGGAGATGAATGATACTCATATGAATAAGCAGAAAAGTTCTTAGTCGTATGAACATAGCGGTTCGAAGATACACGCTCATATTCATAAGTATGAGCATGATTTCCCTGCAAAACATTGGCGTTAGGGTGACTCAGGTGAGTCCTGTATCTGTATGAAGCCTTTGGGCCATATGAAGCTATAGGTCTGGGGTTTGTCTTCTTCCTTGGTGGTGTCATGACGACATTCACAGGAAGATTCTCAATGTACTGCTTAGGTACCCAGATCTTCTTCATAGGTGGTCCATTCCTGCAGTTAGTACCAATGTACCTGGCAAACACTTCACCATTCTCATTCTTGAACAGCTTATAGTTTGCATCAAAGGATTCATCAATGATAATAGGATTAGCACAGGTAAAGCCAGATAAAGTGGATGGATCTACTGAAGGTTCCTTTGCAGAAACCCATGTGGTTTTGGGGTACTGCTCAGGCTTCTAGTACGAGCCATCAACATTTATTTTCCTCTCGAACCCAACACCCTCTTTCCTAGGGTTTCGGTTCAAAATCTGCTTTTTGAGGACATCGCAGAGTGTCTGATGTCCCTTCAAACTTTTGTACATCCCTGTTTCAAGCAATGTCTTCAACATAGCATTTTCATTAGCAATAGCAGTGGTATCCTCCGTAGAGGGGTTAGTAACCACATCAGTAGGTGAAGACAATGAAACATTAGCAGCAGTGGAACATTCAGCAACAGATGTAGCGTTATCACGCTCAATGCATTTTAGACATGGTGGTTCAAATCCATCCTGAGCGGGACTGATCTGTTGAGCGCGAAGTGACTCATTCACATTTTGAAGATCTTCATGAGCCGCTCTCAATTTCTCAAGCTCTTGTTTCCTTTGAAGATAATCATAGGAGAGCCTTTCATAAGTAGTTGAGAGCGTTTCATGATGACCTTCCAGTTTTTGGTACTTAGCATAAAGATTTTTTATGTCATCAACTAAGGACTGTGAACGTGTCATTTCCGCGTCCAACAGGTCATCGCTTTTGTCTAACAGTTTTTGAGTATGTTCCATAGCCTTTTGTTGTTCAGTAGCAATTTTAGCAAGTCTTTTGTAGCTTGGCTTGGATTCACAATCAGAGTCATCTTCACTTGATGTTTGAAAGTAAGCATCGTGTGATTTTACCTTGGCACCACGTGCCATGAAGCAGTAGGTGGGAGTAGGATCGTCCTCGACATCAGCTTCAGCGTTGGTGTGGAAATCATTATCTTCAGTGTTGAAGATGGACTTGGCGACATAGGCTGTGGCTAGAGCCAGACTTGCTACGCCAGGGTTAGACTCCTCTCCAGACTCCACCTCCGCCTCCTCAGAAGCAGACTCCTCCTCTGAATCCATTTACTTGCCAACAAAAGCACGAGCCTTGCCAGATGAGCTCTTCTTGTACGATGAAGACTTGGAAGAAGACTTAGAAGAAGACTTAGAGGATTTCTTCTTCTTCTTGTCATCAGAATCATATTCCTTGCTCTTCTTCTTCTTCTTCTCATTATCCCACTGTGGACACTCGGATATGTAGTGACCAGGTTTCTTGCACTTGTGGCAGGTTCTCTTCTTGTGGTCATGGGTGGAAGCTTCATCATTCCTTGAGCTAGATCATGCAGACTTTCTGAAGCCTTTCTTCTTGGTGAATTTCTGAAACTTCTTCACAAGCATCGCAAGCTCTTTTCCAATGTCTTCAGGATCTTCAGAACTGCAGTCAGATTCTTCTTCAGATGAGGAAACAACTTTTGCCTTCAAAGCACGAGTTCGGCCATAGTTTGGGCCATAGATATCTCTTTTCTCAGAAAGCTGGAACTCATGTGTGTTGAGCCTCTCAAGTATGTCAGACGGATCAAGTGACTTGAAGTCAGGACGTTCTTGTATCATGAGGGCAAGGGTGTCAAAGGAGCTATCGAGTGATCTCAGTAGTGTCTTGACGATTTCATGCTTGGTAATCTCAGTCGCGCCAAGAGCTTGAAGTTCATTTGTGATATTAGTGAGGCGATCGAACGTGACCTGGACATTTTCATTGTCGTTTCTCTTGAAGCGGTTGAAGAGGTTGCGAAGAACACTGATTCTTTGATCTCTCTGGGTTGATACGCCTTCGTTGACCTTGGATAGCCAGTCCCAGACTAGCTTTGATGTTTCCATAGAACTCACACGACCATACTGTCCTTTGGTCGGATGACCACAGATAATGTTCTTGGCAGTCGAGTCCAGTTGAATGAACTTCTTGACATCAGCAGGGGTGACACCTTCACCAGTTTTGGGAAAGCCGTTCTTGACGACATACCAGAGGTCGACATCAATGGCTTCAAGACACATATGCATCTTATTCTTCCAGTAGGGATATTCTGTTCCATCGAACACGGGGCAAGCTTTCGTGGTTCGCTGTGGGCACGAGCACCTATGGGGCAAGGGGCTCCTTCTAGTCCGGCAAGGGAGCGGAGGGCGCACGTAGAGCAGATCGAGGCGACGGCACGCGGGGGGTTTTACCCAGCTTCGGAGCTCTCCGGAGAGATAAAACTCCTACTGCTGCTTTGTGTTTGTATTCGTTCTCTCTCGAGCGCGTGAGCGTGTAGTGGTGTTGGATGTGTCGAATGGACCGAACCCCTTATACGTGCGCATGGGCCTCCCTTTTATAGTCTAAGGGGGTCACCGACAGGTGGCAGCGTAGAAAGAGGGGGTAGAAAAGTAAAAACGTAGGTTGGTACAACAGTGTCCAACAGTGTCCCCTACCTAACTCTGACGGCAGGGGACAAGGGCATTTAATGCCCGTCCGGTCGCCCCGACAGTGCAAGGAAACGACCGTTAGGAGCGCCACCGATCGCCACGATGGCCTCCTTGTCAGCTTCACTTGCCACCTCGCACCGCATGGCTGCATAGCGCCTCGCCACGTGCCCCTGGGATGGCCCTGGAGTGACACGTCATTGGATGCGCTGGAGCTTGGGTGCAGAGTGGCAGCCTTGCCGCGGCAAGTGCCTCGCCGCGGCCCTTCTCTTGTCGCGCCGGCAAGCTTGCCGGTCGCCGGGCCTTGCCGGGATGCACGGGGCGTCGCGGCAAGTCTTCTCTGAAGCGCCTTGGTTGTCCTTCCCGGCAAGCTCCTCTTGCCGGGGTCTTTGTCCTTCCCGGCAAGCTTCTCTTGCCGGGGTCTCGTCTTCTTAGTTAATACTTTGTTCTTGAATGGCAGTAATAGGAAATGACGGAGGGTTTTGGCGGACGCCTGGCGAGCCTTGCCACGGGGTGCTGTGACTGCCCGTGCACAAGTTCGGGGTACTAAGGTACCCCTACTTTAGTACACCGACAGGAGCCCCCGGGCCTGGGCCATACACGGTGCCGAGCGCTGTTGGGCCAGGCCCAAAACAGTGCACGGGCATGCGTGGCCTGGGCCCAACCGAATCCACTCCGTATCCACCGCGCCCTCTCGTAACGGCATGCGTCAATCGCGGTGTCGTGGGAGGCGTGGGTGGCGTGCGCGATTTTCGAGGCGCCCACCCCCGTGATCACGGGGCGGGGCGCAGTTATCTCACCTGTCGCCTCGGCTCGGCATCCCCGCCACACGGCTCCCATGTGCGTGGGGTCGTGGGCGGTGGAGGTGGGAAACCGAGCCGTCACGGGCGGAGGCAGCGGGTCAGCCCCGATTCCCTGGCCTTCTCGTGCTCTAATTCGCCGAGCGGGGCGGCCGAGCCCCCACCTCGCCCCTTTAAGAAGGGCGAGAGGAGAGCGCAGGAACCCGCACTTCCTCATCTTCTTCTTTCTTCAACTTCAGCTCCCCTTCCTCTCATCCGCCATGGAGGAAGGGAATCCTGGCCCTTCATCGGTGGCGGCGAGGGTCGCTGCCAGGCAGCGCATCCCTCCCTATCCCGCGCCCGCGGTGGCAGAACCAGCCCCAAGGGGGAGAGGGAGGGGGCGAGGTCGTGGGCGAGGCCGAGGGCGAGGTCGAGGCGCGCGGGGAAGAGGCGGCCAGGGCGGCGCGTCGGCTTCGCTTCCGCCGGCGTCCCCTCTCCTTCCGGCGGTCCACACTGGGGATGACCCTTGGGAGTTCTTCGTCAAGCTGCGCTGGCCACCTCGTCGTCGCCTCTGGCTTCCGGCTCCGTTTGCGAGCGCGATGGAGCCGGACCCGCCCGAGACGCTGGGATTGTGCATGAGGGGCTGCGAGATCAGCGGCACGCGAGTCAGCGTCGTGTCCCCAGCCCCTGGCATGATGTATCTTGATCGAGGGTGGAAGACGTTCGCCCGCATCCATAGCTTGACGGCGGGGTTTACCCTCCATTTCAAGTTAATGGAGGGCGACCTCCTCTCCGTCAAGGTCTTCGGGGACTCCGGCACCTGGGCGAGATGCTGCGTCGACAGCTCCTCCGATAGCGAAGACTCCTCCTCGAGCGAGAGTGACGAGGAGGGGAGCGACAGCGACGACGAGGACGGTGGGTCCGACTAGGCGTCGGGCGTCGCTTCGTGCGCCACCGGCGACCCCATCATCCGGGTCGCCGGCCTCCTGAACTCCCCGGGGTCGTCTCCTTGGGCGGCTGGCGTAGGGAGGCTGTGGAAGAGGAAGAGGGTTGGCGGCAAGGCCGTCAAGTCGGAGTATGAGGGCGTGGTGCCCTCGACAGCGTGCTGACGTCCTGCTGCCCCGTCTTCGAGCTCTGCCTCCGGCGCCTCCGTCTCCGCCAAGCTCCCGGCCGGCCCCCGGGATGTTCTCTTGGTGTCTTCTGGCACCCGTAGCTCACCTAGGCGCTTCTTTTGCCCTTTTTGCCTCCTTGACCTACCTCCTGAAAAAGGGGGACAGGAAAGGGATTTACGGGCACCTTATCTTTTCAATTTGTAAGCCTTCGGGCCTTAGTTGCATCTAAAACTTGTAATCCTCTCTTTCATGTTTTTCATCCTCTATGGACTGTACCCAAATGGGATGTTTTTTAATGAAAAAGAGGAAGCTTGCTACGTTACATCCTTTACTTGTTCCTGTGCCTTGCATGTTTTTACCCTACGCTTTGAGGGAACTTGCCGGCGCGAACACGCTTGCTGAGTGCGGAACATCAGCAGCCCGCTGGTGGTGCCGCCTCCGGCAAGAAATCTTGTCGGGGCTAGTTGCAGCTCACTTGTATTGTTGAGCGGACTCAAAAACAAATCAAGGGCGCAATTTAGCCGCGAGTCGATTCCTCTGCGCACAGGCTTTCCACACAAGGCACAGACGTTCAAGGAATATAACTTCGCGCTCCTCAGTCCATAAAAGGATGCATGATGAGGGATGAAAAACTTATCTGATATCGCAGCCCCTGGCAACTCTGGCTTGCCGGGGATGAGCCTTGGTACTCGCAGCCCCCAACGACGTTGGCTCGCCGGGGCCCAGGTGCCGGCGCACCTTCCTTCTCTTTCCTTGTTCTCGCCGCTGCTAGATGTGTCATAGAAACAATCTCTTAGAGCGCGGCAAGTTATTTACCGTAATATACAACTTTATTCTAATCAAAGCTTGCTCTGTCATGCCCTTTTACTTGATTCGGTGCCTTGTATGTTTTTACCCTACGCTTTGAGGGAACTTGCCGGCGCAAGCACACTTGCTGAGTGCGGAACATCAGCAGCCCGCTGGCGGTGCTGCCTCCGGCAAGAAACCTTGTCGGGGCTAGTTGCAGCTCACTTGTATTGTTGAGCGGACTCGAAAATAAATCAAGGGCGCAACTTAGTCGCGAGTCGATTCCTCTCCGCACAGGTTTTCCATACAAGGCACGAACGTTCGAGGAACATAACCTTAAAGATTTGAAACTGACTGCGCCCTATGGCAGTGATCGCTATGTTATATCCTTTGTTCTGTCGCTTCCCTTGTATGTCTCTACCCCACGCTTTTAGGGAACTTGCCGGCGCAAGCACACTTGCTGAGTGCGGAACGTCAGCAGCCCGCTGGCGGTGGTGCTTCCGGCAAGAAACCTTGTCGGGCTAGTTGCAGAGCACTCTCATTTGTTGAGCGGACTCGAAACAAAGTAGGGGCGCAACTCAGCCACGAGCCGGTTCCTCCGCGCACAGGTTTTCCATACAAAGCGCAGCAGTTCAAGGAACATAACATAAGAATTTAAAATTGGCTGGGCTTTGTGCTCAGATTTGGGCAACTTAGCTTTTCTGTCGTCTATGTTCCGGCAAGGTTGCGCTTCTTCGAACGGCGCCATCTGCTATGTTGTCTCCTTTACTTGATTCCATCCCTTGTATGTTTCTACCCCTACGCTTTGAGGGAACTTGCCAGCGCGAGCACGCTTGCTGAGTGCGGAACATCAGTAGCCCGCCGGCGGTGCTGCCTCCGGCAAGAAACCTTGTCGGGGCTAGTTGCAGCGCGCTATCGTTTGTTGAGCGGACTCGAAACAAAGTAAGGGCGCAACTCAGCCACGAGTCGGTCCCTCCGCACATAGGTTTTCCATACAAGGTGCAGCCGTTCAAGGAACATAACCTAAGAATTCAAGAACGACTGTGCTCTAGCTCGATGGTGCGTCCTCGGCGGCAGTGCAGCACTCTGAAGAGGCACGCTTGCCAGAGTGGGCATCAGAGCTATGCTTGCCGAACTTAGTCTCTTGTGAAGCTGTCTTTGCCTTCTGGCACTTGCCGGTGGAGCTCGATGGTGCGTCCTCGACGGTAGCGCAGCACTCCGAAGAGGTGCGCTTGCTGGAGTGGGCACCAGAGCTGCTCTTGCCGGACTTAGTCTTCTTCTTCCCCCGGGGAGCTTCAGCGGCAAGTGGCTTGCGCTCTGCTGCGGCTGCTGCTTCCCGGTAGATCTTGTCGGTGCAGATAAGTGCATCCTTCTTGTCGCCACCGGCTTCCGCCTGAGCGCCTTGCCGCGGCTTCGACGTGCTCATTTGCCGGGGCTTATCAGCGTTGGCGAAGCCAATGAGGCTATAGATAGCGGCCCTCCAGTCGTCGATCTTGTCCGGCGCTGGAGGGTAATCCAGAAGTAGCTGGGCTCGGGCCAGCGCTTCCTCGGGAGTCTTGGGTGGCGGTGGTGAGCGACGCGAGGTGCAAGACATGCTCAAACTTCTAACAGTGTTAGAAGGAGCAGCATCTCGTCCAGGTGACCGCACCGCGCTCGTGCCAGCGTGCTGGCGCGCATGCTGGCCTTGAACGTCCCGCGACCCACCAGCCTGGCCTTGCTCCAATGCGAGCATGGCGCCAGGAGCGCCGTGGCATTGTCGATCTTGCACTTCCTGGGAGGGGTGTGGCGGATATGCAGACGCTGAACCTTGCGGGGCCTTGTCCTTGGAGCGGGTGACGATGTGAGTCCCCCCACTGGCGCCCGCTCCTCCGCCGACGTCCGCCCCACCGCCTGTTTGCTCCGGTGGCGGTAGGACAGTTGCAGACGGAGCGGCTACCTCCGAAGTTTTCTTCTTTGGTGCCATGTCGATGAAGATGTTGATGTAGCGCGCGTAGACGCCGGATCAGATGCGCCCGACCTCGACGCCCCCCTACCTGGTGCGCCAAAGATGTCGTGGCTATGCTGAGGGCACGAGCACCTATGGGGCAAAGAGGGCCCCTTCTGGTCCGGCAAGGGAGCAGGGGTCGCGCGCAGAGCAGATCGAGGCGACGGCACGCGGGGGTTTTTTACCCAGCTTCGGAGCTCTCCGGAGAGATAAAACTCCTACTGCTGCTTTGTGTTTGTATTCGTTCTCGCTTGAGAGCGTGAGCGTGTAGTGGTGTTGGATGTGTCGAATGGACCGAACCCCTTCTACGTGCGCATGGGCCTCCCTTTTATAGTCTAAGGGGGTCACTGACAGGTGGCAGCGTAGAAAGAGGGGGTAGAAAAGTAAAAACGCAGGTTGGTACAACAGTGTCCAATAGTGTCCCCTACCTAACTCTGACGGCAGGGGACAAGGGCATTTAATGCCCGTCCGGTCGCCCCGACAGTGCAAGGAAACGACCGTTAGGAGCGCCACCGATCGCCACGATGGCCTCCTTGTCAGCTTCGCTTGCCACCTCGCACCGCATGGCTGCACAGCGCCTCGCCACGTGCCCCTGGGATGGCCCTGGAGTGACACGTCGTTGGATGCGCTGGAGCTTGGGTGTAGAGTGGCAGCCTTGCCGCGGCAAGTGCCTCGCCGCGGCCCTTCTCTTGTCGCGCCGGCAAGCTTGCCGGTCGCCGGGCCTTGCCGGGACGCGCGGGGCGTCGCGGCAAGTCTTCTCTGAAGCGCCTTGGTTGGCCTTCCCGGCAAGCTCCTCTTGCCGGGGTCTTTGTCCTTCCCGGCAAGCTTCTCTTGCCGGGGTCTCGTCTTCTTAGTTAATACTTTGTTCTTGAATGGCAGTAATAGGAAATGACGGAGGGTTTTGGCGGATGCCTGGCGAGCCTTGCCACGGGGTGTTGTGACTACCCATGCACAAGTTCGGGGTACGAAGGTACCCCTACTTTAGTACACCGACACAAGCAGCAAAGACTTTGATTATCCCTGCAGTCGACATAGCTGAAACTCCAGGTGGTTAAACTGAATCACACAGAACAAGGGAGTACCTTGCTCTGATACCAATTGAAAGTGCTAGTATCGACTAGAGGGGGGTGAATAGGCGATTTTTATGAAAGTCTTCAAAACTTAGAAGTTTCGAAGACAAACAACAGAAATGACCTAGTTGATATGCAGCGGAAGATAAACTACCATAAGCAAGCCATAGTCAAGTATGTTGTGATGTGAAAGTACAGGACTAAGAGCAGCCAAGTAGTAAGGATCAGGATGGAAGATACTATGAAGCCAATCAACAGTAGTAGTCAAGCAAGTCAAACAGATACACAGATAAGCAATGACTTCACGAAGACAAACTTAAGTAAAGGGTGGAAAGGGATAGAACCAGTTGCTTGTTGAAGACACAGGATTTGTTGGACCAGTTCCAGTTGCTGTGACAACTGTACGTCTGGTTAGGGAGGCTGAGATTTAACTCAGAAGACCGTGTCTTCACCTTATTCCCCTTGAGCTAAGGACACCCAGTCCTCGCCCAATCACTCTGGTAAGTCTTCAAGGTAGACTTCCAAACCTTCACAGACTTCGTTCACCGGCAATCCACAATGACTCTTGGATGCTCAAAACGCGACGCCTAACCGGCTGGAGGATTCACAGTCCTCAAGTGTAATAAGCCTTCAGGTCACACAGACAAAAAGACTTCAGTGATGCCTAACACTCTTTGGCTCTGGGTGTTTGGGCTTTGTCCTCGCAAGGATTTCTCTCTCTCAAATGCTTCGAGGTGGGTTGCTCTCAAACGACAAAATCCGTGCACAAACTCTGAGTAGCCACCAATTTATGGTGTAGGGGGTGGGCTATTTATAGCCACAAGGCAACCCGACCTGATTTGTCCAAAATGACCCTGGGTTACTAAGGAACTGACACGTGTTCCAACGGTCAGATTTCAAACACACGCGGCAACTTTACTTGGGCTACAAGCAAAGCTGACTCATCCAGCTCTGGATAAGATTTGCTCTCATTGTCTTCGCTCGAAGACATAGGATTTGGGTTGAGCATCACTTCAGTCACTCTGACTTAGTTCACTTGGACCCCACTTAACAGTACGGTGGTTCCTATGACTCAACAAGGAAGAAAAGGAAACAACGAAGCCACACAGTCTTCGCGCTCCATAGTCTTCACGTAATGTCTTCTCATGTCATAGTCTTCAATATGAATATCTTCTCATACCACCATTGTCTTCAATGTCTTCATACATTTTTAGGGGTCATCTCCGGTAGGTAAACCGAATCAATGAGGGACACTACCTGCGTTATCCTGCAATTCTCACAAATGCATTAGTCCCTCAACCAACTTTGTCGTCAATACTCCAAAACCAACTAGGGGTGGCACTAGATGCACTTACAATGGTTGTGTGGTGTCTAATGGTGGTCGTCGAAGGCTAGCTGGCGACAAGAACAGTTGCATGGACGCCTGGTTGTCAATACATGTTGCATACACTTCAAAAGCTCGTCATCCATGAGTTCACATTTTACCACCACGCCAGCGTGTGATCGCCCTGGCCTACCGAAACCCCTTCTATCGCTAGCGCGCACTTCCCGCCTAAAACGGTCACCGTCTCTCCAGAACATCAATGCCGCATTCACCAGACTTAACTGCAGGTGCAGTTCGTGTGTCACTGACATGCGGGCCAGATGCCCGTTGGGCCCACATGTCAGTGTCCCAACGCACCTGCAGTTAAGTCACTAAAGTAGCGTTCGCATTCACGCTCGACGAACCTACTCCGGCGCCAGCCGTCCATCCGTCTGCCGCGGCTCATTGCCATTCGCCCGGTATATTAACTTGAGGCCCAGCTCCTAGCCATAGCCAAAGACCCACACTGATTCTCCTCCGGTCCATTCCTTCTGTTGGCACCACTCCAACCATGGCCTACTGGCGCTCCAAAGCTCTCTTGGACGTACTGTCGCAGGAGCAAATGAAGGACATCGGCGGCTCCGCTTCGGGCGTGCTCTAAAGCTTCTTGGACGTATTGTCATAGGAGCAAACGAAGGAGATTGCCGGCTCCCTCCCGGATGCCCTCCGCCGCCACTACCACGAAGCTGTCACACGTGCGCTCTGGTCCCAGGAAGGCCACCGCTCCTCCACTCAGTCGACGCCAAGCTTGGTGGGATAAACATCGGCGGCCGATTAGCCGCTTGACAGCAACATGGAGGTGGAAATCTTCAGAACCTTGTGCTTTGGAGGAGGTTATCGATGCGGATGAGGAGGAGGCAAAGGCAATGGCCGGCTTTCTCGGGTTCATGGCCGGACATGGTGGTCGGGCACCGGCGATTGTTTAGATTAGGTTTACAGTAGGTTTTAGTACGGTTTGTGCAAAATATGTAATGAATTTCGTCCAGTTTGTAGGAAAAGTTTTCGAAATGTAATGAATTTCATCCGGTTAATTTGAAATTTGCTTTGTTTGCACGAATTTTGTCCGGTTAGTTCATATAGTTGTCGAAAGATATGCAGGCAGCATTGGACGGCATCCATCAGTGTCCTCAAATAGATGCCGGTGTAAATTTGTGGGCCAGTGCTGGAGATAAACAGTGCTCCATTATTTGGCATGGAACAGTTATCCCTTGATGAAAATCAGATCCGTCGCGTTTCGCACTCCTCCCACGTAAGAGTGTAAACTCTTACTTACATAAAAATGGAGCAAGTGGACAGCACTATAGCACATCATATCACTCAAACTAGCCTGCCTAACAAGCGGGAAATCACCGCCCTTGTCATTTTGTTCTAGATTTCTATCGATCAAACACATGAAAATGTTTCGCTTTGCAAGTTCAAAAGAAAAGGCGGCACACTTACGACTCGTACGCGTCGCACCCCCGACGGTCCAGCTCGCACGCCGCTCACTAGAAGGGACACGCGTTGTCTTACAATTTCACTGACATGTGGGACTGGAATTGAATAAACCGTCGATAGCAGAAATCTAATCGCTCGGCGGGCGTCGGATGAGAAGAGAGAGATGGGGGAGGGAGAAGAGATCGCCCGCCCGCCGTGCATGGACTCCAAGAAATATATGGTGATAATGTGAGGTGGGCCATGTGGGAGTCCGGACCACTTCCAAGCCCCCCGCCCCCCTCAGATGCCAGCTGCCTGCATTAATAGCAAGTAGTACCAGTAAAATACTGGCCTATAAGCCTGCTTATGTGCAGGAGAGAGAGGCATTGACAAAGTCAAGGAGTGGGCTCTGCAAGAGGCTGTCTCTACACGTGCTCCTAGGTATAAAAAACTAATTCTAAAAAATAGAGGCATAAAAAAACAATTGTGTCTAAAAAAGAAAGGTAAAGAACATTTGAGAGGAAATAGATAGAGAGAAAGTGAGAAAAAGTTATAACCTTTATAGCCAACCTTATAGTCAACACTATGGTAGTATTACATGAGGAAGGAGGGAGTGGTGCACATGTCAAGTTCACTGGGCTGTCGTGTTTCACATTCCTCCGTTGTAACAGTGGAGACAATAGCTTTCATCGAAAATAAACAATAAATACTCGTTGCTGGTCCTCTATATCGGAAAAGAATACTTTCCATTCACTGACATGTGGGACGTCGACCATCCTGGTCCACCTGCCTTGCACAAAATTATCCCGGTCCACCCCAGTCGTAGCGCAGGCCCAACCTTTCCCGCTATAAGTTGGTCGGACGAAGGAACCATCATGACTTTGTTGAATTCCTCTTCTTCAAGAAAACTTACTGTACCCGCAATACTGCTACAACACGCGAAGACTGGACGGCATTGTACCATGTCATATCACTGAAACCTACTAGGCCAAAATAGCCCGCCTAGGATTTGTACTCCCTCCGTTTCAAAGTTGGTAGTACAAAGTTGAGTCATCTATTTGGGAATAGAGGGAGTACGTCTCTGTACTGCTATGATTTTGTGTTGTACGTCTCTGTACTTTTGCTACGATTTTCCAACCCTATGAACCAAATGAGGCCACAATGTATCCGTGTCAACTATTGTCTGATCGATCGCTAAGCCTACAATTTAAGGAGCTTGGGCTATTGGTCAATCGACGACAGATAAGTATAAGCGTACCACGAGCTCATCAGCCCCAACGTGTTTTGCAAGTACTATAGCTGGCACAGTAGCTATCCTACTAACACCAAGAATCATCAAACCAGCCCTGCTGATATGATAAACAGTTCGAACTTACATCCAAGGATGCGATATATTACATCAAAAGCTGGTGAGGATACATCTGTTTCCATAACTCGGAGAGGGTTCACATGATTCACTATCAAACAAAAGTAGCAAGTACCGCCCACACAAGAGAGTGCACTAGACCTAAGATGGTTTGATAACACGCATCATTTTGGTAATTAAACATAGGGCAATGCAAACTACCCTGAAGGATTAGCGTGACCAACTATTTCTTGTCATCGATCTCTCGGGCAATGACCACAGCACGGACATCGGCATGGGAATCGATCTCTAGAACGATGTCCACGGGGCTGACCGCGACATTGGAATCGATCTCTGGGGCGATGTCCACAGGATGGACAGTAGCATTGGAATCGATCTCCGGGGCGATGTCAACAGGACGGACCGCGACATCAAAAACGATCTCTAGGGCGTTGTCCATAGGACGGGCCGCGACATCGGAATCATCAAGGACGTCCACCGGCACCTGCACAACCCTAACATATTAGCAAGCACATGGCAAATAATCAAAAAACAAAACTATGGTAAGCCATTATTTTTTACCTTGTGCAGCTCACCTGGGGATCCCATCCCTCCGGGGGCCATCTCCTCGTCCTAGATGTGGGCCATGAACTTGCCAGGGGAATACTGCTTCTCAGCAGCGACTATCTCCTCAAACTCGGCCTTGAGCCTCGCATAGGTCGCCATTAGAGTTTCTGGGGTAGGCATGGTGGGGCCCTTGCTGTTCTTCCAACTTTCTTTGAGGATTTCATCCACCAATGTCGTGGCTTTTGTGGGAGCACGAGCACCTATGGGGCAGGGGGCCCCTTCTGGTCCGGCAAGGGAGCGGAAGGAGCACAAAGAGCAGATCGAGGTCGAGCGTGCAGGGGGATTTTACCCAGCTTCGAAGCTCTCCGGAGAGATAAAACTCCTACTACTGCTTTGTGTTTGTATTTTGTTCTTGCTTGAGAGCGTGGGTATGCTGTGGTGTCGAATGAGTCGAATCTAACTGCGGAACCCAACTGCGGAACCGAACCCCTTCTACATGCGCATGGGCCTCCCTTTTATAGTCTAAGGGGGTCACCGACAGGTGGCAACGCAGAGAGAGGGGTAGAAAGGTAAAAACGCGGGTTGGTACAACCACTATCTACAGTGTCCCCTACCTAACTCTGACGGCAGGGGACAAGGGCATTTAATGCCCGTCTGGTCGCTCCAACAGTGCATGAAGCGACCGTTAGGGGTGCCACCGATCGCCACGATGGCCTCCTAGTCACCTTCGCTTGCCACCTCGCACCGCTAGGCTGCCTAGCCACCTGCCACGTGCACCAGGAGTGATCCTGCAGCGACACGTCGTCGGGTGAGCTGGAGCGCAGAGTGGTGGCTTCTCCATGGCAAGTGCCTTGCCGCGGTCTCTGTCTTGTTGCACCAGCGAGCTTGCCGCCCGCCGGCCCTTTCCGGGACGCGCGGGGCATCGCGGCGAGTTTCTTGAAGTGCCTTGGTTGGCCTTCCCGGCGAGCTCCTCTTGCCGGGGTCTTTGTCCTTCCCGGCAAGCTCCTCTTGCCGGGGCCTTGTCTTCTTAGTTAACACTTTGTTCTTGAATGGCAGTAATGGGAATGGCAGAGGATCTTGGCGGGCGCCCGGCAAGCCTTTCCGCGGGACGCTGCGACTGCCCGTGCACAAGTTTGGGGTACTAAGGTACCCCTACTTTAGTACACCGACAACCAACGTCGTCAACTCTTTGGCCAGTGCTTGTTTCTTGGAGTTCTTCGTCTCCATGGGTTGGCCTGCCAACAAGGTCAACTCGTTGGTTGGTGCTCGCTTCCTGGATATCGCTGTCTCCAGTGGGTTGTCCGCCGACAACTCTTTGGCTAGTGCTCCAGGATCCATCAATGAATTGATAAACAAAAAGCAATCCAAAGGAAACCACAATCGCAATGAAAATGGGAAAAGAATAGGCTGTGAGAATCGGTCGGTGCTTCACAAAAAGAAGATTCTTGGAATGAAAACATAGCAGCATCACTGATTCACCCACCTTTCCTTCATCGGTATAGAAGAAAAATGGCAGAAGTGAGTAGCCTGGAGTGAGGATTTCTTCAAGAAAGGGGAGAAAGGGCTTCAACGAGCGTTCCAGTGAAATGATGGTTGCTTCGTCCAGTCCAACTTCGAGGCCACTTTACCACTGCTGGTAAAGGTGGGTTTTGTGATATGACGGGTCATGACGGCCACATCGGGGTGACCGGTGAGCCTCGACTGTAGCACCTCATTGTGATTTGGTGGATGTCACGCGGGCCCGGATGCTTTGATGTCCCGCATGTATATAGAGCGGTTAGTCATATAGGAGTGCTCAATATTGTGAACCGCGACCAAGGCGGAGAGGAAAACGGGATAACTACGTAATTAATGTATGAGTTTAATTAGGGCAGTTTTGTAAAGTACGAGATACATTCCTCCAATCACAAAATGCCTTGGTTGATGAGATTTGAGCCAGTACTGCACACGGTGTAGTCTAATCACTAGAAATCTCTAGAAAGGCAAATACTCCTTTCTGGTTTACTGGGCTGTACAAGCAAGTACTAGTACTACAATAGTGGGCTCAAATAGCAATTTTGTCTCATGCAAGAGCCTGGCTATATGCGTGCTCCAAGGCTCCGCACCACGCCCCACCCCTACACAAAGACTGCCATGCTAGCGTTCGCAACTACCACGTTTGGGTTGCGCTTGGCTCTTCGCCTCTTTGAGAAGACGAATAATGATGTTACTACTACTTCTACAGTATCGAATCCACTGCTGCATGTCCGTCCACCGCGTGCGGGAGGGATAGCCACCACACGCATGGGCGAGGGAGAAGGTGTGTAGTAGTAAAATCAAGCTTCTCCTCGTTGTACAAGTTGACGCGACACATCATAGCACTGGCCCCACATGGTTGCCTCTAAACTTGGCTGAAAGACCCGCAGTGTACAATACTCCATTTGCTGCAACCTCTAACATTTACCCCACCACAAATTAAAATATATGTTCCTATCTTGACCAGATGAGCATGCAAACTAGAATCACCAGGATGACAGGTAGGGCCAGAAGATTATTTTACTCAAAAAAGCATGGAGCCAACCCCCAACGATTTTAAGCTTATAGGCATGGTACACGCTATCCTAGACTACTCTACACATGAAACTGCCACACGAGCGTCCGGGCTGCGCTTGGCTCTTCGCCTCTTCGGGAAGTCAAACAATGATGGAGTACTACTGGAGTGGAGGAGTACTACAGTATGCTTCTGGCCATCTAACACCGATTGAACTGCTGCATGTCCACCGCATGCGGGAGGGAGAGCGTGGAGCGAACGAAAGCTTCTCCTAGTCCTGCCAGCCACCATGCTCATGGGCGAGGGAGGGACGCAGCTTCATTGACTTACTGCTCCTGCCTTTGCTTCTATGACAGGTGGGTGGCCCACCTGTCATGCAGCCAAAGGCAGGTGTGGTTAAGGCGAGAGGGCATTGTAGTAATCAAACTTCTCAGTCTTGTACGAGTTGACACGACACATCAAAGCACTACACTCGATATATTTCAATAATTTGCGTTTACCAATGCATTAGTTGCTCCCTCTGTTCCTAAATATAAGTCTTTTTAGACATTTCAAATGGACTACAACATACGGATGTATGTAGAATTTTAGAGTGTACATTCACTCATTTTGCTTCGTATGTGGTCACTTGTTGCAATCTCTAAAAAGACTTATATTTGGAAACGGAGGGAGTACAACACATGCATGCATGCCGTGACTTTCCTTTTGATACTTGCATGTGTTGATTTGATGCACCTTGCCAAATTTTTACTATAAATTTAACTAACCAAATGTTCGTGCATGTCACAAAAAATTACGGTGTTGTTTGGATTGTGACTATGTTTGCCTTATGTTGCCACATTACTTTTTGCCACACTTGCCATACTTGCCTAACTTGAGTTGCTCAAATTGTTAGCCACACTTTGGCTTGCCTAAGGGAATCTTGCCACACTTTTTGTGTCTATGACATGTTGAAAGTGCAACTACCCCTGGGTGGTTTTGGTAATTCCCAACAACATATAGCTCACTGAGCTAATGCTATTTCGAGATAAATATTTCAGGAAAGCTCAATGTTTGGCATGGCATGGATGAGAAATGTGGACCCCTCAAAATGCTAAGGACAAAAGGATTGGCTCAAGCTCAAAGCACAAGACTCTACATTTTACTTTTAGTGATCCAAGATCACATTGAGTCCATAGGAAAGCCAATACTATTAAGAGGGGGTGAGGTGTTGCTTAATGAGTTTCTTGCTCAAAGTGCTTAGTGATACGCTCCAAAAACCCTAAACTACTTTCTCACATCCACATATGTCCCAAACCAAAAGTCAAACTCGGCCCCACCGAAACTTTCTATCCGGCGCCACCGAGTTCAGTTGACATAGCCACTGCCAGAAACCCTAGTCTTTTCGGTCTCACCGATAGGGATCTCGGTCTCAATGAGATGGGATTGTAATCTCTTTGTTTCCCTTCGTAACATTTCGGTCAAACCGAGATGAGCGATCGGTACCACCGAGATTGCAGTGCAAACTCTCTGTTTCCTTTTTGTAACGTTTCGGTCCAACCGAGATGAGCGAATCGGTCCCACCGAGTTTGCCTGATCAACTCTCTGTTTGTCTATTACCAAAATCGGTCTCACCGAGTTTGTGTAATCAGTCTCACCGAGATTACATTATGCCCTAACCCTAACAATATCGGTCCCACCGAGTTGACATGTCGGTCCCACCGAAATGCCTAACAGTCACATTATGAACTAAATCGGTCTGACCGAGTTTCACGATTCGGTCCCACCGAGTTTGGTAAGTTGTGTGTAACGGTTATATTTTGTGTGGAGGCTATATATACCCCTCCACCCACTCTTCATTCGTAGTGAGAGCCATCAGAACATGCCTACACTTCCAACATACATTTTCTGAGAGAGAACCACCTACACTTGTGTTGAGGTCAAGATATTCCATTCCTACCACATAAATCTTGATCTCTAGCCTTCCCCAAGTTGCTTTCCACTCAAGTCTGCTTTCCACCAAATCCAAATCCTGTGAGAGAGAGTTGAGTGTTGGGGAGACTATCATTTGAAGCACAAGAGCAAGGAGTTCATCATCAACACACCATCTATTACCTTTTGGATAGTGGTGTCTCCTAGATTGGTTAGGTGTCACATGGGAGCCTCCGTCAAGATTGTGGAGTACCAGATGACGTCTCTCCCACCTCCACCCACCTCAGGCGACTCCCATGGCGATCTTAGGGTTTAACCCCACGATCTCCTCCCGACGACCCCAATGGACGGCCTCCTCCACTGGGATTTCTCCCCCGGCCTCAAGGTTGAGGCACAGGTGCGTGCAAGGTTTGGATCTACGGTCCACTTCGTCCCCAACCCCGGCTCCAAGGAATTCTTCCTTGAAGTTTCCTTCTCTTCGGCCTCTTTTCCCCTCTCGGTGGATTCGGTGGGTTTGGCACTTCAATCATGTATTGGAGGTCTTGCTGATGGTTTCAATGTTTTGCGTTTGGGTGATCAGCATTTTCGGTTCTCAGTGGCCTCAAATCGTGTGGGACATTTCATTTTTGGATTGAGAGACCGTATTTGGCCGGATTTTATATGCCATTTTCACCTTCATCGTTCTGGTACTGCTCGTCCATTACTTCATTCATGGCACGCTGATTCTGAGTTAACTGGTCTGGCTTCATCCCCTGGTCCGGCGATCAAATCTAGATGGCTCTCTAATCAGAGTAAATTACCATTGGATCCTGCCTCCATACCAGTTCTACAGAATTTTGGGTTCATTTCACCGCCGACGGACTTGCATTCCGGCGAACCCTCAGATCGGATCTGCTTTGGTAGTTTCTCATCTCCGGTTTCTAAGGATTCTTTTCGGATTGGTTCCATATCTTTACCTATTTCTCAGGATAATCCTGGAAGGTTGCCATCTTTTCGTGGAGAAGGATATATTATGGGTTTATGGGATTCAATTCCGGAGGAAAAATTACTTGCTATTCTCGATGGCTGGCAGGCAGGTTATGATAATGATAGTGTTAAGCTTATGGCGCAGATTACTTCAGTCCCCACCAAGAAATACATTTACAAAAGACTTTTGCATTGCTCGATCTATGATCGTCTTGGCCACGTTGATGATTCGTGCACTGGCATATTTTGTCAAGGGTGTGGGGATGTTTCTGGGAATTGCACCTGCAATATTGCACGTACTGAGGTTCACAAGCATGCGCCATGCAAAGTGGGCCCGGACCCTTTGGGCTTTCCGTGTAATGCATGTTCCGCAGTTAACCACATGACCAGGCTTTGTCCAGGGCTTCGCCGCTGCCCGCTCTGTCATCAGTTGGGCCACAAGTCACGTAAGCTTCCGGTTTGTGCCTCTTTACCCCGATGGGCTTGGAAAAAGAAAAACCTACCACAATCGGAGAGGATCTTGCCTCGGGCTGCCGCGGATGAAGCTGTGGTTGGTAACTCTGTAGTTGTTGGTATGGCCCGTGTTATTAGGGATCCGCATGGTGGTTGCCTTTCAAAACGGAAACAGATAATCCCGCACCACTCGGACGTGGCTAACACCCATTGCTTGACGATACGCCTACCCGGTCAGGGTGTAGTCAATTCAGCCTGCCAAAAACCCCAATCGGGTGTTACGACGTTCGCCTCGAGTTCTACACCCACGCCTCCGCCATCTCGATCCTTCTCACCTTCGGCTCTGAGCAAGAAACCTCCATCACCTACTCCGGCGACATCTCTCAAACAATCTCCGACTTCATCATCCATGGCGAACTTCCCCGTGAGCCCGTTCGCCTTCGCTCCAGATGGATCCACCTTTGATCGCGGGCCGGCTCATCGGGTCCAGAGGCACGTCATGGTGGTCGATGATCCGCCTCTGAATCATGATAGGTACGCCATTGTCTCCGTCAACCCTCCAGTCCCTGATCATCCGAAGGAGTTTTGGCTAGCTGAGGTCTGTCGCATCAATTTTGGAGATTTGGAGTATGAACTGCTAGATGACTTTGTTTACCCGCTGGGGATCGGGTGCATTGTGTTTGCGGATATGGAGAGTCGAGATGCTGCTATTAGAGAAGGACCGCATGCTCTGACTGAGGATTCTACTTTTTCCCTAGTTCCGCATGATGAGAGCATCAATATGCGTATGCCTGCTTTTGAATATGAAGTTTGGGTCATGTTTCTTGCTTTCCCAATGGACTATCAAACAGAGCATTATGTTCATAAGGCAGTCTCACATTTTGGGAAAATGCTTGCCTGGCCCCGCCCGGGACAGAACAAGGCCAGAGTCCTTGTTAAATGCCATATCAAAGATGTTGCAGAGGTGCCGCATAGTCTGGTAATTACTAGGGTTGGTTTACTGCCGGGTCTTGCTCGTTCTTGGTCAGTACCTGTTTATGTTCTGAATGGCAGGAATACCATACCAAACCTGGTTGGCAATGAGGATGCTCCACCACTTCTGAATGCTTCTCCACACCCATACCAGCTCCCTTACTATACCCTCATGCAACAAGCAAGAATCGATGAGATGGCTGCTCAGGATGCTTTGAATGCGGCTGCCTGGAATGCTCCAGAACCGGCCAATGATGTTCAGAACAATGGGTGGGGTGTGTGGCCTGTGGTGCCTCCACCGTACACTGGATTCAGCTTTAGGACCTTCTTTCAGTATGATGGTCCGTCACTCATGGATGGTGTGGACCCGGAGCATAATGTGCAGGACAATTTATCTGATATTTGGTCATCTGACTCGGAGTTTCAGGCAGTAGAAGCTTTGGCTGATGGTTTCGTGAATGGCAATCCTGGAGCCAGGATGGAGTTCGTCAGGGCTGGAGGAACCTCTGTTTTTCTTCAGGTTGCAGTTGATCATGAGTTCTTGCTCTGGATTGGGGGTATGCTCAAACGCATTTATACGCCAGCTATCACCCTGCAACACAACTCTCCTGTGATGATGCCCCTCAACCCCTTTCAAATCATTTAGAATCATCTTAATGCAGCAGCAGCTTGGATTGAGTGTATGGTGCCTGAACCTGACATTTTCTCAAGGATCTTTGCTTCTGCAATTCAGTGGGGGATAGTCACTGTCCCATCTGATATGCTGTCGCCTGAGCCTAGGGCGCGGTACACTGCTGCGACCTGGGATCTGCCTGAACAATCTCCTGGACTCAAGGCAATTACACAGCTCGTCTCAGCGGAAGAGGTTCCTCAGATGGTGTTCTCATCAGACCAGCCTACTGCGCTCCAGGTGATTGCGTCCTCCTTTGTGTTCAATGCTAATCAACACCGTAATGTGTTAGTGCCCTTGGACACAACCACTGTCAGACGGAGCAACCGATCCAACAAGTACGATGGCTTCAAAATCAACCATGCTCCGGATGCTAGGCGTTCCAAATCAAGGGTGAAGCCTCGGGATATTCCTTTTGTCAATGTTGTTTCTTTGGCTGCTGCTCCTGTGCAGGTGATCACTGCTGATTGCCCCCCACCAACACCGATCGAGGATCTCCAGCAAATGGGGAGCAACTGCGGAATTGCTCCGGAAGCCCTCTCTTATGATAAGCTGCTGGATGATCAGAGCTCCTCGGGGGAAGCTGATCGCTGAAGTCTTCCCGCCTAATGAATAAATCGTGGAATGTGCTCTCGTGGAACATCAGAGGCATAAACTCTGATGAAAAACTTTTGGCTATTAGGAATGCGATTGATACTAGCGGTTGTTCTGTGCTATGTATCCAGGAAACTAAACGTGAATCCTTCGACCTTGCGTTTATTAAAACTTTCTGCCCTAAGCGCTTTGATAAATTTGTTTTTGCACCATCAGTGGGGGCTTCTGGGGGCCTCATTGTTATCTGGAATAGTGCTGTTTTTACTGGCACATCTTGGTTTGTGGATTCTTTTGCCATTGGGATTTCTTTTGTGGCCACGCAGTCAAATGATTCATGGAATCTAATCAATGTTTACGGCCCCTGCTCTGGCCAGCGTAGACTGGACTTTACAAACTGGCTTTTTGATCTGAATATCCCTGATGACGACAACTGGCTAATCCTTGGAGACTTTAACTTTATTCGTTCCACGAATAATAGAAACAAGCCAGGTGGCGTCGCTGTGGACATTTTGCTATTTAACGAGATCATCTGCGCACAATCACTAATGGAACTACCTGTGAAAGGACGAGCATACACCTGGAGTAACATGCAGGATGATCCTCTGCTTGAACAGTTAGATTGGTTCTTCACATCGTCTGCTTGGACCACCAAATACCCCAACACAATGGTCTTGCCCCTGGGGAAGCCAGTGTCTGATCACATTCCGTGCATGGTCACGATTGAATCAAGCATACCACGGTCCAAGCTTTTTAGATTTGAGAATTTTTGGATAGATCATGATGGGTTCATGGAGGTTGTTGCTGCGTCATGGTCCAAACCATGCCACGCACCCAATGCTGCGGCAAGAATTTGCAAAAAACTAAAAACTCTGCGATATGACCTCAAGCGTTGGAGTAAGGGTGTCTCGAAGCTTAAAGTTCTGATTCAAAACAGTAATGAGGTTCTGGCCACCATGGATGCACTCGAGGACAGGCAACCCTTATATGTTCAAGAGTCGAACTTCAGGAAAATACTGAAAATCCATTTACAGGCACTGCTCAAATACCAGAATGAGTACTGGAGAAAGAGGTGTACGATTAGGTATTTCCGCTTTGCTGATGAAAACACAAAGCTCTTTCAGTCTTTGGCCACAGCGAGGTACAGGCACAACGCTATTGCCATGCTCAGATTTGGCGACGTTGAAATACATGACCATGTTGGCAAGGAGGGGGTGCTGTTCAATACATACAGGGACCGTTTGGGTTCTTGCAAACCCACCAACATGAAGTTTGACCTCTCTAGGATCATTTGCAGAATTGATGGGCTGGATCATCTGAGTGCCCCTTTCTCTAATGATGAAATAGATGTTGTTGTTAAGGAAATGCCAAATGAAAGAGCACCTGGCCCGGATGGTTTTAATGGTTGTTTTCTTAAGAAGTGCTGGCAGATTGTCAAGACAGAGTTCTATGATCTCTGTCACGCATTTCATGCAGGTGATCTGGATATCACTAGCATTAGTGAGGGTTATATCACCTTGATTCCAAAGATATCCTCCCCGGAGACGGCTAATGACTTCAGACCAATTACCCTGCTGAACTGTTGTCTGAAAGTTATTACAAAGATCTTGGCAAATCGACTGCAGAAAATCATTCTAAAAACCATTCACAGGAACCAGTATGGGTTTATCAAAGGTAGGACCATCCAGGATTGCCTCGCGTGGTCGTACGAGTACATTCATCAGTGCCACTCGTCTGGGAGAGAGATCATATTGCTTAAACTAGATTTTGCCAAGGCCTTTGACACGATCGAGCATGCCCCCATGTTGGAAATCATGAAACATATGGGGTTTGATGATAGATGGTTGGGTTGGATGGAAACGATATTTGGCTCCGGAGTTTCGTCAGTTCTATTAAATGGCGTTCCTGGCCGGAAATTCAAATGCAAATGTGTGGTACGCCAGGGTGACCCTCTCCCTCCACTGATCTTTGTTCTTGCAGCTGATCTGCTACAGGCTGCGATCAATGATGCTTACGCCCAGGGATTGCTGGAGCTTCCCATCCCCCGTGAAAGTGCAGGTGACTTCCCGGTGGTTCAATATGCTGACGACACGATCTTGGTTATGCAAGCATGTCCTACACAGGCAGCCCGCATGAAATTGATCTTGGAGGATTATGCGGCCTCGGTAGGGCTCAAAATTAACTTCCATAAATCAACCCTCATACCCATCAACGTCAATCACCAGCGTGCTGGTGGGTTGGCAGAAGTGTTTGATTGCTCGGTTGGTTCCCTGCCATTTACATACCTTGGACTCCCCATGGGGACGACGAGGCCGACTGTTCTTGAGCTCATGCCATTAGTTCATTCGGTGGAGAGGAAAACTTCCACTGCCCTATCACTGATGTCGTCGGGGGCCAAGTTGACGCTGGTCAATTCGGTGGTCACCTCCATGCTGATATATGCAATGTGTACGATCAAGCTACACCCCAGAATAGTTGAACACCTGGACAAACTCTGCCGATATTGTCTATGGGCAAAAAACTCTGATGATGGGATCAAATCCAACTCCCTTGCTGCCAGGGAGCTTGTCTGTCGACCCAAACGGTGTGGTGGCCTCGGTGTCATTGATATCAGAATACAAAACGCCGCGCTTCTCCTTGAATACTTGTTCAAATTCTATAATCGTGAGGATGTGCCCTGGGTTCAACTGATCTGGGAGGCATACTATCCGAACAGGGTACCACACACCACTGAGCCGGTGGGTTCCTTCTGGTGGAGAGATGTAATGCAGCTCAGTGGAACCTTCCGTGGGATCACCAGGGTCAATCCGGGGGATGGCCGCAGTTCTCTGTTCTGGAAAGATGTCTGGTTTGGAGACCATAGATCAACACTCATGGATACGCACCCGCGGGCGTTCTCGTATGCTCTGAATGAGGATGATTCTGTCGCCAAGATCCTCAGAACCACTGATCCTGCTGCGATATTTAGTCTGCCGCTTTCGATCCAGGCCAGGGAGGAGATCAGAGAGATACAGCAAGGGTCTGTCCACGTCGGTCTAGACAGTGGCTCGGTTGATTCTTGGGTCTCTGACCTGGGGCGATACTCATCTAAAAAATACTATATCCACTGTTTCAGGCAGGTAATGGCTGATAAGGCCTTTGGATGGCTACGGAGATCCAAATGCCCGATCAAGTTCAAGATGTTTGGGTGGTTGCTTATGGTCGATCGTTTGAACACCAGGAATATGCTGAAGCGGAGACACTATAATGTGGCTGGAAACAACTATGCTTGCATGCTTTGCCAAAACCCACCTGAGGAAACCGTGGAACACCTCTTCTTCACGTGCCCTTTTGCCCAACAATGCTGGAGTAGGATTGGTATAACGTGGCCAAGGGGAACCAACAGGCTTGCCATCTTGCATGGTGGTAGAGACGACTGGCGTCGACCACTGTTCATGGACATTTTCTTGCTTGCGGCTTGGAGCCTGTGGATGGAAAGGAACAAACAACATTTCAGGGGGATCCCACATTCGTTCGGCGCGTGGTTAGCTAGATTCAAACATCTTCTGAGCCTGGTGACTCATAACTGTCCTGAGAAAGTTCTTCCCTTTCTCTCTGATTTCATTGTTAGTTTGGGCAGCTAGTCTCTGTACTTGTATCCATCATGGCCGGGGGGCCTAAAACCCTTTGTAACATACATGTAACAGTCCTATTGTGAGTAATACAAAGTCAGTGGGAGCCTCTCCCACTGTCACTAATTCTTCAAAAAAAAAGATTGTGGAGTTGAACCAAGGAGTTTGTAAGGGCAAGGAGATCGCCTACTTCGTGAAGATCTACCCGAGTGAGGCAAGTCCTTCGTGGGCGACGGCCATGGTGGGATAGACAAGGTTGCTTCTTTATGGACGCTTCGTTGGTGGAGTCCTCCGTGGACTCTCGCAGTTGTTACCCTCAGTGGGTTGAAGTCTCCATCAACGTGAATGTATGATAGCACCACCTATCAGAACCACGCCAAAAACATCTGTGTCTCCAATTGCGTTTGCTTCCTCAAACTCCTCCCTTTACTTTCATATGCAATTGTTTTACATTCCGCTGCTATACTCTTAGAATTTCATGTGTAGATTGATTGCTTGACTTGTGCTAAGTTGCTAAAATCTGCCAAGAACTAAATTTGGGAAAAGGCTAGATTTTTATTTGGTTAAGTCCTAATCACCCCCCCCCCTCTTGACATACTTTCGATCCTTCAAGTGGTATCAGAGCTTTGGTCTCCATTTGCTTTGATTTTCATAGCTTTTGGTGGTCATAGCCTTGGTTTCACAACCTAGGAGATTATGGCGTCTAGCAAGGGAAATTACCACCATAAAGGTCCTTACTTTGATGGTACAAATTTTGGTAGTTGGAAGCATAAGATGAAAATGCATATTCTTGGACATAACCTCATCGTTTGCGCTATTGTGTGTATTGGCTTGCAAGGTGAATTCTTTGATGGGAGAGAACCAAACCGTGAAGCTACCGCGGAATAGTTGAAGATGCTGCAATACAATGCTCAAGCTTGTGATATTCTGTTCAACGGATTATGCCCCGAAGAATTCAACAAAATCAGCCATCTTGAGAATGCAAAGGACCTTTGGGATACTTTGATTGTCATGCATGAAGGTACCGACTCTGTCAAGGAATCCAAATTGGATGTGCTTCAAAGTCAACTTGACAAGTTCAAAATGAAGGATGGTGAAGGCGTCGCTGAAATGTACTCTAGGCTTGCTCTCATCACAAATGAGATTGTCGGCTTAGGAAGTGAAGAGATGACCCATAAATTCATCATCAAGAAGATCCTAAGAGCCTTGGATGGAACATATGATAGTGTGTGCACATTGATCCAAATGATGCCCAATTACAAAGATCTCAAGCCAACAGAAGTCATTGGGAGAATTGTTGCTCATGAGATGTCACTCAATGATAAGGAAGAGCTCCACAACAAGTCAAGTGGTGCTTACAAAGCCTCACGTGAAGCTCCCACATCATCAAGTGAGAAACAAACCTCCAATGAAGAATTGAGCCTAATGGTGAAGAACTTCAACAAGTTCTACAAAAGTAGAAGCAAGGAAAGAAGTTCCAAGTCAAGGTCCTACAATCACAAAAGATCTTCTAGTCATGAGCGTAATTGCTACAATTGTGGAAGACCCAGACACTATTCCAATGAGTGTACGGCTCCCTACAAAAGAAGAGAAGATTCTCCAAAAAAGAAGAAGTAGAAGAGAATGTCAGCGTTCTTGGAACGGGGGTCCCCAGACTTGCCTGCCTGCGGCCTGCAGCGTGGATCAAAGGGGGGCCCAGCACGGTCCATCTTCATCAACACGAGCTCAAGACCCTCGCGAGGGGCCAAGCCTCGCGGGGCGGGCGACAAGGAGCTTCCTCAGGCACGGCCTCATCAGGCTGGCTCGCGAGGAGGCGGAGAGATCAAGGCGGGGTACCTCACGAGGTGCCCATGACGCAAGCCATGACGACCAAGGGCGCCAGTCAGGTGCCAGCCCGCACAGTGTCCTCCTTTCCTCTTTGGTGCAAAGGGAGTAAGCGCAGGCGAAATCATCAAGCAAAGGCATTCATTTCGGTGCAACAAGACCAAGACCAGCCCAACGACAGGAAGGAAGTCATTGTGGAGCCCAAGCAGGCGTCACCACCAGAGCCTTTGACAGGCGAGGACCAACTTTAGTCAGGATAAGTGTACCCGATGTTCCCCTTCAAAATGGCCAATTGTTGGCGCCCTTCCCGCTCAATATTTGGGAAGAGGCCCAGGGCCTTTGCCTATAAATAGGACTAGCCACCCCCAGGGTAGAGGCATCTAGAGAAAATGGGATCCTCACCAGGAAACTAGTAGAGAGAGCGACTGAACTCCTCCTAGCAGTTCTTCGCACCAGCAAGAATAGACCCTCGCGAGGTTGTTCTTCCTTGTATTGTTCATCAACAGCCCAAGAGGCAATCCACCACACCACACACTGGAGTAGGGTATTACACCACAATGGTGGCCCGAACCAGTATAAACTCTGTGTCTCTTGTGTTGTTCCTTTCGTAGTTTAGATCTCAGCGAGCCGGCGAGGAACAGGTAGGTAGAGGGTGAAATCTCTGCGTGCACCCCAGTGTTCGAACCTCAAGGGTCTGCCGGAACCTGAAATCCGACATTTGGCGCGCCAGGTAGGGGTGCGCCGGGATCCGCCTTCTGCCACTTTGCGTCCCGCCGCATCGTCATCACCATCTCCGGCGACCAGGCAGGCAACCCTGATCCATGGGCGGCTTGGCCCGCCCGCGTAGAGCCGCTCGCCCAGGGCGACCCCATGCCCCAGGCAGCTCGCGGTCCGCAGGGCGCTGCGAGCCGTGGGCGACGCGGACAGACTCCGACAGCTCTCACACCACGCCAGGCGCGGTCGGCAGCAAGGGCCTCCAACCATGCCGTGGCCACGACGCCGTACACCCGCCGAGAGCAGGCGAACTCAAGGGCCGCGCTCACAGTGGCCCGAGAGCTGCTGTAGTGCACGCTGATGGAAGGCGGCCGCAATGTGCTGCTAGAGCGGGTGGCAGAGCTCCTGGGCTTTGCCGCCTCGGGGTCTCACCCCTTCTGCACCCAGCTCCCGTCTCAGGCCCAGGGCGGCCCGCGCGGGGGCTCCACGCGCGCCTGCGGGCTCCCAGGCTGCTCCAACACCAGCGAAGCTGTCAACACCGGGTCGGCGGCAGCGCTGACTCCACCCCTGGCCACCGAAGAAGGACTCGTCGCGACCCACGGCCCCAGTGGGCCGCCGCGCTACCACCCCCAGGTGGGCGCATCAAGCAGAGCTGCATGGCACGCGGAGCGCTATGGCACGGCCTTCGGGATGGCGGCCCCAGAAAAATACGTGCCCCACATGATGGACCAAGGGCACCCGCATGAGGGCGAACAAGGCTTGCTCCTCAGCCCAAGCTGGGGGGACGAGGCGCTAGAAGCTGAGCTCTTCCAGGAGCCCCGGGACGGCCCCACCGGCCGCACAGGAAGCGACGATTATCGGGTACCACTAATTCATCAGGAGCAGGCATACGCTAATCATGGGTCGCAGGAGGTGCAGGTCGCCACAGCGAGCAGCTGCCCCGCTCCCGCAATCTCCTACCCCTCAGGAGGAGGGCGTCGGGGGCTGCAGGAGAGGGGTCGAGATCCGGCATCACCGCCACGGCGTTCGGAGCAAGGCGTTCTCAGGAGGTAGGCCCTCTGCTGGGGAGGTGCCTCAGGGCCTGCCCCTGGCGGAGGACCCGTGGTCGTCGGGGGAACCGCTGGCGACCGCTCTACCCCATCGGCGGCGTCCTGGTTTCCGGTCGTCATTGATGGCACTAGAGTGTGGCGCAAGGCGGGGCCCTCATCTGGCGATATGAAGCAAGGCCGGTACCTGTGAAGAAGGCCCAGTGCCTGTGAAGCTCGCCGCCCCGTGACACTCTCACGTAATAATGAGTGGGTCTGTACACGCCCCGGAGTCTCAAGGGTGCCGGCCTCAGGCCCTGGGGCTCCCTCCCATGCCCAGTGGCAGCACTTAGGTCCGCACTGGTGAGAAGACGTCCAAGACTAGACTAGGTGCCGGACGCGGCCTTTTCTCTGCTTTCATTGCTTTTCCCTTGGTTGTCGCTTTTCCCCGCTGGATTTAAGTTGGAGTTGAATTTGAGATTTGCGTGTGTTTGGGGAAGGGGTGCTTAGTCTCGTTCGAGCAATCTCTCACGTTTCGGTTACCACTTCGCCTCAGCTGCCTCCCCTCGTGAGCCCCTCGTGAGCCGGGTCTGGCCTAGCTTGCGTGCAGCCCAGACAGCCGTCGTCGTATCCTCTCAGGAGGCTTCTACTGCGGGTCCTACGGATTCGATCAGGAGACACTCAAGACACCACAGCCTCCCACAAGCTATCTCAGGGCCCGCACGGGACAAAGTTAAACTAGCCAGCCGGCTCGTCGCCTAGCCAACCACTTGGCGCGGGCGTATGGGTGATGTAGCATCCACTAGTACACTGAACACGAGTTTTACATGAGGGGCACCCCCTCCCAAAATGCTCTTACAACCATCAGGTCAAAACCTGAGTTCTGTTCATACAGGGTAAGGAGACAGGAACGATACGCGGTCAGTCGGATAAATCCCCCAATGCATCCTCAGGAGCACCACCCGAACTGTTGCTGGCGTCGCTGGCCTCGCCATCGCCCCCTGCGTTGTCGTCAGCGGCGTCAGGACCATTCACCACGCCGCCCTCATCGGCAGCCACGATCGCGTCGTCGTTTTCTGAAGCGAAGGCCCTGACGAGAGCGTCCATGTTGTCTTCCACCCAGTGCGCCAGGTCATCCCGAACAGCCTGGGGGACTGGGGCGATGGCAGCGTCTAAGTCGAAGTGGGGATCCATGTTCCGGAGATGGCTGAAGACACGGGAAAAGGCGCACCCGAGCAGGGCGCGGCTCCTCTCCTCCACCAACCTGTTGGCTCTGACCGACCGCGCCTCCAGTTGCGTCACCACGTCGGTGAAGAACAGAAGGTTGCCGGCGTAGTTAACTGCGTGCGGCTTGCCGACAGCCGCCTCGCAGATGTTACCCAAGGCCGTGTTGGCTCTCTCCCGAAGCGTGGTGAGCATGGGGTCGTGCTCATGCTCCAGGAGCCGCCGCTGGCGTATCTCGTCCGCATTCTGGCTCGCGACGGCCTCAGCCTCGTCAACCCGTTGGCGAAGGAGAAGCACCTCGGCATGGGAGGTAGTTGACTCCCCCTGCACGACCTCAAGTTCGGCCCGCAAAGCATCGACCCGCCGCGTCGCTTCCTCCAGCTTGGCCCTCAAGACAGCGGTCCTACCTTCAGCCTCGGTCCGGATCAACCCCAGCCTCTCCTCGAACTCGCGCTCGAGGTTCAAGCGCGTCGTCGCCACCAGACGTCCGACCTTCTCCAGGACACGGGCTTCCCGCGCAGCGACATCGTCCTCCGCCTGCGTCACCAAGCGCTCCCTTGTCTCCAGGCGTTCATACTCGCATGCGCGTTCAGCGGCTTCCAGCGTCAGTGCCTCCTCACGCTTCTGGAGCTCCGCTGGGTCGCCCGAAGCCACCTTCATCGACGCGAGGGCCGCCTCGCGCAGCTCCACCAGCTCCTCCAGTGAGCGGCACCGGGCCAGGAGTTCCCGCGCCCGCTCCTCCGTCGCCTCTCGCCGCCCGTCAGATTCCCGGGCCTCCTCGACGGCCCGGGAACAGACCTCCCGAGAGGCCGCCAGCGACGCCTTGGCCTCCTCATCGCCAAGATCGCGCTGATAGTGCACGAGGGCGACAGCCGCCTCCAGCTCGCGACTCTCTGCAACCAGGCGCAGGCCCTCGGCCTCAAGGCGCACGTCCTCATCAGCGAGCTCTTCACCAAGCAGGCTCACTGCGTCAGCCGCCCTCCGAAGAAACCCTTGGCGAAGAGCACGGCGCTCCCGGGCGTGCTTGAGTACGTCTTCCACACCATCATCCGCCCCAAGCGAGCGCCGGGGGGCACGAATCAACACTCCCCCTCCGGGCAGGGGGCTGGGAGCTGGCGCCCTCGAGGCGACCAGGCACGCCTCGCCAGAAGCCCGGCCTGGAGCCAGTCCATCCCCAAATGAAGGCCGTAGGGAGTAACCCAGCCAATCACGGTCCACGACCAGATGAGAAGTCCACGGCAGGCTGGCTATGCCACGAGAAGGCTCGCGAAGAAAGGTCGTGAGGCGCGCAGTGTCGCGATGCGCCTTAGGATGGTTCGTCTCCCCAACCGGCCTCACCGCAGGGGCTCTGCTGCTCGGAGTGCTCGAAGACAGTGGAGAGGGCGGAGACAAGGGGGATGGCTCCTCAGTCATCTCCGTGAGCTTGGTGGGAAGGGCCTTGCGGAGCCAAGGATCAGGAAAAGCAACGGAAGGATCAGGAGCTGGGAAGGGAGAAGGCTTACTCATCGGTGGCGAAGTACTTCCTACGCTTCAGCAGGCGACAAGGGTAATCGTCACCCAGGGCCTCCCTTCTCTTCCGGAGGGCCTCAAAGTCCACGCGGAAGCGACCCAGGAGTTGAGCGCAGGGGTCAACCTGCGACGAAGAAGAAGCATCAAGGCAACCCACGTCAGGGGCGTCTGCCTGATGTGCGCTGTCGGTCGCCTCACCGAGAAGAGCAGCTGGGGCCTCAGGGGCCTCAGCCGCAGGCGCTGCGGGCAGGCGCTCATCACCCTCAGCCACAACAGCACAGGCCTCAGGGGCAGCTCTCTCATGAGCGCCGCCCAGCGCTGTCACCTCGGCAGGGGCCCCCTCGGCCTCCGGCGGCTCATGCCTTCCTGCTCTGCCACTTGAGGAAGAGTCGCCTTGGCCGACTGCAAGGGCGGCCACCACCACTGGGTTCTCGCGAGGCCCCTGGAGGCCAGCGGGGCGCAGCCCCCATTCGTCGAAGATAGGCATCTGATTCACAAAGTCGCTTCTATTCGGGCAGAGGTACAACAAGGCCCCCCCTTGCCGGATGCTGCCGGGGGAGGGGTCCCTAGTCAAGACCAAGAGCACCTTCCTCAGCGCTTCAGGCGTCAGGTTCTCTTCCTGGAGCCTCATATGATCCTCATGCCTGCTGAAGGCCCACATCCGGTGAGAATGGCGTTGAAGAGGGGCAACACGGCGTAGCAGGAACTCCTTCACCACCTTGGGCGCCGTCACACCAAGCGCCCTCAAGAACGCGAAGCGACGCCAGACGAAGGCGAGCCGGGAACTCGTGAGCGTCTCCTGGCCCCAGCCTGAGTTGGGGACAGCAGGCGAAGATGGCTCCGACAGCAGGGGCTGGGCACCCCTACGTCCACATACAGCCACCGCTCGCGAAACCCAGGTGCGGGCGAAGGAAGACTGAAGTCGATCCCTGAGGCCGCTGTCTCAGGTGCAGCAATGAAGCTCACGCACCCCGAGCATTGGGTGGGGTTGACGAGGCGCAGAGAGAAGATGTGGCGCAGCAAGGCAACCGAGGGAAGGATGCCCATCATTGCCTCACAAACAAAGGCTAAGACCGCAAGAAGATTGATGGATTCAGGACCCAGATGCATCATGTGGATCTGATAGTGGGAGAGCACGGCGTTGAAGAAATCGGAAAAGGGGGGAACCAGTCCCGCCCACAGGGCGTCGGCGAAATACCAGACCTCAGTGATTACCCTGTCGATGGAGAAGCGAGACGCGGGCCAGGCCGTCGTCCTCCCGCATTCGTTGAAGATGGTGGCCAGAGCCGAGCTGACCTTGTCCAAGCCCTCTCGATTGGTTATGATCGACCGGTCGACGGCGGGGGCCGCCAGCGACGGTGAGCGAGGCGGAGGCATGGGCTTCTTCCCTCTTCCCTTCTTCGGCGGGGCCATGGCGGCAGAAGGGGGGGGGAAGGTTCGAGATTGGATTGGATGCGGAAGCTAGAGTTCGAGAGGAGAAAGGACAGAGAGCGCTCGAGCAGCGGAAAGGGGAGCGGTTGTGTGCGACTAAGAGTCCGCCTAGCATAGCACAAAATAAGGAGGCGTGGGGGGAGCAGTGCCGCCCACGTCCAATCAACCGCCACGCGGCGCCCAAGGCCGCAGGCTGTTAGGGCCCGCGGCGCTTCACACTTGCCCTTTTGCCTCTCTGCTCGGCCAAGACCGGGCGCGCCTTGGGCCCGGGGGCTACTATCGGCGTTCTGGAAACGGGGGTCCCCAGACTTGCCTGCCTGCGGCGTGGCTCAAAGGGGGGCCCAGCACGGCCCATCTTCATCAACACAAGCTCAAGACCCTCGCGAGGGGCCAAGCCTCACGGGGCGGGCGACAAGGAGCTTACTAAGGCACGGCCTCATCAGGCTGGCTCCCGAGGAGGCGGAGAGATCAAGGCGGGGTACCTCACGAGGTGCCCATGACGCAAGCCATGACGACCAAGGGCGCCAGTCAGGCGCCAGCCCGCGCAGTGTCCTCCTTTCCTCTTTGGTGCAAAGGGAGCAAGCCCAGGCGAAAGCATCAAGCAAAGGCATCCATTTCGGTGCAACAAGACCAAGACCAGCCCAACGACAGGAAGGAAGTCATTGTGGAGCCCAAGCAGGCGTCACCACCAGAGCCTTTGACAGGCGAGGACCAACTTTAGTCAGGATAAGTGTACCCGATGTTCCCCTTCAAAATGGCCAATTGTTGGCGCCCTTCCCGCTCAATATTTGGGAAGAATCACCACCAAGAGAGGAAGAGTAGAGCTAATCGTTATGAACAAAGAACATCCCGGAGAAGCAAGGATTCGGAAAGGAAGGACAAATCATCAAAGAGCTACACAAAACGAAGACATCAAGCTCATGTTGGTGAATGGGTATCCGGCTCCGACTCCAACAATCACTCCGAGAGAAGCTATCACTCTGACTCCAAATATACTCAAGATGAAGGTGCTGCCGGTCTAGCACTTGTGTCAACTAACTCCTACGACATATTTGACTCACCAAATGAAGGAATTGGAAGATACTTCATGGCTAAAGGCCCAAAGGTATCACACCTCGAGTATGTTGATTTCAATAGTGATGAAGATGACTTGTTAGGTGATGACGATTTACTTGTTGACAACTCTAGTGATGAATACTATGATGAAATGTCAATTAATCATGCTAATCAAGATAAAACGAATGACAATGATAAGGAGAAGATTGAGCGCCTAACTAAAGAACTAGACACTCTTAAGTTAGCTCATGAAACTATGTTGGAAGATCATCGAGAACTTTTAAAGACTCATGAGAAGTTACGCTTCGAAAATCTCAACCTTGAGCAAGAGCATGAGTTTTTAAAGGCAATCAATGATGATCTTCGCAATAAAAGCTCTTCTTACATTGCCAAGCATTTACTCTTATCTACTTACATGCCACAAGTCAAGTCTAGTAACAAGAACAAGAACGATTCTTCTTCTAGTAGTAACAATAATCATGCTAAATCCAATGTTGTTGCTTCTAGTAGTTCTCTTGATTCCACTAATGATTCTCTTAGACAAGTTACACTTGAGAAAGAAAATAGCTTATTGAAGGGAATTATAGAGAAAGGTGTTTACAAGAGCCTTGCCGGAAGTAAGGAATTCGAGGAGATTGAACGCAAGCAAGGAAGGCACCGGAAGAATCAAGGTGTTGGTTTTTAACGAAAGTTCAATGCCAATGGAGTTGAGTGGGAAGAAGATCAATACCCCAAGACAAAGTTTGTTCCTCAACAAGAGAAGTACGATCCTACTTCTTTCAAAGGAACACAAGCTCAAGATGATCTTCCACCACAAGACCACAAGCAAAAAGGCAAGGACAAGCTTCAAGAGGAGATTGGTGCATTTGAAGAAGCTCCTAAGGCCTTGGTTAAGTGGGTTCCCAAGACTATATCAAGTTCTACTTCATCAAGTATTACTACAACTCCAAGGATTCCCATCAAGATGATGTGGATCACTAAGAAGAAGAACTAGAGAGTTCTTGAGGGTGACTCCGCCAACATACTTCACTCATATCATTTCGGCAATGACAAGTGCAAACAACTTCCATATCTTGCACTAGTCCAAGGAGTCACAAACCCTCTTGTTGGTAAGACGAGGAACAAGGTAACCTAATGCTTTCATGGACATCATCTTGTGTGTGCATCACTCTATGTCTATGGATATCCTTGCTTGTTCCTTGTGGGACTAACCCGTGTAGGTATTGAATGTGCAACTCACTCCAATGGATTGCTCCGAATGATCTACATCAACATTGAGCATCCACATCTTCAACACCTTCATGAAGTCATTATCGACAAAACCAAAGGTTAGTTCATCCCTCTTAGGGGGGATATCACATCTAGGGGGAGATTTACTCTAAAGAATTGAGCTAAAGCAACTCTAATGGTGTGAACACAACAATGCTTTATGTAAAAGTGGTAACCCCACTTGTGCTTAAATGATGAGTATGACCTATGATCAAATGTTCTCATTTGACTCCTAAGTCAATATACTCATATATAGATGACCTAGTCATCGCCAATTGTTTGATAGATGCTACAATTGGTTGTGCATGCTTTGCCACATATTTCATTTGCCTTGTTATTGTGTGAGCATGTTGGTTGCATATTTTACTCATTCGAGGACATCCATTTGTTGCTTTGATTGCTTGGCTTTTTCTTTTTTCCAAATGGATGGACAAGAATGCCTAAGAACCTTCTCTAGCTATCTATGCTTTTCTCGTCTCAAACTCTATTCATGCAACATCACAAAGTTTGATCAAGTCATATTCGAACCACTCTGTGTGAGGAGCACTCGGAATCCCCGATTCGTCATAGACTTAAAAATCCAAAACCTCTTTGTGCATTTCGTTTTGACCGATTCATCCTTTTCGGTCACACCGAGATCACTAAGTTGATCTAGGTTTTCAATATCGATGCAACCGATTAGAACCTTTCGGTCACATCGAGTTGCAGTAACTGCGGGCAGTTTTGCATCTCGGTGCCACCGAGTTGTTCCACTCGGTCACACCGACAGGGTCAGGTTATATATACTGACGGGTTAAATTTTGGAAAAAATTACGAAACCCTTCACCCGCACGTAACGTGCTCTGTCTCTTTGGGTCTCCGGATCGTCTTCTCGCCGCCAGCGACCTCCCGCCGCTGGTCTCCGTCACCGTCAAAGGCAATCTGCCCCGCCGTTGCCGCCGTAGCAAGTTCACCGCCGAGTTAGGGTATGAACTTGATACTCTGTGCTATTCATTAACTCCGATTCATAGCACATTGCTTTGCCAAGATTCTTGTCACGTATGAAATCATCCTGTCCAGCTAAAACATCTTGTAGATTAGATTTGATTTGAAACTTTAGGGTTAGGTTTCCGCCGAACTCATCTCGGACCGACCGAATTGTTGAAATCGGTCTCACCGATTTGGCTTAGGCCATTGCACAATTTTCGGTCTGACCGAGAATTGAAAATCGGTGTGACCGAGTTCGATTCTTTGTGAAACCCTAGCAGTCTCGGTGCCACCGAACTGTGACTCGGTCTGACTGAGTTCACTAGTTTAGGTTCCAAAAGCTGCTTCGTTATCACCGAGTTTACAAATCAGTAGCTTCGAAATGCTTTCTGTGGAGCACTAAAACTAAGTTTTGAGTCAATTGTTTTGCAGAACTTCTGTACTTTGTGATATTCATCTACTCTACCTCATCTACAACCTATTCAAAGGGTCTGCTGACAGTTTGCCCGAAGATGTCTGATCAAAGTGATAGTCAGAACAAGTCAGAGGTACAGGTTCAGTTGAGTGAGGGCACTAGTCCCTCCAGCAGCTATGATGAGGGTAGCAGTAGCACACCTAGTAACTTGCCCAAGGTAGCTACTAGAACAAGGAAGAAGAGAACATCTGATTCAGAGGATGAAGATTATATTGCTGTTGAAGATGAGGCCACTTCCAAGAAGAAAGTAGTGAAGAAAGAATTTGGCACTGCTGCTTCAACAAAGCCAGGGATGAACAGGAAGGCACCTGCAAGAAGAGTTCCTATGTCGAAGCCCAGAGCATCCACTCAAGAAACTTTGGGATTTGAACCCAAAGAACCAGTTGTGGCTGAGAAGAAGAGGAAAGAGAGGGTCAAGAAGACCACTGCCAGGATTATTGGGAAGCCCTCCATGATGAGAGATGATGATGAAGAAGAAGAGGATGCTGCACCAGCACCCAAAGCTCAGAAACTCATGGGAGATGCAATCAAATCAGGGGCTGCTCCATCTAAGCCCAAAGCTGCTCCCAAGGCTGCTGCTCCAGCACAAAAGTCTGCACCTAAGAGGAACACCAGAAGTATACCTGCTAAGGAGAAGAACAAGGCCCCAGTGCCTGAAGCTGCTGATGATGAGGAAGATGATTCACTTGTTTTGAGAAAGTTGAAGCCCAAGATCCCTGACCACAATGATGCACATCCTGTTGTAGAGAACATGAAAATCAGGAAGGATTCAGGACTGAGATTATGGAGACATTTTTATCCATATGCTTTCAAGAGGAGAACTGTTCTTGACTACAGGTTTCACACTAAGGAATAGCAAGACTTCTATGAGACAATTTTGCTTGACAAGAAGCCTATTGTCTGTGACATGAGATGGGTTGACTGGGAGTACATCAAGAAGAATGAAGATCAATATCCAAGTGTATATGACAGCTTCAAAGCATGTGGAGTTGATACATTTGTTGCCCAGAAGCTCACCAAGTGGAATGATGAGCTGATCATGCAGTTTTACTCCATTACCCACTTCTACCCAGATGGGAAGATCATCTGGATGTCAGAAGGTACAAGGTACCAATCCTCTGTGGAAGAATGGGCTCAGTTGATCAATTCCCCAGAAGAAAATGAAGATGACTTGGATGTTTATGCCAAGAAGAAGAAGGATCACAACTCAATGGATAGCATGTACAAGGAGATTCTTGATGCAGACCTAGGGACTCATAAGTTTGGATCTGTCCACTTCTTGTTGTCTGGTTTGCCTACCATCAACTGGATCCTAAGGCACACATTGCTACCCAAGTCAGGTGATCACAAGATGATTAGAGGACACTCCATCAATTTGCTACATCTATTTGATGTGCCTCAAAAGTTTAAAGTCATGAGCCTAATTGTGGAGACAATCAAAAGGACAGCAGCTGATCAGAAAAGATCTTGTGGGTATGCCCCACAAATTCAGGAGCTCATTAACTCATAGATGGGCACAGGCAAATATCTATTGGATAAGGAGCACCTACCCATCTACCCTGAATTTGAAGACAACACTGTTGTCATGAATGAAGAAGATCAATCATCTATGCAAGCACATGAGAAGAGAGAGAAGGCAAGGGCGGAGAAAGCTGCAAAGATGCCAATTGTTGAAGAAGCATCTGAGGTATTCTTGAAGATCATCTTGGATATTTGATTGCCTCCACCTTGAGGCTTGAGAAGGGCTTGGCCACCCTGACTTAAAACCAGGAGAGTTTGGAGAGGATCATAGAGCAGAAATTCTATGATCTTGATGTCAAGGTAACTGATATCCAGTCAGTAGTTGAGCAACTTCAGGAGGAAGTGGAGGAGAAGAAGGGCAAGTCTACTACAGATATGCTTTCACTAGAGTGCCCAGGAGTCAGAGATCTGCTGCAGTGCCTGTTCCAGACACAAGAGCTACTACATCTGCACCAGCAGCCACAGTTTAAGTACCACCAGCTCCAGCAGCTACTCCACCAGCTCCAGCTACATCAACAGACACTTTCGTCCTCGGAGTCATCTCTATGCCACCTCATGAAGACCAAGCCTGAGAGTCGTTTAGCACTATGAATTTTTTATGAACTTTTTGGTAACTTGTTGCCAAAGGGGGAGAAAATGTATAGATCATAGGCTTCAAGAGAGAGTGTTGCTTTTTATCTCTCTTCTTTTTGGTTGAACTGTGCTTCTGAGCTACTTGTTTACTTGTTTGATCATATGCTACCCTTAATGCTTGTTGGATGATATTATCTCTTATATCCTTATATGATCATTCACTTGCTTGGTGAAGAGTGCATGCTTTTAACTTCTATCATTTTGAGCGCTCCATCAAGATGTATGTGACATGAAAGAGTAACCCATGATCCTAACACATTGTGCATTTGCAGTCCAAAGCAAATTTTAAATAATGCAAAAATTTAGGGGAGCTCTTGCTTATCACATACTTCTCAAAGCGACGATGTTTTTCAGCCTTATTATCATTTGTCAAAGCTTTGATCTATATGTTTTCATCAATTACCAAAAAGGGGGAGATTGAAAGTGCAACTATCCCTGGGTGGTTTTGGTAATTCCTAACAACATATAGCTCATTGAGCTAATTCTATTTCAAGATAAATATTTTAGGAAAGCTCAATGTTTGGCATGGCATGGATGAGAAATGTGGACCCATCAAAATGCTAATGACAAAAGGATTGGCTCAAGCTCAAAGCACAAGACTCTACATTTTACTTTTAGTGATCCAAGATCACATTGAGTCCATAGGAAAGCCAATACTATTAAGAGGGGGTGAGGTGTTTCTTAATGAGTTTCTTGCTCAAAGTGCTTAGTGATATGCTCCAAAAACCCTCAACTACTTTATCACATCCACATATGTCCCAAACCAAAAGTCAAACTCGGACCCACCGAAACTTTCTATCCGGCGCCACCGAGTTCAGTTGACATAGCCACTGCCAGAAACCCTAGTCTTTTCGGTCTCACCGATAGGGATCTCGATCTTTTTTGACTATAAACAGTAGGGTAAAACCCCAGTGCAATTTTTATATTATTGAACAAGTAAACAAGTAGTCTTGTAGGCTTGAGGTAAGCCCACAGAAAGAAAGAAAAATAAAAGACTAAGAAAAAATTGGAAAAGAAAAAGAAAATAAGTTATGACTAAGCAAAAATAATAAAAATTATAGCAATTCCTCCAGCCATTGGTTGAAATGATTCAAATGTTTCCTCTTCATTCTGAACCTTAAAAGTTTTAGCTCCTCCAGGAAAATGAACTTCCATCCTTGAAAAGATGGTGTAATGTTTTCAAATATTTTGTTATTCTGCTTATCCATATGGCCCATGCTCCAAGAATGATGATCTCCATGTAAAAAGGGTATTTCAGTTTGTCCTTTAGATCCTGGAATGCTTCCAAAACTGACAGATTTGGTGTTCTAGTTGGACAAATGAAGTCCCAGCATTGTTGCACAAATGGGCATCCCCAGAAAAGGTGATGAAGTGTTTCTTCCTGTTGACAATCATTCACTGCACAGTTGTATGCTTCCAGTACAAAATTCTTCCTTCTAAGCAGGTTTCTAGTGTTAACTCTGTCATGGAGTAGTTGCCAGAAGAAAACTTTATGTTTTGGCTGACATGAGCTTTGCCAGATCCAATTGAAATGGGGAGGTGTTTACTTGTGACCTATTAATACCTTATATGCTTTGATGGAAGAGTAGGTCTCTTTACCCCAGATATAAATCCAAGTATCTAGAGATTCCACAAATTTAGATTGTCTCATAGAGATGCAAATGTCCTCCATTTCAATGAATTCCTCATATGCCTCTGTTGTCAATGGTAAGAAGAAGAGGTATTGAAGATACTCTGTCTGGAATACCTGTTGTATGTTCATCTGTGGGTTTCTCACAAAAGAGTACAGGTGGTGGAATTTGTGTTTGAGTACAGCCTGGTGCCAAAGATCATCCCAAAAATAAGCACTGATCCCATCTCCCACATTGCATCTAGCAATAGCTTTGTAATGATCCAGAAGTACCAAGTTTGATTTCCACCAAAAAGAACCTACCATGTTGTCTCCTAGTAACTGCCCATCATTGTAGTAAGTTTCCCATATCAAGTTCACCCATGGTATATCATGTCTGTTGAAAAATTTATGCAAATTCTTCATTAGCAGTGTTTTGTTGTGAGTATATATATATCCAATACTCCTAGACCTCCTTGATCTTTTGGTCTGCACACAGTAGTCCAGGCAACTAGAGCAGGCCTGTGGTCCTCCATATCTGGGCCTCTCCAAAGACAGTGTCGTAGGTACTTTATAATCTACTTTTTTATAGTGATTGGGATGTCCAGACACGTCATGAAGAACACAACCAAAGAAGTTAGCACTGACTTCACCAGCATTAATTTTCCAGCCTGTGTCATGAAGATTGATATCCCTGCCAGTCTTTTAGCAATCCTGTTGACTAGAGGTAAACATTGCTCCACAGTGGGCTTGTAGATTCCTAATGGAAACCCAAGGTAATTGAAAGGGAAGTGTCCTCTTGCACATTGGAGTGTGTTTGTGAATAGATCAACCCTGTCTTCATTAATATTTAAAGGAACCAGAAAAGACTTCCCATAATTTACTTTGAGTCCTGTAGTTGAGGCAAAAGTGTTGAGTAAAGCTTTCAGACAGAAAAGTTGCCTAGTATCTGCCTGCATAATCACCAGAGTGTCATATGCATACTGCACAATTGGGAAGTGTGGGGAGGAGTTCACTTGCAGTGGTGCAGATAGTAAGTTTATCCGCATTGCTCTGTTTAAGATAGATTGTAACAGATCTGCTGCCAGCACCGAAATTAGTGGGGAATAAGGATCTCCCTGTCTTACTCCCCTTTTGATGTAGAATTTTTTCCCTGGTACTCCATTCAGAAGTACAGAAGATGTTGCTGTTGAAAATAGACTTTTCATCCAAGAGATCCACCTGTCACCAAAACCTTTGGCTTTAAAAATGTCCAATATTGCATCATGCTCAATTGTATCAAAAGATTTTTCAAAGTCCAATTTAATAACTAAGATTTCCTCCCTGGACTTATGACATTGGTGGATACATTCATAAGCCCATCCTAGGCAGTCCTGAATCACCCTGTCTTTAAGGAAGCCATACTGATTGATATGTACCATCTGCAGAATTACTCCTTGTAACCTGTTTGCCAAAATCTTTGTAATGATCTTTAGAACCCCATTAAGCAGAGAAATGAGTCTAAAATCATTTGGAGTAAGTGGTACATGTTTTTTAGGAATAAGTGTGATGAAAGATGAGTTAATGCTCTCAAGGTTGACATTTCCTGCATGAAAGGCCATTATAAGTTCAATGACATCTAATTTTATTATATCCCAGCAATTCTTGAGAAATCATTATTGAAACCATCAGGACCAGGAGATTTATCATTAGGCAAATTCTTGACCACGTCCTCAATTTCCTCTATAGTAAAAGGTTTTTCCAAGTCAATGAGAAGTAGTGGATCCACTGTATGTTCATACAATTCCTCAAGATTGAAGTGCATAGACTGCCCATTGGTCTAACCCAATCTATTCTTGAAAGCTTCCCATAGAATTGCTGCCTTTCCTTCATGGTCAGTGACTTCAACTTGGTCCTTGTTTACCAGTATAGCAATTTGGTTATGTCTGTGGTTGATAGAAGCTTTTGTGTGAAAGAATTTGGTATTCTCATCCCCAAATTTGACCCCTTTAATTTTCCCTCTTTGCTTCCAGTATACTTTTTGATTGTTGAGTACTGTGAGTAGTAAGTCCTTCATTATGTTTCTGCAGTTGGTTTCAAACAATGACAAAGCCCTGTATTCCTCAATGAAGTCCCAGAGGAAAATAATATCATTCAACTCTGCAATCTGCTTTTTGTGACATGATAATGATTTAGCCCAAAGTTTGAGAGCTCTTCTAACATTCTTGAACATAGCATTAATCTTTTTTGCACAATCAGTGTGCCCCACTGGGATGTTCCAAGCATCATGTACCACTTGTTTGAAAGAGCTGTCGCTGAGCCAATAATTTTCAAATCTGAACACTCTAGATTTTGGAATTGATGTACCAATCTTTATCATACATGGAAGATGATCAGATATAGGTTTAGCCATGGGCAGAGCAGTAGTGTCTGGGTAGCTAGTCATCCAGGCAGTAGAAGTGAAAAACCAATCTAGCTTTTCTAATAGAGGGTTGTCTTGCATGTTACTCCAGCTAAATTGCCTTCCTTTGAGGGGTAGTTCTATTAAGCCCAATTCACTTATGGCTGCATTGAACATAAGCATTTCATTTACATCACCTCCAGGTTTATTTCTGTCTTCAGGTTTTATAATGAAATTAAAATCACCCATGATAATCCAGTCCACATCACTAGGCATTTGTATATTTTCAAACCATTCAATGAATTCAATCTTTTCTTCATGATTGTAGGGGCCATAAATATTTGTGAGAATCCAAGACTTGGAGGAGGTATTGCAGGTGAACTGCAAGGATAGTGAAAATTTATTTTGAAACATCAACTCCCCAGTAAATAAGGCACCATTCCAAGCAGTGAGTATGCCACCTGAAGCCCCAATGGAGGGTAAGTATTCAAATTTATTGAATCTCTGAGGGCAAACTTTGTGAATATATGTTAAATCAAATATCTCTCTTTTTGTTTCTTGAAGACACACTATACCAGTTGCACTTTCTTCCACTTTTTGCTTAATAGCTAACCACTTTTCTGGAGAATTAATACCCCTCACGTTCCAGTTCAGTATATTCCAGGTTCTGTTGTTATTCATTTAAAACCAGACTTGTGTGCCCTTGAACACCCAGGTCCAGCCCTAGATGTCTATCCCAAGTTAATTTCAAGTGATTCACAGCTGAAACAGTTGCCAAACAAGCAGACCCATCATACAAACACTTCACATAGATGATGATACTACCTTGCCCTAGCAAGGAGTAATTCACAAACAAAAGGATAGCAGCAGTAGAAATATCAAACAACCTCTCCATATGAGAGCAGCAGAGATTGCACATCAATCCATTACATCCAGGGTACAAAGGAACTTTCTCTGGGTAAACTAGATGTGCCATCCTGCAAGATACTTTGCTATTCCAGATCATCTGGTATGACTTTATCATCATCAAATTAAGTTAGATGTGCCATCCTGCCCAGTGGCCTTGGACACCTTGGCCACCTCCTCCTGTCCCTTCTTTTTTGGTTTCTTGGATAGCTTTCCATGCAGTTCTTCCTCAGCAACCTTACAAAAAGATATAGTTAGATTTTTCACCATAGTATTCTGAATAGCAGGTGGAATAGCATTACATGGCAAACAGGCTTTAGTGTCACAAGTTTTTCTTCTATAGCCCATGTTATCTTTCCTAATCCTGTCACTTCTTCTTACTTCAGTCTCAACCAGAGGCTCCTTGTCCCTTCTCTTCCTTGAGACAGCCTCCCCAAGTGGTAGTAATTTGTTGGGAGAGACTTGCTGCAGGGGGCTGCCTGCTCCACTGGAAGAGTGTGCTGCTGGACTAACACCTTCATTTTCTTTTCCCAGCCCTAGCATGAAATCCTTGCAGGTTGGTCCCTGGGTAGTAGAGCATCCATCAGGTATATGAAATAGCATAGTTTCCTCTTGTGTGCAGTTGGAGGTCAATATTTTCCATACATCAGACTTTAGTAAGTGCATTGTCCAACTAAATTTATCAGGTGTTAACAGCAAATGTATGATGAAGTTGAACCAACTTACTGGTATTTCAATTTTGAAAGAGTTCTCTGTTCCTTGGGTTGCAGGTGCAAAGTGTTTAATCCACAATCCAAGACCTTCATCAGACATTAAATGAGAACCATCAATAATTTGCAATGCATGGTTCTGAGCCAACTCATGTATATCAATCCTAGAGGGGGAGCTGGGCAGAGAGAAAGCACCATAATTACCTGAATTGTTATGGTCTGTAGATGTGCCCACATATGGAATTGGAACATCTTCCTTGCCCTCCTCATTAGGAAGCAAGTTGTGGACAGAAAGATCATCTCTTGCCTCACTCTGGTTGACTGGGTTTCTGTCAGAAATAGGAACTTCAGCAACATTAGCTTCCTCACCACTCAATTGATTCACTTGAGGGTCCACTTGGGCTTCAGGTGCAAGAACCTGAGGTATCAGAACAGGCTCCAAAACAGGAATTTGCTGTTGCTCAATTTCTAAATTGTTCTGAGGCACCTGTTCCTCATCTTCTTCAATTGCATTATAAGCCAGAGCAATGTTTAAAAACCCTTGACCAACTTGAGGGGCATGAAATCCCTGATTAACTTCCTCACCGGCAGAGTGTGTTAGAGATAGCAGACCATCAGAGAGGGAAACAGTTGTTGTAATGCTGCTATTTGGTGCACCCTCATCTGGCAACACAGGAATGACCACTTGCTGCTGCTGCTGTAAAGGCTCTGGTTGGGGGAAAGCCCAGTGCTGCTCATGTTCCTCATGTTCTTCCCAAGCATCCCAGTCCTCATTCTGAGCATGTATATTGTGATTTGGGAGAGGCTGGAACCCTGGGAAATCATTTGCATGTTGAGGGATGGGGTGTGGGTCCACACCATCAGGGGGGATTTGGTCTTCATCTGCAGGTCCACCACCTAGCATTTCCTCAAGGAGAACCTCAACAGATCATGTCCAAGAATCTTCCTCAAATCTTTCTCCTTCAGACCATCTTATGCTTTTAGGAACCTCATCAAGCTCTGTCACTCTGGCCTTAACAAGAATTTTACCCTTCAGCACATCCTCTTTCTCCCAACTAATGATCTTGCCCCATTTAGAGATGGCGGACGCAATATCCTCAGTGTTACAAAAATCAAATGGTACTCCCACAAAAAGCAACCAACAGACCCTATTGAAATGAACCATGCGCCAATTTCTACCTTCATCGTGCTTTGTAAAGGTAATAAAAACATCACCGAATGCATGTGGTCCTTGTTGAACAAGCCTGTCTCGATCTCTGACATGCCTAAACTGCACAAACGCCTCACCGAACGGGCAAGGCTGAATTTCTCTGAATCCAACTTGAGCATCTTCTTGAAGGAACTCTTGCAGAACATCATGAACATTCGGAAAAAATACCTCATTCGGGTGGGGATGGATGCTGGCAATCGCCCAATCCTCGTGGCGCCTGGGACGGTGAGGTACTATGGCTCGAGAAACCCCTGTTCTTCCTGGAATCGCCTGAACTTGAAAACCATGCGGGACAAAAGGCTGAGGATCGATTGGGATGTTGGCCATCGCTCTTGGCTCTGGCAAGGAGTCTACCAGAGCCCTCTCTAACTGCAATGGCAGCGCCGGCGATCTTGTCGATGTGCGGGCGGTGTTGGGGGTGGCAGCGGTGGAGAAGACAGAGTTAGCAGGTGAAGTGGAATGCGAGGAGGCAAGCGTGGGTCTCGGCTGAAAGTTTTGGAATAAATCCTTGACCAGCTCCTTAAATGATGTGACTTGCCTAATTTGTGTCGCCGGTCCAATACAGCGAAACCAAGACTCTACTTGGCCATCGGCCCAAGCAGCATCCGGTGGGCTTGCGAAAGAACTAAAAGGAATAAAAGGCCAAAGCCTAGTCAAATTCGGAGTTGTGCAAAAACGAGCAATGTGGCCGTTGGCCCCGCATATATGGAAAACCACAATATGGCGTGCAATGTAACGTTGCACTTCATTGTGCGGCACTTGTGGCCTGACTTGCGCGGAATTAAGCTGAGATGAATTTTGATTAATGCTGAGTGAATTGTCCTCCTGATTGAGACCCGATAATCTCTCGAAAACCGATCTACCCGTTCTAACCACGTCGGAGTAACTCCGGTGATCACCGGAATGAGGAATGATGGCCCTGCCAGCCCTTCCAACCAAAGTCCATTCTTTGTCTAGCTCATCATAGTAAAGCGCTTCCTCTCGGCACCAGTTCGGGCCACCAAAGTTCCACAGGTTAAAAACAACCTCAAAATCTTTTTCCTTGATTCTACCCGCATTATAGATCTCAAAACCCACCGACTTTGAAGCTACTAAAAACTTGAAAGATCTATCCCGAAGAAGATGAACACGAAAGCCTTGTGCATAACCACCAAACATGGCAAGGAGGGAGATACTAACCGTGTGCACATCAAGTTTGAAAGATGCACGGCAAAACGAGACCACCATTGTGAACTCCTTGTGGTGGAAGCCAGTAGAGAACACCACCGGGTGACCAAACTTGGTCCTCATCTCCATCTGGAATCTCTTCCCATGGTCAAAGTTAAGATCAAACGGCGCCATCTGGTCAAGGTGGGTGGCAACTAGGGCCGGAGTGGCCACTGGTAGGAGGTGGGTGGCCGCCGGGGCCGGAGTGGCCACCGGCGCTAGGAGGGGGGAGCTCTAGGAGGGGGGAGCACTAGGAGGTCCTTGACAACTTTCGAGGGGGGGGATCTCGATCTCACCGAGATGGGATTGTAATCTCGAACTCCTCCCTTTCGAGGGATCTCGATCTCACCTAGATGGGATTGTAATCTCTTTGTTTCCCTTCGTAACGTTTTGGTCAAACCGAGATGAGCGATCGGTACCACCGAGATTGCAATGCAAGCTCTTTGTTTCCTTTTCGTAATGTTTCGGTCCAACCGAGATGAGCGAATCGGTTCCACCGAGTTTGCCTGACCAACTCTTTGTTTGTCTATTACCAAAATTGGTCTCACCGAGTTTGTGTAATCGGTCTCACCGAGAATATGTTATGCCCTAACCCTAACAATATCGGTCCCACCGAGTTGACATGACGGTCCCATCGAAATGCCTAACGGTCACATTATGAACTAAATCGATCTGACCGAGTTTCACGATTCGGTGCCACCGAGTTTGGTAAGTTGTGTGTAACGGTTAGATTTTGTGTGGAGGCTACATATACCCCTCCACCCACTCTTCATTCCTAGTGGGAGCCATCAGAACATGCCTACACTTCCAACATACATTTTCTGAGAGAGAACCACCTACACTTGTGTTGAGGTCAAGATATTCCATTCCTACCACATAAATCTTGATCTCTAGCCTTCCCCAAGTTGCTTTCCACTCAAATCTTCTTTCCACCAAATCCAAATCCTGTGAGAGAGAGTTGAGTGTTGGGGAGACTATCATTTGAAGCACAAGAGAAAGGAGTTCATCATCAACACACCATCTATTACCTTTTGGAGACTGGTGTCTCCTAGATTGGTTAGGTGTCACTTGGGAGCCTCTGTCAAGATTGTGGAGTTGAACCAAGGAGTTTGTAAGGGCAAGGAGATCGCCTACTTCGTGAAGATCTACCTGAGTGAGGTAAGTCCTTTGTGGGCGACGGCCATGGTGGGATAGACAAGGTTGCTTCTTCGTGGACCCTTCGTGGGTGGAGCCCTCCGTGGACTCGCGCAGCTATTACCCTTAGTGGGTTGAAGTCTCCATCAACGTGAACGTATGATAGCACCACCTATCGGAACCACGCCAAAAACATTTGTGTCTCCAATTGCGTTTTCTTCCTCAAACTCCTCCATTTACCTTCATATGCAATTGTTTTACATTCCGCTGCTATACTCTTACAATTGCATGTGTAGCTTGATTGCTTGACTTGTGCTAAGTTGCTAAAATCTGCCAAGAACTAAAATTGGGAAAAGGCTAGATTTTTATTTGGTCAAGTAGTCTAATCACCCCTCCCCCTCTAGACATACTTTTGATCCTACACATGTGGGGTTCACTGCTCATAAAAAAATTGCCTTAGGTGTGGGTAGAACCGAACACCCACCTAACTTGGTCAACCTTGCCTAAGATGAGGTGTGGCAAAGTGTGGCAATATGTGGCTGGAAACCAAACAGCCCCAAATGTTGCCACATTATTTTTGCCACACTTGCCTAACTTGAGTTGCTCAAATTGTTAGACCCACTTTGGCTTGCCTAAGGGAATCTTTCCACACTTTTTGTGTCTATGACATGTGAGGTTCACTGCTAATAAAAAATTATTGTCTTAGGTGTGGCTAGAACCAAACACCCACCTGACTTGGTCAAATTTGCCTAAGGTGAGTTGTGGCAAAGTGTGGCAATATGTGGCTGGAAACCAAACATCCCCTACATCATTAAAAACTATGTTCAAATACGAATGAAACGATATAATTTTTGTTAACATTCACTAACATTTTGCCAGTTAAATCTTTGGTCAAAATTTAGCACCAATTACAAAGGGGGCCAATAAATATTGTACTCTCACATTTTGTTTTGAGGATACTCCCACATACTCCATCTGTTCCCAAATATAAGTGTTCTTAGAGAATCTAACAAGTGACTACATACAGAGCAAAATGAACGAATCCATACTTTAAAATATGCCTACATACATCTGTATGTTGTAGTCCATTTGAAATGTCTAAAAAGACTTGTATTTAGGAACGGAGGGAGTAGAAAATATAAATAATAATGCATGTTGGGGCAGCCCACGTTTCCGATAATTTTAGCCGTGGGCTTGTTCACAATTTTTACGAGGGGGTGGTTGTTCATTTAATGGAGGGTCTTGTACCAGAATTTAACGATACAAAGTGCGACCTGGCACACCGTAACGCCACTTGGAATAAGCGGGTAGCTATCACAAAAAACAATCAAAAACTAAAAAAATGGCGACCTGGCACGTACACAATTTTAAACAATTGTTTTGATGGAGTGAAAAATGAAAACTACCCCACTACGTATATATAGGCCGGCCTCCGCGCTTGATTGCTAGGGTTGCTCTATTCACACACACTCGTCCTCTCCAGATCTAAACAAGATAGCGGTGGTAACACTGTCTTTCTCCCTTCAAAAAACATTGTCTTTATATCCTCACCGCTAGTAACATACCCGGACGTATCCCCCTCCGCCGGTGAAGGGGAGGAGGGGCAGCGTTTAGTCCATCGTCGACAGTGAGGGAGGAGGCCCACTGCCAGCCGCACAGTTGTCTCTAGCCGAGCGCCAGCGCGGGAGGTCCTCCGATCCCTTCGTCGTTTCCCCGGTGTGCGCGGATCCGGCCTTCCGCCGCCCACCTATCCACATCCTGACGACCTTCAGGTATATCTTCCTTTGAAACCGCCTTAGATCTACTTCCCCAGCTCGCTACATCGTTGCATGTGCATCATTTTCTGCCTCTCAGCCCCTCTCGATCGGATGGTCCAACGTCACCTATTTTTTTATTCTATTGTTAGAGGTAAAGCTACTTCATGGAGTCGAATCTTGTACTTGGTTCAAACAAGAAATAAAGTGGGGGTGGGGGAATTTAGTATGTACATCGGACTTGGTACAAACAAGAAGGAAAGGGGTGAAAGTAGTACAGACTGGTCATCCAACCGGTCTCTTGGTTGAAAAGGGAAATATCGGGGTAATGTTGTACACAATGGTATGACCAAGACTAGATTTGCTATCCACACATAGGAGTAGGTGGCTAGAGTGAAAAAAATGGGACCAACCCAAATATGTTTCTTGGATGTTTGTTTCTCAGGGCAACAAACTCTGAATCACCACTTTATGCCCTGTTTAGGTACATGGCGCTGGACTGCTCGTGCACCCACTGTCCCATGCCCTTATACCAAATATTTAGATGTTAATAATCTAATGCCCCTGGTAAAATGAAGCCATGCCACTATTATAAGCCATGACAAGTTTAGCCAAATGTTTTTGCCTATAATTGTTTGAGACTCTGACTGTTTCCATTGTAGCTTTTTGTGCAAACAGGGATATCCATTTCACCAGGTTGCTGTTGTGACCTTATGGTGCACTGCACAAAACACTTCTTAGAAGAAGTGACTTTTGTGTTGCTTAACTAGAATGTCAGAATGGAACAGTTGATTCATTTTGGTGGAACTGCACAAAGGGAGATATGTGTTCCAATCCTCATCATCCATATTCACGCCATAACCTTCCTTTAGGTAAGAATGATATTTAATGCATGTGTTCATCTTTATTTTGCAACTCCCATGAGAAAATAATGCTATTGTTTACTAGTACACTTGTACTCCCTCACTAGCAAAACCAATTCAAAAATAGAAGGCCAATCATGTACTTGGTTTCACCAACTGGTGAGGAGAAAGAGAAATAGAGCATGAAGAGGAGGAAGAAGAAGAATAAATAGTGCCAAGATGATCTTGCTGAAGCCAGAGGCCTCAGTCGAGGCCATTCAAGGGCTCCGGCAACGTCTACCTTACATGTGAGACGATCCTCCTGGGAGACCTTCCACTTCTGTTGTCTCTCCTGCAAGGTCACTTAATTAATTAGGAGTACTTAAGTACCACTAATTTATTGCTGCCTAATTTTCCTGTCGGAGTTAAACAAATCTTTAGTAGCACCTTATGTTGAACCCTGTACGTGTGTATGTTTGTCTATGGAGGTGAATCATGTGGTGGAGCAGGGAGGGAATATTATTAGTGTCATGACATAATAGTGCTATTGTTTTGCATGTCAATTTATTGCCATTGGTTTAATGAGGGAATGTTTTGTGTATTGTCCATCATGAATTTGATGCTACTGTTAGAGTAATATGCTAATGTCTTTCTATCCTTTCTCACCAAGCTAATGAAGACTTCACCTTGTTCCTACTTGTGCAAACAGGGATCATGTTGTGCCAATCATACATTTTAGTGGAACTACACAACACAATACAATGAACTATATCCTAGCGAGTGCTTTAACTCTTCTGGAAGTTCTTGATAATCTTTCGTTATAATCTCAGCACTGGTAAACAAGAGTGATTTCAACCATACATTTGAAGTGCACAAAAATATACACTATTGAGTGATTCCAGTGGGTGCTTTATCATCTCTTATGGGACTACATGAATAAGATTTTTTCCTCAGGTTTGTACTGTCCTAAGGCCTTCGTCCATATTAGTTTGATGTCATCTCTATTTATATCGTGCTACTGTCATGAGAAACTCCGTTATCTTTGCACGTTAAAGTTTTGCAACCTATGATACATGGCAATGCTTTGAGTGTTGAGCTAATTGGCACTGATTAAATAAACAAATACCTCTCTTTAAGCAAGACTACTATGTTGCTAACTTTACCCAGATAATGAGGGTGCTTCTATTTGTTAGTGTATGTTTCATCAACTAGTCCCACTATTACAGTAATCTTACTCTCTCAATATATGTGCCAACATGGATGCTCGATTTTGGTGGAACTGCACAAAAACTTTGGGTGCTTCATTGCCTTGAGAACTTCCTTCCTTTCCTATCAGTCGCTAATCTGGGCTTGCATTCTTCCTTTGCTGTCAGTCGCTTGGCTTATCTCGGCTTCCAGTCAAAGGAAATAGCAATTGATATGCTACCTCACACAGGTTGGTACTGGTCTTTATCCTGATTATTGTGCTTGTCATATGTATTGGTAATTTGGTATTGTGCTACTGTTTGACAATTTCATAAAGGAGTAACTTGGAGCCTGAACTCGCAGGCAAATCATTACATTGGGTGATTTCATTAGAACTGCACAAAAAGATCAGATGGACAGGTACTTATGTTGCTGCTATGTACTCCAAAGTTCACTCAGACAAGCATCGATGTTGACAAGAAGAAGTGCCTATATTCATTCGAGTATCAACCGGCGTCAACCAGTTGTCAAACTCCAAGTATTAGGAGAGTGAACGCCAAAAATATTGCTTGGCGCATAGCCCAGAAAAACGCAGTCCAGTCTTTGGTCCCAACTTGTGCCTTTTGGTTATCGACACATATGGTAGCAAACTGTATGGCATGGAGTCTAAAGATTCCAGACAAGTTGGTTGACGCGTATATTCATCTGGCACTTAATCAGTCTGCACGCCAGGGATGCTCCATTTCAGTTGAACTGCACAAAAAATTTGGGTGGTTCATTTTCTCAACCGCCTCCTTTCTTGTCTGCAATGTAGAATTTTGGCGAGCTACAGGACCAAGATGAGCTAGTAAACTAGTTGGATGAAAGTAGTGGCCAAGTTGCTCAAACCTCCCTCGGCATGAGGCCACTATTTGAGGATAAACCTACAAGCAAAGTTCAGATTGTCTGTGCTGCCTCTTATGTACTCGAAAGTTTACTCGTACAAGCATTAATTTTAGCAAGAAGTACCTCCGACTGAACACCATTTACCAGTCTGTACCCTAGGTAATTAAAGTTCGTCCATGGATGATATTGGCTGTGATCTCAATCATTTGGATGCATAAACATACTGAACATGTGTATATCTGAATCTTTTTGTGAATTATCTATGAATATTGTCGTGTGATCTATCAATCATTTGGATGCATAGACATGCTGAACTTGTGTATATATGAATCTTTTGAGTTGTTGATTGTGAATGTTGGCTATGAATATGAACGTGTCCTGTGAACCTGAGTTTGATACGAATGTTTACCTTTTCTGTTGTACTTGTGTGTGAACTTGTTAGTATGCCTACTGTGGGATTTGTGACGTGTGGGTGTCAACGGCACACCTTCTTCCCGAGAAGAATTGCACCTGCTTTGTTAGGGTAGCAACGGCGCATCAGCTCTTTTTAATCTTTTTGCTCTGTCTTCCCCCCTCCCCCGCTCAACCCCTGCCGTAATGTTTTCGGCCTCAAAACAAACATAGTACTGCGTTGTTTTGGGGGCTTGATGAAAAATCGAGTGCTGGTTTCTGTAGGTTGGCCCGCCCAGCAAATGGGCTGCTGGTCCACCACGGACTGGGAGGCTAAAAATACAAGTTGTATGGTGCAGAGGCAAGTAAAAAACGCCATCGAGAGCCATCCACTGAAGAAAAAAATCGCTCCTGATGTGCTTCTTCAGTCGCGCCGCCGGCCCCCTCTTTAATCCAGTTCGCTCGGGGATCTAGCTGGTATCATTTTTTTCCAGAGGGCGAACAAGTATCAGCTAGGCCTAGGTTTTGTTTTTTAACATGCGTAGCCCACGACATACGGAGACAGTGGTTTCAACTTATTTTTTGAGGTCCATACCGGCCTATGGGCTTTTTCTTAAAGATCGGCAGCCTAATGCATTTTTCTTAATGAAACGCAGATCTCTGTTCTATTTATCTATATATAAGAATAATAATGTTGTCTCCAATTTATGTTTTCCCTTCTAACCACATTATATATATTTATATTATTACTATTATCATATATTTTATAGAGACTTATATATACATTATAAAAACATCCCACGTGTTATTAACTTATAAAAGTAAAAGTTTAACAGAAGTTGGGAAGGAAAATCCTGGTTGTTTTTGACTCACAAGCAAGGAAAATCCTGGTGATTGCGTACAAAAGCTTGCGAAGATTTTAAGGACCAATGTAATAATAATGCGCTCATTTTATTTTGAGCAATAACTCGCTAATTTGTTAATTTTATATATATAAATGTGTCACTCCGGTTTATTTTTTGATATTAATTGCTCCTTCTAACCTAACATTATATATAGAACGAGCCCAGCTAATTCGTGTATTTCAAGAAAGTGCAAATGGACTGGGATTTCTTAGCGAATATAAATGGGCCGCATTGACGCGAAATTATTTCTTCACCCAGCCCAGCAAATGGACAAAACATGGGTTAAATATATGCCACATTTTTGCAGGCTGACATGTGGGCCAATAGGTCGAAGCCTACGCAAGGCGGTGTCAACTTGGTCAAAAAATGATTATGACATCCACAGCCACTGGATTTATATCCAACGGCCGGCATGCACCTTCAATCTCTCGTCTTCTTCCTCCAACGTCGCCGGGACCGCCTGGTCCGGCCTCCGGTGGCTAGCGGCTCTTCTTAGCACGCATCGCTGCGAAGCACTACCCCACCACCGGCAAGGCTATCCCTCCACACCTCCTCTTATTCTCCACCAACTGTAGCCCCACGCCGCACTAGAACCAGTTATAACCCTTCTCCGTGTCTCAATCTGCGACTCCACTGTCGCGTCTTCCCATCTCCAGTTCGTTCACATCCGGGGCCTCGCCATCGTCCACCGCCTTGCTGCGCTTAGTGCGGCATGGTCAACAAACGAGAGTCATCAGAAAAGTACTGTACGTGGAGAGCCTGGCGGCTGGAACCCACGAGGTCCATGGTCGCACGCAAGGAAAGTTCCTCCTTATTAAGCTGAAAAAAATGTTTCCTCCCCCTGACAGTTGGGACCCACCGGCTGTATCTTCACACGGAAGGAAGTGCCTCCTTGTTATGCGAAAAAAATATTCCTCCCGTTGACAGCTGGGACCCGGCAGATTTGGTGGCTGGCTTGTGGGCCTACTAAGCGGACGTGTACGCAGGGCTTTGTCAACTTAATCCACAAATGATTCTAGCAGCTGGACCGTTGGATGTTAATCCAACTTCCGTACTCCTTCTTCAACCTCTGTTCTTGCTCGTGTCTCCTGTGGGCGGTACCACTGCAGTGTTGCCGTGCACCCGAACCATTCAAGTTTCCCACTCCTCTCCATCTGCGACTCCACTGCCGCGTCTTCCCCATCTCTGGGTCGTTCTAGTCTGGGGCCTCGCCGTCATCCACCGGCCTTGGTGCACTCGGCACGGTGTGGTCAACATGGTCAACAACCAAGAGTCATCGGAAGATGACTGTATGTGAGAGGCTGACAGTGGGGAAGCACCATGCCCATGGACGCATGCATGCAACTGCATCCTTTTTACCCTGAAAAATACTGTTTTCTCCCCCTGACTGCTGGGACCCACCAGCTGCATCTTCGCACGCAAGGAAGTGCATCCATATTACGGGCAAAAAAAATGATTCGCCCCCTGACTGCTGGGACCCACCTACTACATCTTCGCACGCAAGGAAGTGTCTGACAGTCGGACCCACCTGGTCGAAGCGTACGTAGCATTGTCATTCTGGTCATGAATGTGTAGGTACATATTGGTCGATTGGTCAGTCTGCAGGCTGCAGCGATGAACCATGGCCGTGCAAGGAAGGGCACGTGTCATAGTAGAGGCGCGCACGTGTCGTAGTAGAGGCGCACACGTAGCATGTACACGTACGTACAGCGGCCAGGGTGCAAGAAAGTAAATACGGCCACGTACGTACATATCGGCGGGGTCTCGAACGCCTACTCGCGCATACATACAGCTAGGGCTCGTGTACATGGCTGGGTCGGAATGGAGAAACTGCGTCATCGTCGTGTTCATGGGGAGTCAATGGAATGCGTCATGTTCATTGGGAGGCAACAGAACGCGTGCTATTCATTCGGAGCCAACCGACTTGGACGGAACAGTCAATGGAAACGAGGCCTGGCATACCGCATAATGGAGGAAACGGCCTTGTGTTCGACCGGCCACGATCGAAACGGGATCATGTTCATCGGTAGGGGTCTGGCGTACCGCAAAACGGAGGAAACGGACCTCCTACTGTCGAAAGGGGGTCATGTTGATCGGGAGGGGTGTGGCGTACCGCAAAACGGAGGAAACGGACTTGTGTCGAAACGGGGGTCCTGTTCATCGGGAGGGGTGTGGCATACTGCAAAACGGGACTCCACGGGATACTGTTCATCTCCACCGTTGACCTCCTCCAGCCTCCATTGGCTACTGTTCATCCACCGGCGACCTCCTCCAGCCTCCACCTGCGACTGTTCATCCACGGTCTTCTGTTCATCCGGCCTCCACCGGCTACTGTTCAACCAGCCCTCTCCACGGGGTCCTATTCAACCACCCCTCCATGGGCTACTGTTCATCCAGCCCTCCACCGGCTACTGTTCAACCAACCCTCCAAGGGGTCTTGTTCATCCAGCCCTCCACGGGGTCCTGTTCATCCACTGGCTCGATCGATCGGGATACTGTTCATCCAGCGGCAACAGCCTCTACTACCATGAGTTCCTGTTCATTCAACCCCCACCGGGAACTGTTCATCCAAACCCCCCAACAATGCTCACTGTTCATCCAGAAGCATCATCGATCGACTTCAGTTCGCAGCAGTAGCGAAGGAATCACTCGATCGGGTTCAGTTAATAGCAAGGGATCGATCGATCGCTCGGGTTCAGTAACCCGTAGCCTGCAGTGCAATTTCTCGGGTTCAATTAGAGCCCAACGCCTTGCTCGGGTTCAGTTAGAGCACAACGCCTCGCACACACGCACGTACATACAAGAGAAACGCGCATCGCTCGGCCCCCGACCACCCACCGTAACCGGGAACTCCCCGATATTTTCCTCGACCTCGCTTCTACCACAGTTTTTTCCATCATGGACGGCCCAAAGAATGTCATGCAGCTGCGTCTCCGGCCCGCCCAGGATGAAAAGCCCATTTTCTGTCATGATTTTTTGTCATAGAAGTAGGACCCCACCACATCTATGATGATACCGGGTTTTGTCACAATTATCATCATAGAAGTGTGATAAGTATGACAAAAAAATTGTTCGGCCCTAAATGTCACGATGTGTCTTTTTTTGTAGTGATGAGGATTATTCGATCAAGGAGAATCCAATGGTGCAGACGTATGATGCACGGGGTTTGGGTTCTGGCCCATCAAAACGCATCACTCAGATTGCGCGCGTGGCGCGGGGGCATCAGCCACGGTTTAGTAGGAACACGGCTTTCGTGAGTGAACCATGTGCTATTTGAAAACAATTACATGAAGTAATAGCATATTTTCGTTTGAATGAAAACATGAGTTCATCATTTCGCCTCCAATTTTTTTCCATGGTAAGAAATCACGATTGTATCCTATGGTTCGATTTTCTGGTGCATTTGAGATCTCGTTTGCTATATTTGAGTCATTTGAGATCTCGCAACTACACGTGGGTGTTAGCAAGATCATTTGTGTGTCGCTTTGCGAGTTTTCATTCATTGTCCGAGAAACAAAAAAATCAAACAGTTCGACCAGAGGGTGCGGCCACAGGCGTTGGCCTTGTTAGTTTTTTAATTACAGGAAATGCATATAGAGTCCAGAAATAACGAAAATCATTGTCTCACTATGGCGTGCTGTCACATCCCTAGTTCTGGTATGCACTAGGCTAGCCCTTCATGTGAGCATCATGTTTAAATTCCAATGAAAGTTGAACTGAGGAAATTTGAAAGCCTCAAAAATTCAATTAAAAGAAGGGCAAATAACCCTGGAAAATGCATCCAATGTTTCCAGAATGCACTTCAATGATGTTTGATATTTTTTTCCAAGGGTTCTGACCCAGACCAAAAAAATATGGAACATTTTTGAGGGATTATTTTGGCCATTTGGATTTAAATCAATAAGTATCTGAGTTGGATTTAATTCTCCTATAAAAGAATTATAAGTCCAACAATTCTGAAAATTTGTGAGTGGCTTTGAATACTTTGTAACAAGCCACATAAATCTTTTCAGAAGCTACTAAAATGATTTGATATTTAAATCAAATCAAAAAAAACTTCAGGAAATAGAAAACAAAAAGAAATAGGAAAACCAGAAAGGAGAAGGGAGAAGCTACCTGGGCCTTACCTGGCGGCCCAGCAATCGGCCCAGCCGACTGGCTCTGCCAGTCATCCCTTTCCTCCCGCCAGTGTGCACTGTGCGTGGCGCACGCAGAGGAGGCGAGGGCCACCTCCTGCTTCGCGCTGGAGGCCTGTCCTCCTTCCTGACCCCGCTTCTGGAGATCCCCAAAGCCCCCTGGACCCCCTCGCTCTCTCCCTCTCCCTCATTCCCCTCCTCTGTCTCGTTCTCTCATGCACACCCGAAGGCGTCGTCGCCGCCGTTCGCCATTGCCGCGACCACCGCCGTCCCGACGACACCCCGAGCAGCCTACGAGCTCTGCCCCGATGCCCTCTTCCTCCTCACCGATCCTCAAGACGCCGGAAGCCCCTGGACGCCACCAACATCGCCGTTTCCCTCGTCGGCCACCGGAGATCGCCGCCGCCCGTACGTCGCCTCCGACGCCTCCCCGAGCCCACTTCGACGGCCGTCGCCACCGCCGTGAGCCACTGACTCTTCTCCCTCCATCCGTTTTTCCTCTCGCACCCCGTAGCCGCCACGCCACTTGCGCCCGAACGCCGGCCGCCGCCCCGAGCTCGTCTCCGACGAGCTCAGGCCTCCCTAGCCGCTGCTGCTTGCTGCGCTGGATGCGGGCGAGCTCCAGCTCCCCGCGGGTGCCCTCCGCCACTCGTTTGGGCGCCGGGAGAGCGAACCCGAGCCGTCCGTCGCGCCTGTTGCCACCGGCGATGAGCCGCCTGCTGGTTTAGCCCCGGTTGACCAGGGGATTTGACCTCCCCTGGGTCTATGACATGTGGGACTAGCCCGCCTAATTAATCTAGGTTAGATTAAGTTAAAACGCTAATTAACCCAGTTAGTTAGGTTAGTAACTGACACGCGGGCCCACTGGTCAGTTTGACCTGGGCCGCCCATTGACCTGCTGACGTCAGCATGACGTCATGCTGGCGCAGTAAACTATTTTCTGGTTTAAGCCTAATTTAAAATAACCAGGAAATTCCAGAAAATGCCCTAAACTTCAAAAATTCATAGAAAATCAACCGTAGCTTCAAATAAAATAAATTATATATGAAAAATGATCAGAAAAATCCAATCTATCCATCTGTACCATTTTCATGCATGTTAGAACAACGTATAGCTGTTGTATAGCACAAATCATATGAATGGCATTTAAATAATCACATGTGGAGTATGAATTTGAACCTAGGGTTCAAACCAACTCCATTTAACTTGCTGCTAGTTGCATTAGCTCAAATCACAGCATATTGTCATGTCATGATCATACATCATATTGTGCATTGCATTGATTGTGTTCTTCCTTGTTTCCCGGTGATTATCCCCTCTCAGTAGACGACGTTCGACGATGAGTTCGATGACACCGATGAAGAACTATATTATCTTCAGAAGTGCCAGGCAAGCAAAACCCCCTTGTTCATTCCGATACAATCCCACTCTCTCGCTCCTGCTCTCTTTTACTGCATTACGACAACAACGTTTCAACTGTTACATGTTGCGGTAGTTGAACCCCTTTATCCTCTACATGACCTGTCATTGCCACAGTAAATAGATGAAACCCACTAGCATGAGTAGGAGTTGTTTGAGCCCTGATGTGCCTACTCATTCATACTTGTTTGTCATGCCTGCTATTGCTTAGAGTTGAGTCAGGTCTGATTCATCGGGAATGAACCAGGGGTGTGTGAACATGTCCTACTGTGTGTGAGCTAAGTGTGTGAACACGATTTGGTAAAGGTAGCGGTGAGAGGCCATGTAGGAGTACATGGTGGGTTGTCTCATTGCAGCCGTCCTCATGATCTGAGTTCTGTGTTTGTGATCCATGAACAGTTACTACCACACATTGGGTTCCGGTAACTCGACCCCTCTCGGCTTCTTAATCACCCTTGTTCTCTGTCTAGGAGTTGCAACTAGTTTCTGGTGTTTGTAGGTATTGTTAGTAGTCTACCAAGTGGCACCCGGTACAGGTGGGCTTGGGACAGACTAGGCACAGTGGCACGGTGTACCAAGTGGCACCCGGATGGTGGGCTTGGGAACCCTGCTCACATCGTTTGGGGCCGTGAGCGACACCCCGACCGGATCTCCTTGCGGATGGAACCCGAATAGGCGATAAACCTGGACGAGAGACTTGAGTGTTTAGGTAGGCCGTGGCCGACTCCCTCGCCCAGCTTCCGCTTGAAGGTTGCCGAGATACATGACGTGTATAGGGCGATAAGTGGCGAGAGCGTGTGTGAAGAAGTACACCCCTGCAGGGTTATCATTATCTATTCGAATAGCCGGATTCCTCGGATATGGAAACTTGGACCCCTTGTATAGTTCATAGACAAGTGAAAGTGGATACTCTAAAATGCGCAAGATAAGCGTGAGTGCTATGGATGGCGTTCTCATAGGGAGACGGGAGCGGATCCATAGTGGAGTATTGATATGGTGAATATGTGGACTCGTGTGCGCCACCTCAAAAGAGTTACTTGCAGTCGTAGTTCAGGATAGCCACCGAGTCAAAGCTGGCTTGCTGCAGTTAAACCCCACCATCCCCTTTGTTGATAATGATTCATATGTAGTTAGTTCTGATGTAAGTCTTGCTGGGTACATTTGTACTCACGTTTGCCTATTTTACGTTTTTGCAGAGATTTCCGTCTCACTAGTAGTTCCGCATGTACTTCGACGTTTAGCTTGTTACCTCAGCTACGATCTTGTGCCCTCGGCAGGATCTGGTAGATAGTCAGGCTTCTCAGCCTTTTTCATTTGTAGATGTCTGTACCCAGACATGTTAAGCTTCCGCTTGTGCTTTGACTTGTATGCTCTGAATGCTGGGTCATGAGACCCATGTTTGTAATATCTCGCTCCTCGGAACCTAATGAATAAATACTTGAGTCGTAGAATCATGTTGTGATGCCATGTTGTATTTGCACATATCGAGCATATTGTGTGTATGTTATTGAAATGCTTGGTATGTGTGGGATCTGACTATCTAGTTGTTTAACTTTAGTAGCCTCTCTTACCGGGAAATGTCTCCTAGTGTTTCCACCGAGCCATGGTAGCTTGCTACTGCTCCGGAACACTTAGGCTGGCCGGCATGTGTCCTTCTTCGTTCCTGTGTCTGTCCCTTCGGGGAAATGTCACGCGATGGATACCGGAGTCCTGTTAGCCCGCTACAGCCCGGTTCACCGGAGTCCTGCTAGCCCAGTGCTACAGCCTGGATTCACTCGCTGATGACTGACACGTTCGATGCTGGGTCATGGATGCCTGTCCCTGTAAGTTTGTGCCACTTTTGGTTTACGACTAGCCATGTTAGCCCGGGCTCCTTATCATATGGATGCTAGCGACACTATCATATACGTGTGCCAAAAGGCGCAAACGGTCCCGGGCAAAGGTAAGGCGACACCCGTGGGGATACCGTGCGTGAGGCCGCAAAGTGATATGAGGTGTTACATGCTAGATCAATGTGACATTGAGTCGGGGTCCTGACAGCTTTGGTATCAGAGCTTGACTGCCTGTAGGATTACCAAGCCAAACTGGTCGAAGTTGAGTCTAGAAATTCTTTAGTTATATAAGGGAATTGATTGTGGGATGGAACGTAAGGCTCTTTTTACTCCTTATACCTTATGCCCTTCTGATCTGAGTCACCCTCTTCTTCTCTACGGGGTTAAGGAACTAGGCTTTCTCTTCTTTCTATTAGGATCACGTGTTACTAATCCGTAGACTTATAGGATTGTTGGATTCAAGGCTCAGTACAGTTCATACCACTTCCGTATGTTAACTATTGATCCCGAAACCTTGATATTATGATGATAAAGTGGTTATGCCACCATTTTGCAGGATGTCTCAAATCATTTTGAGCATTTATAGCCGTTATGTTGTCCGAGTCATCCCAGGTTTCTAAACAGTCTGATGCATTTGCAAATTCCTTCCTCCCGTTCCTGATGTCCTTTTGGGCCAGATTAAGCACACTAATCGGTGAGTTGAGGTACTCTATTGCCTCGACATATATGTTGGAGCTATTATTATGACCCTAGGTGTCTAGAGTACCACCTAGTAAGCTAGCCATGATTTGTGTTCCCAGTGTGATGATTCTGGCCATCATTCTCGAAGCATCCCATGATGCCATATAGTTAGTAGGTATTCTACTTCTGGGTTTTGAACCCGAGATTCACCCTACTTACCTCGTGTTGATAGTGTTTGCTAGTTCCTTTAGGTTATTAGTAACCCTTCCGATAGTCCTCGAGGTCCGTGGTATTTCCTTCTTCCAAATACCATGAACTTCTTATGGCGGAAGTTCCTCGTTGAACCGAAAGATCACAACCAGAGTGCTCTTGACGAGTTCTCGCTTCTATGTTGATACTCCGCCAATTCTACCTTTCTGCATGGGTTATCCGGAAGAAACTTGTTGAACTTAGTTCGACATACTAATCTATGCGTCCACAACTCAGAAAATCGTATGTTCTTTTGAGTTGTCCCCCCTTAGTCGTCTTCTGACCCTCGTCTATCAATTGATAGTCAAGAGTATGCGTGCATTCGTTCATCGATGCCTATTACTCTTGTGGTCCGTCAAGCCATTCTACTCGGAATGACTGGGAGAAACAAACTCCAGTACCTCTTCCATATCCAGGATTGGGTCAAAGCAGTTGTGTTCCGCGGATCAATTGCAATCCAGCTTTTGTTCTACTCTATCTTGGAGTGTTACCATCTTTAAGTCAAGGGTGTCATGAGAATTGCACCGCCTCTTATGAATTCTTGATGTAGTGATACTTCTCGCCATCATTTTTCATTCCTCGGTCCCCGTGTTGTTGCAACCGGAATGACGACAAGTGAACTATGATGTGTGAAATCAATACTACTAGCAACCCCGTTGCTTTGTAGCTAATGGACAACAATTTCATTCTTAGTGTGTTGGGTATTGAATCATCATCATAAGATTGATCGTGCTACCTAGTCCATATTTCCTGGTGCACTCTTCGATCAATGAGTTAGGATTATTTCAAATCTTCGCTCTATTGATCATATCGTCTTGCCCTGAAAAGCAAGATTAATCTCGAGCTTAGTAACATTTCGTGATTTTCCGAATATCTTCTCGGAAGCATCACCAGGTCGTGACTTGACCGCTATGTTAAGTTCGTGATCATATTGGTTTACTTGTAAACCACCCTTTCTCCAAGAATCTGTGTTGGGTACCCCTGAGCTAGTTGGTTAAGCTGAACAACAACTTGGAGAGTTGGAATATGGAAGCTTGTCCGATTTAGTTCATTTAAAAGGGATATCTTGTATGTGTGTTGAAGAAAGATGATATCTTCATCGATTGATCCTTGTGACCAGTTGTTGGACCTATTGTCTTGCCAAAACTTTGATTTGAGTGTGGGCTATCCTCAAATCAAATCAGAACCAACGATGTTCGTAATGTTGTCTTACTCGTGGATTTTCCTCGAGCATACACCGTTATATCTTTTGTTCTGACCAATGCTATCACCGTGTTCACTTAACTATGGAATTCCTCTTATATGGAAACCTGGATGAATTGTTGTTGAGCCCATCGACAACATCCTTACTCCCTCCATGATTTTGTTGAACATTAAGCTAGTGTTGGAAACTTTATAAGCAATGTCTTCATGTCCCGTTCATAAAGCATATGTTGGATGAAAGAAGTGACTTCTTGATTCACGTGCATCTGGTGCAAGTTGCCGCCGTGAGCTTGAGAAAGATTGTTTTTGTTTCCTCTGGTACCATCCCAAGTCAGTCATGCATGTGCGAAGTATGCTATGGTTTGATAGGCTCGCTACCTCCATTCTATATGTGTCCCTAGCACACCAAGCCACTGATTGATTTGGTTCAAGGAAAGGGAGTTGTTGTGATAATCCTAGGTCATGCACAAGACTTCGTTACCCTAGATGATGGATCCTAGCCTGAACTCCATAGTATTTTACCATAAGACTACTATGTGGTCATACTTGTCCGGGACAGCATGTTCACATGTTGTAGCAGAACCAGCTCATGTTTTGGAGCTTACTATCGTAGTTCATCTCCTGAGAATCCTGCAACGCCATCTCGTCGATTTGTGTTGCAAACTTTCATTGTTTTTTCTCTAGACCTGATGAGTCTAGAATATCCTAACACCAACCAGATCTGAATCTCAGGCAGATATGATGGTTGGACTTTTCCCCAAGAACTATAATATTGGCCTCTCCGTAACCGGTAAGTGGATGTCGTGGCCAACACAGCCAACCGGAAGACCTATTGTTGTAGTTTCTTGATTGAGAAAGTTGGCCACCTCCCCATAAGGATTTCGTAGGATTTACTCCCTAGTTGTTCCTTATGGATTCTTGAGCTCCCGAAGTCCGACCTTTACTTGATGTTCTAGATACCAAACCATATCTATGAATGGGATACGCTAGTACATCAAGGAGAACATTAGAAGCGGAGTGCTAAATGTCTCTCGGTCGATCATCCAGATTTTGATGCCTTGGCCTCGCTAAGGTGAAATCTGAGAAGGTGTTATCTTCCTTTGCATCTGCATCATCCATCACTATTCATCATGGTATTGTGTTGTGTCGCCAGGACCCTTGACACGGATATTGGAAAAACCTTGATGAATATGGAAATGCTCAAGTTCTTGAGAGCACGCACAAGCGCTAGGTGTTATCATCGGCACTAACTGGGATTGCTCTCAGTTTCCTTGGTTATGCTATAGCTTTTTAAACAGTGGACTCACTCTCTACTATCGAGCTTCTCCCTAGTTACTAAACTCATCCCTTGTGTTGTTTTCAACAAGGTAATCCACATCATCCATACTAGTCCGAGTATGCTACTCCTTCGAACTCCATCAAATGATCATATGGGAATTACCTCAGGCTGGTATAGAGAGTTTCAATGATCTCTGAATCAAAGGTAATTCCTTTTGCCACTTAACGGGATATTTCTACGAGTCACCTATCCCAAGGTGCCCTGTTATGGGATCATAGTAATTGTTTCCTCGCTACGTTGACAACCGATTACCACCTTCTTAAGTGTGGAATTGTTGTCTACCTAGTGAACCTTCATCATCTGTTACACCCCATCCCTCTGAATGTGTGTCTCGTGTCTCAGCTCAAGAGATGTTTATATCTCACCCCATGAGCTGATCCTGAGTTGTTCGGTCTTCGAGAAGATCGATTCTTCTAGAGTTTTCCTTTCCTCTTCTTGTCATGTTAGTTGGAGTTCTCAGAGGAAGACATCGAGTCAAAGATGGTGATCGATTCAACGTTCTGATGAAGTGCCAAATGGATCATGAAGATTGTGATAGTTTTGTGACCCCCCTTTCCTCTTACCTCACGTCTTGAATCTCGGGGTGAGATTCTTGTTTAGTGGGGGTGAGTTGTCACATCCCTAGTTCTGGTATGCACTAGGCTAGCCCTTCATGTGAGCATCATGTTTAAATTCCAATGAAAGTTGGACTGAGGAAATTTGAAAGCCTCACAAATTCAATTAAAAGAAGGGCAAATAACCCTGGAAAATGCATCCAATGTTTCCAGAATGCACTTCAATGATGTTTGATATTTTTTTCCAAGGGTTCCGACCCAGACCAAAAAAATATGGAACATTTTTGAGGGATTATTTTGGCCATTTGGATTTAAATCAATAAGTATCTGAGTTGGATTTAATTCTCCTATAAAAGAATTATAAGTCCAACAATTCTGAAAATTTGTGAGTGGCTTTGAATACTTTGTAACAAGCCACATAAATCTTTTCAGAAGCTACTAAAATGATTTGATATTTAAATCAAATCAAAAAAAACTTCAGGAAATAGAAAACAAAAAGAAATAGGAAAACCAGAAAGGAGAAGGGAGAAGCTACCTGGGCCTTACCTGGCGGCCCAGCAATCGGCCCAGCCGACTGGCTCTGCCAGTCATCCCTTTCCTCCCGCCAGTGTGCACTGTGCGTGGCGCACGCAGAGGAGGCGAGGGCCACCTCCTGCTTCGCGCTGGAGGCCTGTCCTCCTTCCTGACCCCGCTTCTGGAGATCCCCAAAGCCCCCTGGACCCCCTCGCTCTCTCCCTCTCCCTCATTCCCCTCCTCTGTCTCGTTCTCTCATGCACACCCGAAGGCGTCGTCGCCGCCGTTCGCCATTGCCGCGACCACCGCCGTCCCGACGACACCCCGAGCAGCCTACGAGCTTTGCCCCGATGCCCTCTTCCTCCTCACCGATCCTCAAGACGCCGGAAGCCCCTGGACGCCACCAACATCGCCGTTTCCCTCGTCGGCCACCGGAGATCGCCGCCGCCCGTACGTCGCCTCCGACGCCTCCCCGAGCCCACTTCGACGGCCGTCGCCACCGCCGTGAGCCACTGACTCTTCTCCCTCCATCCGTTTTTCCTCTCGCACCCCGTAGCCGCCACGCCACTTGCGCCCGAACGCCGGCCGCCGCCCCGAGCTCGTCTCCGACGAGCTCAGGCCTCCCTAGCCGCTGCTGCTTGCTGCGCTGGATGCGGGCGAGCTCCAGCTCCCCGCGGGTGCCCTCCGCCACTCGTTTGGGCGCCGGGAGAGCGAACCCGAGCCGTCCGTCGCGCCTGTTGCCACCGGCGATGAGCCGCCTGCTGGTTTAGCCCCGGTTGACCAGGGGATTTGACCTCCCCTGGGTCTATGACATGTGGGACTAGCCCGCCTAATTAATCTAGGTTAGATTAAGTTAAAACGCTAATTAACCCAGTTAGTTAGGTTAGTAACTGACACGCGGGCCCACTGGTCAGTTTGACCTGGGCCGCCCATTGACCTGCTGACGTCAGCATGACGTCATGCTGGCGCAGTAAACTATTTTCTGGTTTAAGCCTAATTTAAAATAACCAGGAAATTCCAGAAAATGCCCTAAACTTCAAAAATTCATAGAAAATCAACCGTAGCTTCAAATAAAATAAATTATATATGAAAAATGATCAGAAAAATCCAATCTATCCATCTGTACCATTTTCATGCATGTTAGAACAACGTATAGCTGTTGTATAGCACAAATCATATGAATGGCATTTAAATAATCACATGTGGAGTATGAATTTGAACCTAGGGTTCAAACCAACTCCATTTAACTTGCTGCTAGTTGCATTAGCTCAAATCACAGCATATTGTCATGTCATGATCATACATCATATTGTGCATTGCATTGATTGTGTTCTTCCTTGTTTCCCGGTGATTATCCCCTCTCAGTAGACGACGTTCGACGATGAGTTCGATGACACCGATGAAGAACTATATTATCTTCAGAAGTGCCAGGCAAGCAAAACCCCCTTGTTCATTCCGATACAATCCCACTCTCTCGCTCCTGCTCTCTTTTACTGCATTACGACAACAACGTTTCAACTGTTACATGTTGCGGTAGTTGAACCCCTTTATCCTCTACATGACCTGTCATTGCCACAGTAAATAGATGAAACCCACTAGCATGAGTAGGAGTTGTTTGAGCCCTGATGTGCCTACTCATTCATACTTGTTTGTCATGCCTGCTATTGCTTAGAGTTGAGTCAGGTCTGATTCATCGGGAATGAACCAGGGGTGTGTGAACATGTCCTACTGTGTGTGAGCTAAGTGTGTGAACACGATTTGGTAAAGGTAGCGGTGAGAGGCCATGTAGGAGTACATGGTGGGTTGTCTCATTGCAGCCGTCCTCATGAACTGAGTTCTGTGTTTGTGATCCATGAACAGTTACTACCACACATTGGGTTCCGGTAACTCGACCCCTCTCGGCTTCTTAATCACCCTTGTTCTCTGTCTAGGAGTTGCAACTAGTTTCTGGTGTTTGTAGGTATTGTTAGTAGTCTACCAAGTGGCACCCAGTACAGGTGGGCTTGGGACAGACTAGGCACAGTGGCACGGTGTACCAAGTGGCACCCGGATGGTGGGCTTGGGAACCCTGCTCACATCGTTTGGGGCCGTGAGCGACACCCCGGCCGGATCTCCTTGCGGATGGAACCCGAATAGGCGATAAACCTGGACGAGAGACTTGAGTGTTTAGGTAGGCCGTGGCCGACTCCCTCGCCCAGCTTCCGCTTGAAGGTTGCCGAGATACATGACGTGTATAGGGCGATAAGTGGCGAGAGCGTGTGTGAAGAAGTACACCCCTGCAGGGTTATCATTATCTATTCGAATAGCCGGATTCCTCGGATATGGAAACTTGGACCCCTTGTATAGTTCATAGACAAGTGAAAGTGGATACTCTAAAATGCGCAAGATAAGCGTGAGTGCTATGGATGGCGTTCTCATAGGGAGACGGGAGCGGATCCATAGTGGAGTATTGATATGGTGAATATGTGGACTCGTGTGCGCCACCTCAAAAGAGTTACTTGCAGTCGTAGTTCAGGATAGCCACCGAGTCAAAGCTGGCTTGCTGCAGTTAAACCCCACCATCCCCTTTGTTGATAATGATGCATATGTAGTTAGTTCTGATGTAAGTCTTGCTGGGTACATTTGTACTCACGTTTGCCTATTTTACGTTTTTGCAGAGACTTTCCGTCTCACTAGTAGTTCCGCATGGACTTCGACGTTTAGCTTGTTACCTCAGCTACGATCTTGTGCCCTCGGCAGGATCTGGTAGATAGTCAGGCTTCTCAGCCTTTTTCATTTGTAGATGTCTGTACCCAGACATGTTAAGCTTCCGCTTGTGCTTTGACTTGTATGCTCTGAATGTTGGGTCATGAGACCCATGTTTGTAATATCTCGCTCCTCGGAGCCTATTGAATAAATACTTGAGTTGTAGAGTCATGTTGTGATGCCATGTTGTATTTGCACATATCGAGCATATTGTGTGTATGTTATTGAAATGCTTGGTATGTGTGGGATCTGACTATCTAGTTGTTTAACTTTAGTAGCCTCTCTTACCGGGAAATGTCTCCTAGTGTTTCCACCGAGCCATGGTAGCTTGCTACTGCTCCGGAACACTTAGGCTGGCCGGCATGTGTCCTTCTTCGTTCCTGTGTCTGTCCCTTCGGGGAAATGTCACGCGATGGATACCGGAGTCCTGTTAGCCCGCTACAGCCCGGTTCACCGGAGTCCTGCTAGCCCAGTGCTACAGCCTGGATTCACTCGCTGATGACTGACACGTTCGATGCTGGGTCATGGATGCCTGTCCCTGTAAGTTTGTGCCACTTTTGGTTTACGACTAGCCATGTTAGCCCGGGCTCCTTATCATATGGATGCTAGCGACACTATCATATACGTGTGCCAAAAGGCGCAAACGGTCCCGGGCAAAGGTAAGGCGACACCCGTGGGGATACCGTGCGTGAGGCCGCAAAGTGATATGAGGTGTTACATGCTAGATCGATGTGACATTGAGTCGGGGTCCTGACAGCTTTGGTATCAGAGCTTGACTGCCTGTAGGATTACCAAGCCAAACTGGTCGAAGTTGAGTCTAGAAATTCTTTAGTTATATAAGGGAATTGATTGTGGGATGGAACGTAAGGCTCTTTTTACTCCTTATACCTTATGCCCTTCTGATCTGAGTCACCCTCTTCTTCTCTACGGGGTTAAGGAACTAGGCTTTCTCTTCTTTCTATTAGGATCACGTGTTACTAATCCGTAGACTTATAGGATTGTTGGATTCAAGGCTCAGTACAGTTCATACCACTTCCGTATGTTAACTATTGATCCCGAAACCTTGATATTATGATGATAAAGTGGTTATGCCACCATTTTGCAGGATGTCTCAAATCATTTTGAGCATTTATAGCCGTTATGTTGTCCGAGTCATCCCAGGTTTCTAAACAGTCTGATGCATTTGCAAATTCCTTCCTCCCGTTCCTGATGTCCTTTTGGGCCAGATTAAGCACACTAATCGGTGAGTTGAGGTACTCTATTGCCTCGACATATATGTTGGAGCTATTATTATGACCCTAGGTGTCTAGAGTACCACCTAGTAAGCTAGCCATGATTTGTGTTCCCAGTGTGATGATTCTGGCCATCATTCTCGAAGCATCCCATGATGCCATATAGTTAGTAGGTATTCTACTTCTGGGTTTTGAACCCGAGATTCACCCTACTTACCTCGTGTTGATAGTGTTTGCTAGTTCCTTTAGGTTATTAGTAACCCTTGCGATAGTCCTCGAGGTCCGTGGTATTTCCTTCTTCCAAATACCATGAACTTCTTATGGCGGAAGTTCCTCGTTGAACCGAAAGATCACAACCAGAGTGCTCTTGACGAGTTCTCGCTTCTATGTTGATACTCCGCCAATTCTACCTTTCTGCATGGGTTATCCGGAAGAAACTTGTTGAACTTAGTTCGACATACTAATCTATGCGTCCACAACTCAGAAAATCGTATGTTCTTTTGAGTTGTCCCCCCTTAGTCGTCTTCTGACCCTCGTCTATCAATTGATAGTCAAGAGTATGCGTGCATTCGTTCATCGATGCCTATTACTCTTGTGGTCCGTCAAGCCATTCTACTCGGAATGACTGGGAGAAACAAACTCCAGTACCTCTTCCATATCCAGGATTGGGTCAAAGCAGTTGTGTTCCGCGGATCAATTGCAATCCAGCTTTTGTTCTACTCTATCTTGGAGTGTTACCATCTTTAAGTCAAGGGTGTCATGAGAATTGCACCGCCTCTTATGAATTCTTGATGTAGTGATACTTCTCGCCATCATTTTTCATTCCTCGGTCCCCGTGTTGTTGCAACCGGAATGACGACAAGTGAACTATGATGTGTGAAATCAATACTACTAGCAACCCCGTTGCTTTGTAGCTAATGGACAACAATTTCATTCTTAGTGTGTTGGGTATTGAATCATCATCATAAGATTGATCGTGCTACCTAGTCCATATTTCCTGGTGCACTCTTCGATCAATGAGTTAGGATTATTTCAAATCTTCGCTCTATTGATCATATCGTCTTGCCCTGAAAAGCAAGATTAATCTCGAGCTTAGTAACATTTCGTGATTTTCCGAATATCTTCTCGGAAGCATCACCAGGTCGTGACTTGACCGCTATGTTAAGTTCGTGATCATATTGGTTTACTTGTAAACCACCCTTTCTCCAAGAATCTGTGTTGGGTACCCCTGAGCTAGTTGGTTAAGCTGAACAACAACTTGGAGAGTTGGAATATGGAAGCTTGTCCGATTTAGTTCATTTAAAAGGGATATCTTGTATGTGTGTTGAAGAAAGATGATATCTTCATCGATTGATCCTTGTGACCAGTTGTTGGACCTATTGTCTTGCCAAAACTTTGATTTGAGTGTGGGCTATCCTCAAATCAAATCAGAACCAACGATGTTCGTAATGTTGTCTTACTCGTGGATTTTCCTCGAGCATACACCGTTATATCTTTTGTTCTGACCAATGCTATCACCGTGTTCACTTAACTATGGAATTCCTCTTATATGGAAACCTGGATGAATTGTTGTTGAGCCCATCGACAACATCCTTACTCCCTCCATGATTTTGTTGAACATTAAGCTAGTGTTGGAAACTTTATAAGCAATGTCTTCATGTCCCGTTCATAAAGCATATGTTGGATGAAAGAAGTGACTTCTTGATTCACGTGCATCTGGTGCAAGTTGCCGCCGTGAGCTTGAGAAAGATTGTTTTTGTTTCCTCTGGTACCATCCCAAGTCAGTCATGCATGTGCGAAGTATGCTATGGTTTGATAGGCTCGCTACCTCCATTCTATATGTGTCCCTAGCACACCAAGCCACTGATTGATTTGGTTCAAGGAAAGGGAGTTGTTGTGATAATCCTAGGTCATGCACAAGACTTCGTTACCCTAGATGATGGATCCTAGCCTGAACTCCATAGTATTTTACCATAAGACTACTATGTGGTCATACTTGTCCGGGACAGCATGTTCACATGTTGTAGCAGAACCAGCTCATGTTTTGGAGCTTACTATCGTAGTTCATCTCCTGAGAATCCTGCAACGCCATCTCGTCGATTTGTGTTGCAAACTTTCATTGTTTTTTCTCTAGACCTGATGAGTCTAGAATATCCTAACACCAACCAGATCTGAATCTCAGGCAGATATGATGGTTGGACTTTTCCCCAAGAACTATAATATTGGCCTCTCCGTAACCGGTAAGTGGATGTCGTGGCCAACACAGCCAACCGGAAGACCTATTGTTGTAGTTTCTTGATTGAGAAAGTTGGCCACCTCCCCATAAGGATTTCGTAGGATTTACTCCCTAGTTGTTCCTTATGGATTCTTGAGCTCCCGAAGTCCGACCTTTACTTGATGTTCTAGATACCAAACCATATCTATGAATGGGATACGCTAGTACATCAAGGAGAACATTAGAAGCGGAGTGCTAAATGTCTCTCGGTCGATCATCCAGATTTTGATGCCTTGGCCTCGCTAAGGTGAAATCTGAGAAGGTGTTATCTTCCTTTGCATCTGCATCATCCATCACTATTCATCATGGTATTGTGTTGTGTCGCCAGGACCCTTGACACGGATATTGGAAAAACCTTGATGAATATGGAAATGCTCAAGTTCTTGAGAGCACGCACAAGCGCTAGGTGTTATCATCGGCACTAACTGGGATTGCTCTCAGTTTCCTTGGTTATGCTATAGCTTTTTAAACAGTGGACTCACTCTCTACTATCGAGCTTCTCCCTAGTTACTAAACTCATCCCTTGTGTTGTTTTCAACAAGGTAATCCACATCATCCATACTAGTCCGAGTATGCTACTCCTTCGAACTCCATCAAATGATCATATGGGAATTACCTCAGGCTGGTATAGAGAGTTTCAATGATCTCTGAATCAAAGGTAATTCCTTTTGCCACTTAACGGGATATTTCTACGAGTCACCTATCCCAAGGTGCCCTGTTATGGGATCATAGTAATTGTTTCCTCGCTACGTTGACAACCGATTACCACCTTCTTAAGTGTGGAATTGTTGTCTACCTAGTGAACCTTCATCATCTGTTACACCCCATCCCTCTGAATGTGTGTCTCGTGTCTCAGCTCAAGAGATGTTTATATCTCACCCCATGAGCTGATCCTGAGTTGTTCGGTCTTCGAGAAGATCGATTCTTCTAGAGTTTTCCTTTCCTCTTCTTGTCATGTTAGTTGGAGTTCTCAGAGGAAGACATCGAGTCAAAGATGGTGATCGATTCAACGTTCTGATGAAGTGCCAAATGGATCATGAAGATTGTGATAGTTTTGTGACCCCCCTTTCCTCTTACCTCACGTCTTGAATCTCGGGGTGAGATTCTTGTTTAGTGGGGGTGAGTTGTCACATCCCTAGTTCTGGTATGCACTAGGCTAGCCCTTCATGTGAGCATCATGTTTAAATTCCAATGAAAGTTGGACTGAGGAAATTTGAAAGCCTCACAAATTCAATTAAAAGAAGGGCAAATAACCCTGGAAAATGCATCCAATGTTTCCAGAATGCACTTCAATGATGTTTGATATTTTTTTCCAAGGGTTCCGACCCAGACCAAAAAAATATGGAACATTTTTGAGGGATTATTTTGGCCATTTGGATTTAAATCAATAAGTATCTGAGTTGGATTTAATTCTCCTATAAAAGAATTATAAGTCCAACAATTCTGAAAATTTGTGAGTGGCTTTGAATACTTTGTAACAAGCCACATAAATCTTTTCAGAAGCTACTAAAATGATTTGATATTTAAATCAAATCAAAAAAAACTTCAGGAAATAGAAAACAAAAAGAAATAGGAAAACCAGAAAGGAGAAGGGAGAAGCTACCTGGGCCTTACCTGGCGGCCCAGCAATCGGCCCAGCCGACTGGCTCTGCCAGTCATCCCTTTCCTCCCGCCAGTGTGCACTGTGCGTGGCGCACGCAGAGGAGGCGAGGGCCACCTCCTGCTTCGCGCTGGAGGCCTGTCCTCCTTCCTGACCCCGCTTCTGGAGATCCCCAAAGCCCCCTGGACCCCCTCGCTCTCTCCCTCTCCCTCATTCCCCTCCTCTGTCTCATTCTCTCATGCACACCCGAAGGCGTCGTCGCCGCCGTTCGCCGTTGCCGCGACCACCGCCGTCCCGACGACACCCCGAGCAGCCTACGAGCTCTGCCCCGATGCCCTCTTCCTCCTCACCGATCCTCAAGACGCCGGAAGCCCCTGGACGCCACCAACATCGCCGTTTCCCTCGTCGGCCACCGGAGATCGCCGCCGCCCGTATGTCGCCTCCAACGCCTCCCCGAGCCCACTTCGACGGCCGTCGCCACCGCCGTGAGCCACTGACTCTTCTCCCTCCATCCGTTTTTCCTCTCGCACCCCGTAGCCGCCACGCCACTTGCGCCCGAACGCCGGCCGCTGCCCCGAGCTCGTCTCCGACGAGCTCCGGCCTCCCTAGCCGCTGCTGCTTGCTGCGCTGGATGCGGGCGAGCTCCAGCTCCCCGCGGGTGCCCTCCGCCGCTCGTTTGGGCGCCGGGAGAGCGAACCCGAGCCGTCCGTCGCGCCTTTTGCCACCGGCGATGAGCCGCCGGCTGGTTTAGCCCCGGTTGACCAGGGGATTTGACCTCCCCTGGGTCTATGACATGGGGGACTAGCCCGCCTAATTAATCTAGGTTAGATTAAGTTAAAATGCTAATTAACCCAGTTAGTTAGGTTAGTAACTGACACGCGGGCCCACTGGTCAGTTTGACCTAGGCCGCCCGTTGACCTGCTGACGTCAGCATGACGTCATGCTGGCACAGTAAACTATTTTCTGGTTTAAGCCTAATTTAAAATAACCAGGAAATTCCAGAAAATGCCCTAAACTTCAAAAATTCATAGAAAATCAACCGTAGCTTCAAATAAAATAAATTATATATGAAAAATGATCAGAAAAATCCAATCTATCCATCTGTACCATTTTCATGCATGTTAGAACAACGTATAGCTGCTGTATAGCACAAATCATATGAATGGCATTTAAATAATCACATGTGGAGTTTGAATTTGAACCTAGGGTTCAAACCAACTCCATTTAACTTGCTGCTAGTTGCATTAGCTCAAATCACAGCATATTGTCATGTCATGATCATACATCATATTGTGCATTGCATTGATTGTGTTCTTCCTTGTTTGCCGGTGATTATCCCCTCTCAGTAGACGATGTTCGACGATGAGTTCGATGACACCGATGAAGAACTATATTATCTTCAGAAGTGCCAGGCAAGCAAAACCCCCTTGTTCATTCCGATACAATCCCACTCTCTCGCTCCTGCTCTCTTTTACTGCATTAGGACAACAACGTTTCAACTGTTACACGCTGCGGTAGTTGAACCCCTTTATCCTCTGCATGACCTGTCATTGCCACAGTAAATAGATGAAACCCACTAGCATGAGTAGGAGTTGTTTGAGCCCTGATGTGCCTACTCATTCATGCTTGTTTGTCATGCCTGCTATTGCTTAGAGTTGAGTCTGGTCTGATTCATCGGGAATGAATCAGGGATGTGTGAACATGTCCTGCTGTGTGTGAGCTAAGTGTGTGAACACGATTTGGTAAAGGTAGCGGTGAGAGGCCATGTAGGAGTACATGGTGGGTTGTCTCATTGCAACCGTCCTCAGGAACTGAGTTCAATGTTTGTGATCCATGAACAGTTACTACCACACATTGGGTTCCGGTAACTCGACCCCTCTCGGCTTCTTAATCACCCTTGTTCTCTGTCCAGGAGTTGCAACTAGTTTCTGGTGTTTGTAGGTAGTGTTAGTAGTCTACCAAGTGGCACCCGATACAGGTGGGCTTGGGACAGACTAGGCACAGTGGCACGGTGTACCAAGTGGCACCCGGATGGTGGGCTTGGGAACCCTGCTCACATCGTTTGGGGCCGTGAGCGACACCCCGGCCGGATCTCCTTGCGGATGGAACCCGAATAGGCGATAAACCTGGACGAGAGACTTGAGTGTTTAGGTAGGCCGTGGCCGACTCCCTCGCCCGGCTTCCGCTTGAAGGTTGCCGAGATACATGACGTGTACAGGGCGATAAGTGGCGAGAGCGTGTGTGAAGAAGTACACCCCTGCAGGGTTATCATTATCTATTCGAATAGCCGGATTCCTCAGATATGGAAACTTGGACCCCTTGTACAGTTCATAGACAAGTGAAAGTGGATACTCTAAAATGCGCAAGATAAGCTTGAGTGCTATGGATGGCGTTCTCGTAGGGAGACGGGAGCGGATCCATAGTGGACTATTGATATGGTGAATATGTGGACTCGTGTGCGCCACCTCAAAAGAGTTACTTGCAGTCGTAGTTCAGGATAGCCACCGAGTCAAAGCTGGCTTGCTGCAGTTAAACCCCACCATCCCCTTTGTTGATAATGATGCATATGTAGTTAGTTCTGATGTAAGTCTTGCTGGGTACATTTGTACTCACGTTTGCCTATTTTACGTTTTTGCAGAGATTTCCGTCTCACTAGTAGTTCCGCATGGACTTTGACGTTTAGCTTGTTACCTCAGCTACGATCTTGTGCCCTCGGCAGGATCTGGTAGATAGTCAGGCTTCTCAGCCTTTTTCATTTGTAGATGTCTGTACCCAGACATGTTAAGCTTCCGCTTGTGCTTTGACTTGTATGCTCTGAATGCTGGGTCATGAGACCCATGTTTGTAATATCTCGCTCCTCGGAGCCTAATGAATAAATACTTGAGTCGTAGAGTCATGTTGTGATGCCATGTTGTATTTGCACATATCGAGCATATTGTGTGTATGTTATTGAAATGCTTGGTATGTGTGGGATCTAACTATCTAGTTGTTTAACTTTAGTACCCTCTCTTACCGGGAAATGTCTCCTAGTGTTACCACCGAGCCATGGTAGCTTGCTACTGCTCCGGAACACTTAGGCTGGCCGGCATGTGTCCTTCTTCGTTCCTGTGTCTGTCCCTTCGGGGAAATGTCACGCGATGGATACCGGAGTCCTGTTAGCCCGCTACAGCCCGGTTCACCGGAGTCCTGCTAGCCCAGTGCTACAGCCTGGATTCACTCGCTGATGACCGACACGTTCGATGCTGGGTCATGGATGCTTGTCCCTGTAAGTTTGTGCCACTTTTGGTTTACGACTAGCCATGTCAGCCCGGGCTCCTTATCATATGGATGCTAGCGACACTATCATATACGTGTGCCAAAAGGCGCAAACGGTCCCGGGCAAAGGTAAGGCGACACCCGTGGGGATACCGTGCGTGAGGCCGCAAAGTGATATGAGGTGTTACATGCTAGATCGATGTGACATTGAGTCGGGGTCCTGACACGTGCTCTCACGATCGCATGGAAAAAAATTGGTAAAGTTTGGCACAAGTTTTGGTGCTCGCACCTTCCATACCAGAGCATCTCACAAGAAGGATCATATATAGTTTCCAATAGGAGACGCGGCACTTCGGACTCCAAATCGTTAGTGACTACATCATTCCGCCTCCAAAAAAATCATGGTAAACAATCACGGATATACCCTTGGTTTGATTGTCTGGCCCATTTTAGGTCTCGCCTGCTATGTTTAAGTCATTTTTTGCACTTACCTTGCATTTAGTGCATGTAAAGTCAAAACCATACTACAACTACATGTGGGTGTTTTAGTTAGGCTATACTTAGACTACTCATAGTGGAGAGTATCATATACTAGTATCATGCATATGATACTAGTGTATGATACTACCTTTAATTATAGTGCATATATAGTATAATAGAGTAGTATCATAGATGATCATATTTATTGCCATGCATGACACAAATTAGCATCACATTTAACATGATTTGATATCTACCTATATGTTACTTTAACCCTCTCTATCTTCTTTAATACTTAGCCACATCAACATACTTGCTATTTCCGAGTGCATGATACCGGCTATGATACCACCACTATGGCCAGCCTTATAGTGGGGAGTATCATATACTAGTATCATGCATATGATAGTAGTGTATGATACTATGTACCTTCATAGTGCATAGTATATATAATAGATTAGTATCATAGATGACCGTATTTATGGCCATGCATGACACAAAGTAGTATAGCATTTATTATGTTACGGTATCTACATATGTTACTCTAACCCACTCCCCCTTCTTTAATTCCTTGACACATCATCATATTTGCTATTCCCGAGTGCATGATACCAGCTATGATACCCCCACTATGGCCAGCCTTAGCAAATAAGGTGTACAAATCATTTGTGTGTCGCTTTGCGATTTTTCATCCATTTGTCAAAGAAGCGAGGAGAAGTTTCAAACATTTCGGTCATGAGGTGCGGCCACTGGCATAGGCCTAGTTGGTATTTCAATTACAGGAAATTCAGATGGATTCTGGACATCATCAAAATCGATGTGTGCCCGTGGCGTGCTCTCACGACCCCATGGAAATTTTTTGGTAAAGTTTGGCACAAGTTTTGATGATCGCTCCTTCCAAACCAGAGCATCTCACATGAAGGATCATGGTTTCCAAAAGAAGACGTTGATAACCCACAAGTATAGGGGATCAATTGTAGCCTCTTTCGATAAATAAGAGTGTCGAACACAACGAGGAGCTAAAGGTAGAACAAATATTCACTCAAGTTCTATCGACCACCAATACAACTCTACGCATGCTTAACGTTCGCTTTACCTAGAACAAGTATGAAACTAGAAGTACTTTGTAAGTGTAACGTGATTGGTTTGCAAGAATATAAAGAGTACATAAATAAAAACTAAGATCTGTTTTAGGTAAAGAAGCAATAAAGTTAGTACAGCGAGTGTGGAGAAGTTGTGGTAGGAGTTGCGAAATTTTCCCTAAGCAATTGACTACTTTACTAGACCGATAGCAAGTTTTATGTGGGAGAGGCCACTGCTAGCATGTCCTCCCTAACTTGGAATTCTACGCACTTATGATTGGAACTATTAGCAAGCATCCGCAACTACTAACGTTCATTAAGGTAAAACCAAACCATAGCACTAAGATATATTGGTCCCCCTTCAATCCCGTATGCATCAATTTCTATGCTAGGTTGAAGCTTCTGTCACTCTTACCCTCCAATACATAGTCCTATCAACATACAACTAACCCTATGGTGTGATCCATGCGCGCGCTCATATGATGGCACCAAAGGACAGCAACATAACCACAAGCAAATGAAACCAATCATAGCAATTCACCAATTACCGATAGGACAACGAAAATCTACTCAGACATCATAGGATGGCAACACATCATTGGATAATAATATGAAGCATAAAGCACCATATTCAAGTAGAGGGCACAGCGGGATGCGGGAGAGTGGACCGCTGTAGATAGATGGGGGAAGGTGATGAAGATGTTGGGGAAGATGAAGGAGGTGTTGATGTAGATCGCTGTCGCACAATGATGGCCCCGGTGGTACTCTGGCGCCACCGGAAGCGAGGGGGAGAGAGCCCCCCCTCCTTCTCCTTCTTCATTGGCCTTCTCCATAGGTGGGAGAAGGGTTCTCCCTCTAGTCCTTGGTCTCCATGGCATGGGAGGGGCGAGAGCCCCTCCAAGATTGGATATGTCTCTCTGTCTCTGTCTGTTTCTGTGCTCCACGATTTTGCCCTTTCACCGTTTCTTATATTCCCGGAGATCCGTAACTCTGATTGGGCTGAAATTTGGACACGATTTTTATCCGGATATTGGCTTTCCTGCCTTACGGGGTGGCCACGAGGGTCAAGGGCGCGCCCACCCCCTCGGGCGTGCCCCCTGCCTCGTGGCCCCCTCGGGCATCGTCTCACGTTGATTCTTCTTCCCAAAAATCACATATATTCCAAAAAAAAGTCTATGTAAGTTTTTATCCTGTTTGGACTCTGTTTTATATGGATTTTCTGCGAAACAAAAAACATGCAACAAATAGGAACTGGCACTGGGCACTGGGTCAATATGTTAGTCCCAAAATAGTATAAAAAGTTGCCAAAAGTATATGAAAGTAGTAGAATATTGGCGTGGAACAATCAAAAATTATAGATACGACGGAGACATATCAGCATCCCCAAGCTTAATTCCTGCTCGTCCTCGATTAGGTAAATGATAAAAAGGATAATTTTTGATGGGGAATACTACCTAGCATAATCTTGATCATGTAATCTAATCATGGCATGAATATTAAGACACGAGTGATTCAAAGCAATAGTCTATCATTTGACATTAAGACAATAATACTTCAACCATACTAATAAAGCAATCATGTCTTTTCAAAATAACATGGCCAAAGAAAGTTATCCCTACAAAATCGTATGGTCTCGCTATGCTCCATCTTCACCACACAAAATATGCAAATCGTGTACAACCCCAATGACAAGCCAAGCAATTGTTTCATACCTTTCACGTTCTCAAACCTTTTGAACTTTCACGCAATACATGAGCGTGAGCCATGGACATATCACTATAGGTGGAATAGAATATGATGGTGGAGGTTGTGTGAAGAAGACAGAAAGGAGAAAGTCACACATTGACACGGCTAATCAACGGGCTATGGAGATGCCCATCAATTGATGTCAATGTGAGGAGTAGGGATTGCCATGCAATAGATGCACTAGATCTATAAGTGTATGAAAGCTCAACTTGAAACTAAGTGGGTGTGCATCCAACTTGCTTGCTCATGAAGACCTAGGGCATTTGAGGAAGCCCATCGTTGGAATATACAAGCCAAGTTCTATAATGAAAATTCCCACAACTATATGAAAGTGATAACTCAAGAGACTATCTATATGAAGAACATGGTGCTACTCTGAAGCACAAGTGTGGTAAAAGGATAGTAACATTGTCCCTTCTCTCTTTTCTCTCATTTTTTTATTTATTTTTTCACTATTTTTAGGCTTCTTTGGCCTCTCTCTTTTTTGGGGGGCTTCTTTGGCCACCTTTATTTTGATAACCTCACATGGTACAATGTTCTAATAATGATGATCATCACACTTTTATTTACATACAACTCAATATTACAACTCGATACTAGAACAAATATATGACTCTATATGAATGCCTCCGGCGGTGTACCAGGATGTGCAATGATCTAGTGTAGCAGTGACATCAAAAAAACGGACAAGCCATGAAAACATCATGCTAGCTATCTTACGATCATGCAAAGCAATATGACAATAAATGCTCAAGTCGTGTATATGATGATGATGGAAGTTGCATGGCAATATAACTCGGAATGGCTATGGAAATGCCATGATAGGTAGGTATGGTGGCTGTTTTGAGGAACATATAAGGAGGCTTATGTGTGACAGAGCGTATCATATCATGGGGTTTGGATGCACCGGCGAAGTTTGCACCAACTCTCGAGGTGAGAAAGGGCAATGCACGGTACCGAAGAGGCTAGCAATGATGGAAGTGTGAGAGTGCATATAATCCATGGACTCAACATTAGTCATAAAGAACTCACATACTTATTGTAAAAATCTATTAGCTATCAAAACAAAGTACTACGTGCATGCTCCTAGGGGGATAGATTGGTAGGAAAATACCATCGCTCGTCCCCGACCGCCACTCATAAGGAAGACAATCAATAAATAAATCGTGCTCCGACTTCATTACATAACGGTTCACCATACGTGCATGCTACGGGAATCACAAACTTCGACACAAGTATTTCTACAATCCACAACTACCCACTAGCATGACTCTAATATCACCATCTTTATATCACAAAACTATTGCAAGGAATCAAACATATCATATTCAGTGATCTACAAGTTTTATGTAGGATTTTATGACTAACCATGTGAATGACCAATTCCTGGCAATTCTCTAAATAGATATAAGTGAAGCAAGAGAGTTTAATTCTTTCTACAAAAGATATGCCCACGCTCTAACAAATATAAGTGAAGCAAAAGAGCATTCTATAAATTGCGGTTTTCTATGTGAAGAGAAACAGACAATCCATACTTCAAATGATATAAGTGAAGCATATGTAGCATTCTATAAAGCCATACTCAAAAGATATAAGTGAAGTGCAAATAGCATTCTATAAATCAACCATGGACTATCTCATACCAGCATGGTGCATCAAAGAAAAATGAAAACTAAATGCAAAAGACGCCCCAAGATTTGCACATATCACATGATCGAAACGAAACCGAAAACATACCGATACTTGTTGAAGAAAGATGGGATGCCTTCTGGGGCATCCCCAAGCTTAGATGCTTGAGTCTCCTTGAATATTTACTTGGGGTGACTTGGTCATCCCCAAGCTTGATCTCTTTCCTCTCCTCCTTCTCCTCATATCGAGACCTCCTCGATCTTTGATCACTTCATCCACACAAAACACAACAGAAAGCTCGATAATATCCGTTAGTATAATAAAGCAAATCACTACTCTAAGTACTGTTGCAAACCAATTAATATATTTTTTGCATTGTAGCTACTATAATATAACTTTTCCATGGCTTAATCCACCGATAGAAATCGATAGTTTCATCAAAATAAGAAAACTATGCATCAAAAACAGAATCTGTCTTAAACAGGACAGTCTGTAGTAATTTGAACATTCACCATACTTCTGGTACTCTAAAAATTTGTATAAAAATACATTGCAAAAAGTTTCAGCACCGTTTGACGTTCCAGTAAAAAATGTAAAATCACGCACTACAGCCAAAGTTTCTGTTTTGCACCGCACAAACCAACAAGCAATGTAAACATCCTAAAGGCAGATCTTGGCACATTATTTTTATGATACAATGGATTTGTACAAGGGGATAATTATTTTTGTTGAAAAGTTTCTATAATCAAGGGTCACAAAGTTTCCATGAGCATGAACAAAGTTCAAGGCTAGCTCCCATTTTAACAATGCTCGTCTTTCTCACTTTCGCTTTTCTTTTTGAAATTTTTTTAGGTTCCCCTCTTTGTTTATTTTTTGCTTTTAAACTTTATAAAAGCACTCAACAGAAATAAATGACTCCCTAAAACTTCCAGGTTGTCTCCCTGGCAGCGCTTTCTATAAAGCCATTAAGCTAGGCATATAGTGCTCAAGTAATGGATCCACCCGGATCCCAAGGTATATCAAAGCCAATTTTAATTAACAATGATTTGTAATTTAGTAGTGAGCACAAAGTAACATATATCATTCAACATCGAAGTCTAACTCTCTTCCTATGCATCGGCATGTCATAAAAGAACAATTCATGCACACATAGTAAAGGCCAATCCATAGTATAAATAATCTCTTGCAATTTTATCATATTGGAAACATGGAGATGCGGAGATGTAGTTCCTCTCTCGTAATAATTGAAAGTAGGAGCAGCAAGCACATGCATATTATATCTATCAAAATCATCATGTGTAGTAGTAAAACGCAACCCATCAATATAATCCTTAATAAGGGCAAACTTCTCCGATATAGTGTAGTCGGGAGAATTCAAAACGATAATAGGACTATCATGCACGGCTGCAATAGCAACAATTTCATGTTTAACATAAGGAACTATAGCAAGTTCATCTCCATAAGCATAATTCATATTGGCATCTTGGCCACAAGCATAGCAAGCATCATCAAAAAGGGATATTTCAAAAGAATCAATGGGATCATAACAATCATCATAGCATTCATCCTTCGGTAAATTGGAATGGAAATTAAACAATGTATGGGATAAAGAGTTACTCTCATTAGATGGTGGGAACGTGTCAGGACCCTGACTCAATGCCACATCGATCTAGCATGTAACACCTCATATCACTTTGCGGCCTCACGCACGGTATTCCCACGGGTGTCGCCCTACCTTTGCCCGGGACCGTTTGCGCCTTTTGGCACACGTATATGATAGTGTCGCTAGCATCCATATGATAAGGAGCCCGGGCTGACATGGCTAGTCGTAAACCCAAAGTGGCACAAACTTACAGGGACAGGCATCCATGACCCAGCATCGACATGTCGGTCATCAGCGAGTGAATCCAGGCTGTAGCACTGGGCTAGCAGGACTCCGGTGAACCGGGCTGTAGCGGGCTAACAGGACTCTGGTATTCATCGCGTGACATTTCCCCGAAGGGACAGACACAGGAACGAAGAAGGACACATGTCGGCCAGCCTAAGTGTTCCGGAGCAGTAGCAAGCTACCATGGCTCGGTGGAAACACTAGGAGACATTTCCCCGTAAGAGAGGCTACTAAAGATAAACAACTAGATGGTCAGATCCCACACATACCAAGCATTTCAATAACATACACACAATATGCTCGATATGTGCAAATACAACATGGAATCACAACATGACTCTATAACTCAAGTATTTAATCAATAGGCTCCGAGGAGCGAGATATTACAAACAGGGGTCTCATGACCCAACATTCAGAGCATACATATCAAAGCACAAGCGGAAGCTATCATGTCTGAGTACAGACATCTATAAATGAAAAAGGCTGAGAAGCCTGACTATCTACCAAATCCTGCCGAGGCACAAGATCGTAGCTGAGGTAACAAGCTAAACATCGAAGTCCATGCGAAACTACTAGTGAGACCGAAGTCTCTCTGCAAAACATAAAATAGGCAAACGTGAGTACAAATGTACCCAGCAAGACTTACATCAGAACTAACTACATATGCATCATTATCAACAAAGGGGATGGTGGGGTTTAACTGCAGCAAGCCAGCTTTGACTCGGTGGCTATCCTAAACTACGACTGCAAGTACTCTTTTGAGGTGGCGCACACGAGTCCACATATTCACCATATCAATACACCACTATGGATCCGCTCCCGTCTCCCTACGAGAACGCCATCCATAGCACTCACGCTTATCTTGCGTATTTTAGAGTATCCACTTTCACTTGTCTATGAACTGATATAAGCAACCCAGAAGTCTTTTACCGCGGACACGGCTATTCGAATAGATGATGTTAACCCTGCAGGGGTGTACTTCTTCATACATGTTTCCACCACATAGCGTCTGCACACGACATGTGCTCGGCAGACTTCAAGCGAAAGCCGACGTGGGTGTAGGCCACGACCTACCTAAACACTCAAGTCTCTAGTCCAGGTTTATCGCCTATTCGGGTTCCATCCATGAGGAGATCCGGCTGGAGTTTCGCTCACAGCCCCAAACGATGTGAACAGGGTTCCGTGACACCAAACGGGCGCCCGGTATACCCGGCCACGTGCCTACCGCATCACAGCCCACCCCTCCGGTCAGCGCTGTGCACGGCCTCCAGCATACTACAAACACCAGAAACTACTTGCAACTCCTGGACAGAGGACTGGGTGAATAAGAAGTCGAGCGGGGTCATATTTCAGGGCCCAATGTATGGTAGTAGCTAAATCATGGATCACAAACACAGAACTCAGTTCCTAAGGATGGTTTCAATGAGACAACCCACCATGTACTCCTACATGGCCTCTCACCACTACCTTTACCAAATCGTGTTCACACACTTAGCTCACACACAGTAGGACATATTCACACACCTCTGATTCATCCCCGATGAATCAGACCTGACTCAACTCTAAGCAGTAGCAGGCATGGCAAACAAGCAAGAATGAGTAGGCACAACAGGGCTCAAACAACTCCTACTCATGCTAGTGGGTTTCATCTATTTACTGTGGCAATGACAGGTCATGCAGAGGATAAAGGGGTTCAGCTACCGCAGCAAGTAACAGATGAATCGTTGTTGTCCTAATGCAGTAAAAGAGAGCAGGAGCGAGAGAGTGGGATTATATCGGAATGAACAAGGGTGTTTTGCTTGCCTGGCACTTCTGAAGATAACATAGTTCTTCATTGGTGTCATCGATCACATCGCCGGTACACGTCTATCGAGAGGGGACAATTACCGGCAAACAAGGAAGAACACAATCAATGCAATGCGACAATATGATGCATGAATGTGACATGGCAATATGATGTGATTTGAGCTAATGCAGCTAGCTATGATTTAAATGAAGTTGGTTTGAATACAAGATTCAAATTCAAACTCCATATATGATTATTTAAATGCTCTTAATTTGTTTTGTCCAAAACAGAGTACAAACATTGTTCAAACATGCATGAAAATGGTACAGATGGATTCCTTGAATTTTTCTGATAATTTTTCATATATAAATTATTTAATTTGGAGTTACGGTTAATTTTCTATGATTTATTGAAGTTTAGGGTATTTTCTAAAATTTCCTGAATAATAATAAATCCAGAAATGAATTATGGCGTCAGCACCACGTCACTGTGACGTCAGCAGGGTCAACTGGGCTGGCTCGGGTCAAACCTGACGTGTGGGGGCCACATGTCAGTGACACAGGACCTAATCCCGGTCAAACCCAGCGCTGACTGGGGTTTGACCAGGGGTGGGGCCCACAGTCAGTGGCCCAGGGGGTTGGTTAGTGCGTCATTAGTGGCTAATGACAGTGCCACGTCACTGGCCACCGGAGTTCGGCCGGCGGCGACCCGAAACGCGGCGGATGTTCACCGGGGTTGCGCTACGGGCGGCGGCTGGACGCGCGAAGGCCACCAGAAGGTAGCCCGTACACGGCCGCACCTAGCTGGCTGCACGAGGGGCCGCGGGGTGGCCGTAGATGACGGCGGCGAGCACTTCCGCGGTGGCCGGAGTTCGGGCGCGAACGGTGGCGAAGCTACGGCGCACTAGAGGAGAAAACGAGGAAGGCTACGTGCTCCTGGGGGTTCACCGAGCACGGTGACGTGCTCAGGCGTGGGCTGCGGTGGCCCTGGCCACGGCGGCGCCATGGCCGGCGGCGATGGGGTTTCGGTCTTGGTGGATAACCTAGCTACGGCGCGCGAACGACGAAACAGAGAGGGGGAAATGGACGGAGAGCTCACATAGACCCTGTAGAGGTGGACGGCGAGCTTGAGGGAGGCCGGACGGGGACGGATTTGACGGCGGCGATCCGCGGTGGCCGAGGAGGGGAACGGCGAAGCTGGCCCCATCCAGGGCTTCCGGCGCCTTCCGTCTTGGTGAGGAGGAAGAGGGAGGACCGGCGGAGCTTTGGGAGGCGTCGGGGAGACGAGGCGGTGGTTGTGGCCGCGGCGAACGGCGTCGGTGGCGACGGGGCTCCGCTCGGTGGAAGAGAGAGGGAGCCAGAGAAGGGGGGGAGAAGGCACGGGGAGAGTGCGAGGCCTGGGAGGGCGCGTGGCGTCGCGGACGGGGTCCAGGGTGACGAGAGGAAGCAGGAGGTGGCCAGGGGAAGCAGGAGGTGGCCGAGGCCTCTCGGGCGCGCGCCACGACTCGGTCCTTCTGGCGAGGAGGAAGACGACAGGGGGAGTGGAGATGGGCTGGGCCAGGTAAGTGGGCGCCAGGTAACTTCCTTCTCTCTCTCTCTTTTATTTCTATTTAATTCTATTTTCTATTTTCTGTAGTTTGTTTTGATTTGATTTAAAATATCAAATCATTTTATAAAATCCTAGAAACAATTATGGGTGCTTTCTGAATTATTTCAGTGACCCTTAACAATTTCCAACATTTATTTGAACATTTAAATTACTTATAGTATTTAAATGCCCAAGGTCAAATACAATAGGATTTAATTCAAAAACCCAGAATGGCCTAGAAATATGTGCATCATTGATGGCAGGGGTTTTCACCTTAAACAAAAATAATGAACTTTTCTAAAGGGCATTCTGGGTTTATTGAAAATATTTTTATTTTGATCCTAATTGCATTTTATTTAGTGCTAGGGTTTGTCATCCCCATTTCAAGTTTCATGAATTTTAAACATGATGCATGAATGCCTTAATGCAACTAATGACAAACAAATTCTAGGGCTGTGACAACTCACCCCCACTAAACAAAAATCTCGTCCCGAGATTCAAGCGTAGGGTAAGGTGAAGGGGGAACGTAAACTAGTACAATCTTCACGATCCAGGTTGCACTTCAACTGAACGTTGATTTGTTCACCATCATTTTCTCGAAGTCTTGCTCTGAGAACTCCAACTAACATGACAACGAGAGGAAAGGAAAGACCATAAAAGAATCGTTCTTCTCGGAGGTCGAACAACTCAGGAGTAACTCTCGGGATGAGACGTAGCAACATCTCTTGAGCTGAGAGACGAAGCACAGATCTGAAGAAATGGAGTGAGACAGATGACGAGGGTTCACTAGGTAGACAACAACTTCACGCTTAAGGTGGTAATCGGTTGTCAACGTAGCGAGGAGTTGAATTGCCATGATACCATAACGATGCACCTTAGGGAAGGTGACTCGTAGATATATCCCTTTAAGTGGCAAAAAGAATTACCTTTGATGCATAGATCATTGAAACTCTTTAAACCAGCCTAAGACAATTCTCGAGCGATCGTTTGGAGGGGGGCGGTAGAATGGCATACTCGGACTTGGATGATGTGGATTACCTTGTTGAAGACAACGTAATGGATGAATTTGCTTATCACCGGAAATGGAAGAGACCCATGGTAGAATGGCACATTGGCGGTGCAAGCTGGGAACAAAAAGCAAATGCTGGGAATGATTCTGGTAACTGGGGAAGAACCCAACAATAGAGAGTGAATTCACTGTTGGAGTGGTTATAGCATGAGCGAAGAGACTAGGAGCAATCCCGGTTAGTACCGGCGATAATACCTAGCACTTGTGCGTGCTCTCAAGAACTTGAGCAATTCCATAATCATCAAGGTTTTACCAACATCCGTGTCAAGGATCCTGGCAACACAACGTACTACCATGATGGCTAATGATGGATGATGCAGATGCAGAGGAAGATAACACCTTCTCAGATTTCACCTTAGCGAGGCCAAGGAAACAAAATCTGGATGATCGATCGAGAGACATTTAGCACTCCACTTCTAATGCTCTCCTTGATGCGCTAGTGTATCTCATAGATAATTATGGTTTGATATCTAGAACATCAAGTAAAAGGTCGGACTTCGGGAGCAATAGAGTCCATAAGGAACAGTTACGGAGGTAAATCCTATGAAATCCTTATGGGGAGGTGGCCAACTTCTCCAATCAAGATACTACAATATTAGGTCTCCCGGCGGGGTGTGTTGGCCACGACATCCACCTTACCGGTTATCGAGAGACCAATATTATAGTTCTTGGGGAAATGTTCCAACCATCATATCTTCCTGAGATTCAGATCTGGTTGGTGTCAGGATATTCCAAGCTCATCGAGTCTAGGAAGAAAAATGAAAGTTTGCAACACAAATCGACGAGATGACGTTGCGGGATTCTCGGGAGATGAACTACGATAGCAAGCTCCAAAACATGAGTTGGTTCTGCTACAAACATGTGAACACGTTGTCCCAGACAAGCATGCCCACATGGTAGTCTTACAATAAAACACTACCGAGTTCTGGTTGGGAACCATCAGCGAGGATATCGAAGTTCTTTCATAAGTCCGGATTAGCTCTTATGAAGATACTCCTTCTCCTTGAACAAATCAGTCAGTGGCTTGGTGTGCTAGGATACACATATGGAATGAAGGTTGCAAGTCTCCAGACCACAGAATACTTTGCACGTGTGCATGACTGACTTGCGATGATTCCAGAGGAAGCAACATTGACTTTCTCGAGTCCACGGCGGCAACTTGCATCAAATGCACATGAACTAGAGGAAGTCACTTCTTACATCCGAACATATGCTTCATGAGCTAGCATGAACGAATGCTTTCAAAAGTTTCCAACACTAGCTTAATGTTCAGCAAAATTATGGGGAAGACAAGGATGTTGTCAGTGGGCACAACAACAATTCATCTGGGTTTCCTTTTAAAAGGAATTCCATAGTTAAGTGAACAAGTGATAGCATTGGTCAGACCCAAAAGATATAATGGTGTATGCTCGAGGGATCAACCACGAGTAAGACAACATTACGAATATCGTTGGTTCTAGTCTGATTGGATGGTAGCCCATACTCCAATCAAAGGTTGGATAAAAATGATAGGTCCATTAACTGATCACAGGGACCAATCGATGAAGATATCATCTTTCTTCAACACACACTACACAAGGATATCCCTTTGGAACGAACTAAGTCAGGCAAGCTTTTATCTTCCAACTCTCCAAGTTGTTGTCTAGCTTAACCAACTAGCTCAGGGATATCCAACACAGATTCTTGGAGAAGGGTGGTTCACAAGAAACCAACTTGATCACGAGCTCAACACAGCGGTCAGGTGACAACCTGGTAATACTTCCGAGAAGATCTTCGGAAAATCACGAACCACCGATATGTTACTAAGCTCGAGAACAATCTTTCCTTTTGAGGCAAGACGAATATGATCAATAGAGCAAAGATTTGAAATAATCGTAATCATCGATCGAGGAGTGCACCGAGAACAAGGACTAGGTAGCATGATCAACCTTAGAATGATGATTCAAAACCAACATGCTAAGAATGAAATTATTGTCCATTAACTACCAAGCAACAAGGTTGCTAGGAGTATTGAATTCACGCATCACGATTCACTTGTCGGCATTCCGGTTGCGACAACACGGAACCAAGGGATGAATAATGATGGCGAGAAGTATCACTACATCAAGAATTCACAAGAGCCGGTGCAATCCTCATGAAAATCCTGACATAGAGACGGTAATACTTCAGGGTAGAACAGAATCAAAGGCTGGGCTGGCATTTTGATCTGCGGAGCACAATTGCTTTGACCCAATCCTAGATATGGAAGATGTACTGGAGTTTGTTTCTCCTATCATTCCGCGATAGAATGGCTTGACGGACCACAAGAGTAATAGGCATCGATAAATGAACGCATGCATACTCTTGACTATCAATTGATAGACAAAGGTCAGTAGACAACTAAAGAGGGACAACTCAAAGGAACATATAACTTTCTGAGTTGTGGATGCATAAATTAGTATGTCGAACCAAGTTCAACATAATTCTTCCGGATAACCCATGCAGAAAGGTTGAGCTGGCAGAGTCACAATATAGCATGGAGAACTCATCGAGAGCGCTCTTGTTGTCATCTTTTGGTTCAGAAGAACTCCTGCCAAGAATGATTCATGGTAATTGGAAGAAGGATGTACCATGAACCTCGAGGACTATCGCAAAGGTTACTATTATCCTAAAGGAACTAGCAACACTATCAACATGATGTAAGTAGGATGAATCTCGGGTTCAAAACCCAGGAATAGAATACCTACTCCTAAGTAGCATCACGGAATGCTTTCGAGAATAAAGGCCAGAATCATCACACTAGGACACAAATCATGGCTAGACCACTAGATGATCCCCTGAGACACCTAGGGTCATAATAATTATTCCAACATAAAGGTCGAGGCAGTAGAATACCTCAACTCAACAATTAGTGTGATTGAGCTGGCATAAAGGAGCATCGAAACCAGAGGGAAAGGATTTTGCAAATGCATCAGACTATTTAGAAACCTGGAATGACTCGGACAGCATAACGGCTGTAAATGCTCAGAAGAGATTTGAGACATTCACAAAAATGGTGGCATAACCACTCAGAAGCACAATATCAAGGTTTCGAGATCAACAATTAACATACGGAAATAGTAGAAACTGAACTCAAGCTTAAATCCAACAATCTTATAAGTCTACGGATTGGTAACGCATGATCCTGATAGAAAGAAGAGATAGCCTAGACCTTAATCCCCGTAGGAAAGATAAGGTGACTCAGATAAGAAGGGCATGAGGTATAAGGAGTAAAAAGAGCCTTACGTTCCATCCCACAATCAATTCCCTTATATAACTAAAGAATTTCTAGACTCAACTTCGACCAGTTTGGCTTGGTAATCCTACAGGCAGTCAAGCTCTGATACCAACGCTGTCAGGACCCTGACTCAATGCCACATCGATCTAGCATGTAACACCTCATATCACTTTGCGGCCTCACGCACGGTATTCCCACGGGTGTCGCCCTACCTTTGCCCGGGACCGTTTGCGCCTTTTGGCACACGTATATGATAGTGTCGCTAGCATCCATATGATAAGGAGCCCGGGCTGACATGGCTAGTCGTAAACCCAAAGTGGCACAAACTTACAGGGACAGGCATCCATGACCCAGCATCGACGTGTCGGTCATCAGCGAGTGAATCCAGGCTGTAGCACTGGGCTAGTAGGACTCCGGTGAACCGGGCTGTAGCGGGCTAACAGGACTCTGGTATTCATCGCGTGACATTTCCCCGAAGGGACAGACACAGGAACGAAGAAGGACACATGCCGGCCAGCCTAAGTGTTCCGGAGCAGTAGCAAGCTACCATGGCTCGGTGGAAACACTAGGAGACATTTCCCCGTAAGAGAGGCTACTAAAGATAAACAACTAGATGGTCAGATCCCACACATACCAAGCATTTCAATAACATACACACAATATGCTCGATATGTGCAAATACAACATGGCATCACAACATGACTCTATAACTCAAGTATTTAATCAATAGGCTCCGAGGAGCGAGATATTACAAACAGGGGTCTCATGACCCAACATTCAGAGCATACATATCAAACCACAAGCGGAAGCTATCATGTCTGAGTACAGACATCTATAAATGAAAAAGGCTGAGAAGCCTGACTATCTACCAAATCCTGCCGAGGCACAAGATCGTAGCTGAGGTAACAAGCTAAACGTCGAAGTCCACGTGAAACTACTAGTGAGACCGAAGTCTCTCTGCAAAACATAAAATAGGCAAACGTGAGTACAAATGTACCCAGCAAGACTTACATCAGAACTAACTACATATGCATCATTATCAACAAAGGGGATGGTGGGGTTTAACTGCAGCAAGCCAGCTTTGACTCGGTGGCTATCCTAAACTACGACTGCAAGTACTCTTTTGAGGTGGCTCACACGAGTCCACATATTCACCATATCAATACACCACTATGGATCCGCTCCCGTCTCCCTACGAGAACGACATCCATAGCACTCACGCTTATCTTGCGTATTTTAGAGTATCCACTTTCACTTGTCTATGAACTGATATAAGCAACCCAGAAGTCCTTTACCGCGGACACGGCTATTCGAATAGATGATGTTAACCCTACAGGGGTGTACTTCTTCACACATGTTTCCACCACTAAGCGTCTGCACACGACATGTGCTCGGCAGACTTCAAGCGAAAGCCGACGTGGGTGTAGACCACGACCTACCTAAACACTCAAGTCTCTAGTCCAGGTTTATCGCCTATTCGGGTTCCATCCATGAGGAGATCCGGCCGGAGTTTCGCTCACAGCCCCAAACGATGTGAACAGGGTTCCGTGACACCAAACGGGCGCCCTGTATACCCGGCCACGTGCCTACCGCATCACAGCCCACCCCTCCGGTCAGCACTGTGCACGGCCTCCAGCATACTACAAACACCAGAAACTACTTGCAACTCCTGGACAGAGGACTTGGGTGAATAAGAAGTCGAGCGGGGTCCTAAGGACGGTTTCAATGAGACAACCCACCATGTACTCCTACATGGCCTCTCACCACTACCTTTACCAAATCGTGTTCACACACTTAGCTCACACACAGTAGGACATATTCACACACCTCTGATTCATCCCCGATGAATCAGACCTGACTCAACTCTAAGCAGTAGCAGGCATGACAAACAAGCAAGAATGAGTAGGCACAACAGGGCTCAAACAACTCCTACTCATGCTAGTGGGTTTCGTCTATTTACTGTGGCAATGACAGGTCATGCAGAGGATAAAGGGGTTCAGCTACCGCAGCAAGTAACAGATGAATCGTTGTTGTCCTAATGCAGTAAAAGACAGCAGGAGCGAGAGAGTGGGATTATATCGGAATGAACAAGGGTGTTTTGCTTGCCTGGCACTTCTAAAGATAACATAGTTCTTCATTGGTGTCATCGATCACATCGCCGGTACACGTCTATCGAGAGGGGACAATTACCAGCAAACAAGGAAGAACACAATCAATGCAATGCGACAATATGATGCATGAATGTGACATGGCAATATGATGTGATTTGAGCTAATGCAACTAGCTATGATTTAAATGAAGTTGGTTTGAATACAAGATTCAAATTCAAACTCCATATATGATTATTTAAATGCCCTTAATTTGTTTTGTCCAAAACAGAGGACAAACATTGTTCAAACATGCATGAAAATGGTACAGATGGATTCCTTGAATTTTTCTGATAATTTTTCATATATAAATTATTTAATTTGGAGTTACGGTTAATTTTCTATGATTTATTGAAGTTTAGGGTATTTTCTGAAATTTCCTGAATAATAATAAATCCAGAAATGAATTATGGCGTCAGCACCACGTCACTGTGACGTCAGCAGGGTCAACTGGGCTGGCTCGGGTCAAACCTGACGTGTGGGGGCCACACGTCAGTGACACAGGACCTAATCCCGGTCAAACCCAGCGCTGACTGGGGTTTGACCAGGGGTGGGGCCCACAGTCAGTGGCCTAGGGGGTTGGTTAGTGCGTCATTAGTGGCTAATGACAGCGCCACGTCACTGGCCACCGGAGTTCAGCCGGCGGCGACCCGAAACGCGGCGAATGTTCACCGGGGTTGCGCTACGGGCGGCGGCTGGACGCGCGAAGGCCACCAGAAGGTAGCCCGTACACGGCCGCACCTAGCTGGCTGCACGAGGGGCCGCGGGGTGGCCGGAGACGACGGCGGCGAGCACTTCCGCGGTGGCCAGAGTTCGGGCGCGAACGGTGGCGAAGCTACGGCGCACTAGAGGAGAAAAGGAGGAGGGCTACGTGCTCCTGGGGGTTCACCGAGCACCGTGACGTGCTCAGGCGCGGGCTGCGGTGGCCCTGGCCACGGCGGCGCCATGGCCGGCGGCGATGGGGTTTCGGTCTTGGTGGATAACCTAGCTACGGCGCGCGAACGACGAAACAGAGAGGGGGAAACGGACGGAGAGCTCACGTAGACCCTGTAGAGGTGGACGGCGAGCTTGAGGGAGGCCGGACGGGGACGGATTTGACGGCGGCGATCCGCGGTGGCCGAGGAGGGGAACAGCGAAGCTGGCCCCATCCAGGGCTTCCGGCGCCTTCCGTCTTGGTGAGGAGGAAGAGGGAGGACCGGCGGACCTTTGGGAGGCGTCGGGGAGACGAGGCGGTGGTTGTGGCCGCAGCGAACGGCGTCGGTGGCGACGGGGCTCCGCTCAGTGGAAGAGAGAGGGAGCCAGAGAAGGGGGGGAGAAGGCACGGGGAGAGTGCGAGGCCTGGGAGGGCGCGTGGCGTCGCGGACGGGGTCCAGGGCGACGAGAGGAAGCAGGAGGTGGCCAGGGGAAGCAGGAGGTGGCCGAGGCCTCTCGGGTGCGCGCCACGACTCGGTCCTTCTGGCGAGGAGGAAGACGATAGGGGGAGTGGAGATGGGCTGGGCCGTGCTGGGCCAGGTAAGTGGGCGCCAGGTAACTTCCTTCTCTCTCTCTCTTTTATTTCTATTTAATTCTATTTTCTATTTTCTGTAGTTTGTTTTGATTTGATTTAAAATATCAAATCATTTTATAAAATCCTGGAAACAATTATGGGTGCTTTCTGAATTATTTCAGTGACCCTTAACAATTTCCAACATTTATTTGAACATTTAAATTATTTATAGTATTTAAATGCCCAAGGTCAAATACAATAGGATTTAATTCAAAAATCCAGAATGGCCTAGAAATATGTGCATCATTGATGGCAGGGGTTTTCACCTTAAACAAAAATAATGAACTTTTCTAAAGGGCATTCTGGGTTTATTGAAAATATTTTTATTTTGATCCTAATTGCATTTTATTTAGTGCTAGGGTTTGTCATCCCCATTTCAAGTTTCATGAATTTTAAACATTATGCATGAATGCCTTAATGCAACTAATGACAAACAAATTCTAGGGCTGTGACAGAACGGGTGATCAATCTGCTCTTCCTCCTTTTGTTCTTCGCTCTCCTCCTCATCTTTTTCATCCAATGAGCTCACAATGTCATTAATTTCTTCTTCCATAGACTCCTGCAAAATATTAGTCTCTTCTTGGACAGCGGAGGAGTCCTCAATATATGGTTTAATATAAGTATTAGAAGCATAATTATCATAGCAATATTTAAGTATGGCCAAAATTTCAGATTTGTAGAGAGTAGTATCACACTCTTCAATAAAAGAAGCAATTTGACAAGTACCCCTAAAAGCAACTAATTCTTCAATTTGTTGAACATCATAGTAATTATAAAACACCCTTAGTATACGAAGATATGATTCCATTATCACTAAACCCACATTGGTAAGGAAGGTGTTTCTTAGGGTCTTTAGAACAACAAGTACAATCATATATTTCACATAAATTCCAAGCATAGCACTACAAACGATGAATTTGATCCAGTTAAAGTTTCCCCAGATATGAGGTGTTGCACATAACAAGCATGCTCACCTAAAGATTTGCCCTCAACTAAGCTAGTTGGAATTTCAGCCTGAGCACATAGGGATCAAAGATGATCCAAGTAAAAAGCTTCAGTAGTGTGATGGATTTTGAGTGGTTCTTCAACCATTGGTTCAGTAGGTACCACAATTTTTTTGGTATTTTGCGTTTCCTACCCATAACTAAAGGTAGAAAACAAGAGCACAAAATAAAAAGTACTTAGTGATAAAGCAAACAAGCACACACGAGAATATCCACCCCACGCTAGAACTCCCCGGCAACGGCGCCAGAAAAAGGTCTTGATAACCCACAAGTATATGGGATCAATTGTAGCCTCTTTCGATAAGTAAGAGTGTCGAACCCAACGAGGAACTAAAGGTAGAACAAATATTCACTCAAGTTCTATCGACCACCAATACAACTCTACGCACGCTTAACGTTCGCTTTACCTAAAACAAGTATGAAACTAGAAGTACTTTGTAGGTGTAACGAGATAGGTTTGCAAGAATATAAAGAGTACATAAATAAAAACTAGGGGCAGTTTTAGGTAAAGAAGCAATAAAGTTAGTATAGCGAGCGTGGAAAAGTGGTGGTAGGAGTTGTGAATTGTCCCTAAGCAATTGACTATTTTACTAAACCGATAGCAAGTTTTATGTGGGAGAGGCCACTGCTAGCATATCATCCATGACTTAGAATTCTATGCAATTATGACTGGAACTATTAGCAAGCATCCGCAACTACTAACGTTCATTAAGGTAAAACCCAACCATAGCATTAAGATATTGTAACGCCAGAATAATCAAGCTACAGCCCCTACTAATGATGCCACGTCATCACTGTTACTGTTGCTAATCTCACTTTGATTCAAAACCAATTCAAATTAAATTTTAAAATAAAGTCAAATAAATTAATTCTCCAAATAGTAAAACAAAAATGTTCGCGGGGTTGCAAATATTCACTAACTAAATGTCATGAGTGATTCAACATCATTTGAGATAGCTAATTTCCCCGGGATTTAAGTTGTTCCTAATCAGCATTTTTAAATGCTTTTCCATTTGTGAAAAATCAAAATCAATTCAAACTCCTCCCAAACTTTTTGTGGCAGGTGCCAAATATTGTAATGTAAAAAAATTATTAATAAAAATTATTAATTAATTAGTTAGTTAACTTAATTAATTAAACTTAATTAGCCTAACCACCTAGTTTAGTTAAATAAACTGTTAGAGTAGACTAAAGCGGTCAATGACAGGCAGGCCCCACCCCTGTTAACCTGTCGAACATTAACTGGTCAACTGGGACCCCCTGGACCCACATGTCACCCTCTGGTACACTTCTGTGTACACAGATCTGGGTGCACCTAGCATTTACTCATTATTTTCGAATTAAATTAAATTGCGGAATAACATTAATACTTTGAAAATTAATAGAAATTAAACCTTAGCTCGGATGAAAATATTTTCTACATGAAAGTTGCTCAGAATGACGAGACAAATCTGAACACGCTGTCCGTTCGCCCGCCACACGTCCCTAGCATAGCATGTTGAACTTTTCCCCTCCGGTTCATCTGTCTGACAAACGGCCGGAACCAGGAAAACTTTCCCGGATGTTTTCCCTCTTATCGCCTATCGCTACGTTAGATCACCTCTAGTACCGCTTATTGTCTTGTTGTGCATATGTTTGCGTGTATTTACTGTTTCTTCCCTCTCTTCTCTCCGCTAGACCCCGAGGTCGATGCTGCTGCTGTGATCGTCTACGTTAATGAGGACCCTCCTTCTTGTGTGAGCAACCAGGCAAGCCCCCCCTTTGATCATCCCGATATAGCCCATTCCATTCTATCATGCTTGCATTAGATTTCGCTATTGTTATTGTTTGCTCCTATTCTGATGCATAGCCTGCTTTCGTAACCTGCTCATTGTACCTTACCTGCTTGTCCTAAACTACTTAGTATAGGTTGGTTAGTGATCCATCAGTGACCCCCAGTACTTGTCCTTGTTGCCCCTGCTTCATCATCCATGACTCGATCAGCGTGATCCACGACCAGAGCCCGACACCTCGCATCACATCACACCCCTTTTGTTGCTCGACTCTGTAGAGCTACTATCGAGTGCCGAGGGTGATCCCTCATAATGCACTACTGATGATAATTCTGTAGTGTAGCTATTCGGTCGTGGTCATCGAGGGTGATTTCCTCTTTCACCATTCCCGATACGGCTCTGTCGTTCAACACCTCAAGTGTGAACCTCGAGGGTGGTCCCTCTTACATTCACCTTGATGATTATATTGAGTGGAATCCTCCGTGGGTGATTCCTCGGGTTTTCCCCTTGATGTTTGGACACACGGTTACCAAGAAGAAATAGTTGTTCACCCAAGACAAGGCGGAGACCAAGCAGATACCCGTCGATGAGGACGGGTCCACTAACGCCACTTTCACCATAGGCGCCCACCTCGGGCCCGAGCAGGAGGAAGCCCTGGTCAAGTTCCTGCGCGCAAACAAGAAGATATTCACCTGGGAGCCCGATTAGTTGGCAGGGATCCCATGGGGCGTAATCGAGCACCACCTCAATGTGTGCCCCAACGTGCGCCCCGTAAAGCAGAAAGCGAGGCGGAAGTCCACTGAAAAGCAGGCCTTCATCATCCAAGAGACCCGCAAGCTAGAAGCTGCGTGGGTCATTCGCGAGGTCCGATATCCAGATTGGTTGGCCAACCCTGTGGTTGTGCCAAAGAAGGGAGGGAAGGAGCGCATGTGTGTCGACTTCACCAACCTCAACAAAGCATGCCCGCAAGATCCGTTCCCGCTCCCTCGCATCGATCAGATCGTCGATTCCATCGCTGAGTGCGACCTGTTATGCTTCTTGGATGCCTTCTCCGGGTATCACCAGATCAAGATGGCGGTGGAAGACGTGGAGAAGACGGCCTTCCTGACCCCGTGTGGGGTGTACTGCTATACATGCATGCCGTTCGGACTGCGCAACGCAGGGGCAACCTTTCAGTGGCTCATGCACATCACCTTGGGCCCGCAACTCGGGAAGAATGCGGAAGCTTACGTCGATGACATTGTGGTGAAGTCTCGCGAGGCCAAGACCCTGATACAAGACCTGGAGGAAACCTTCGCAAACCTCAACGCAGTGAGACTGCGGCTCAACCCGGAGAAGTGTGTGTTTGGAGTCCCCTCGGGCAAGCTCTTGGGCTTCCTCGTGTCCCACTGAGGCATCGAGGCCAACCCAGAAAAGGTCAAGGCGGTCGAGGACATGAGCCCGCCAAAGCCCCTCAGAGAGATGCAGAAGCTCACTGGGCACGTGACTGCACTAGGGCGCTTCATCTCCAGGTTAGGGGAGCGAGCACTACCTTTCTTCCAGCTGATGAAGAAAAAGGGGCCCTTTGAATGGACTGAAGAGGCCGACAAGGCGTTCCAAGATCTCAAGAGATACCTAACCAGCCCTCCGGTGATGGTGGCCCCATGCCCTCAAGAGCCCTTGATGCTCTACCTTGCCGCCACTCCCTACTCCGCCAGCACAGCTCTGGTGGCGGTTAGAGAGGAGCGTCGGACCAAGGCCGCGGCAGCTACCCGTGTCAAGGCAAAGCAGGACCAAGAAGGACTCACAGAGATCACTACCACGGCTGAGAAGGATCAGCCGCCGCAAGGGAGCGCACTGGGATCGGAAGAGGCCCTTCCCCCAGGCAACCAGCTTCAAGAGGCTCCACCGCCTCAGGAGGCGCCACGGCCTCCGGAGGACGCCATCAGCACCGACGCTCCAAGCCTCGTCGAGCACCCAGTGTACTTCCTCAGCACGGTGTTGCGGGATGCGAGGGCATGGTACCCCATGCCTCAGAAACTCCTCCTCGCGCTACTAGTGGCCTCGCGCAAGCTGCAGCACTACTTTCAGGGTCACCCTATCAAGGTTGTCTCAGCGTACCCCTTGGAAAGGGTGCTCAGGAGCCCTAATTCAGCCGGAAGGGTCGCCGAGTGGAACATTGAACTGCAAGCATTTCAGCTCGAATTTAGCACGACCAGAGTCATCAAGGGGGGAGCGCTAGCGGATTTCGTGGCCGAGTGGACGGAGGCACAGGGCCTCAAGGCCGGCGAGGATCGATCCCTCTCCCCGGGAAGCGAGGCGCCAAAAGGCTGGGTCATGTACTTCGACGGGGCGTTCTCCGGGCATGGCGCTGGGGCTGGGGCAGTGCTCATATCTCCCACTCAGGACAAGCTCTATTACGCCGTGTAGCTCTATTTCCAGCAAGGCAAAAAGGTCTCCAACAACATAGTGGAGTATGAAGGTCTGATAGCAGGCTAGAAGGCCGCGGCTGCCCTAGAGGTAAAGCGCCTTACCATCAAGGGCGATTCGCAGCTCCTAGTCAATTTCTCCAACAAAGTGTACGAGCCAAAAGATAAGCACATGGAGGCCTACCTTGCGGAGGTCCGTAGGATGGAAAAGCAGTTCTGGGGGTTGGAGTTGCAGCATGTGCCCCGTGGCACCAATCAGGAGGCCGATGACATCGTCAAGCAAGCATCCAGGCGTCTTTGAGGAGCGGCTCTTCAAGCCCTCAGCCATGCCATCACTATCAAACACGGCGGAGCCCCGGGAGCTCCGGTCTGTGGCCTAGCCTCAGGAGCGCGCCTGCTCCTGATGATGGAGCCTCAGGAGGGGTGCTGGATCACAGAGCTTCGGAGTTACCTAACGCAAGGGACCCTGCCGGAGGAGGAGGAAGCGGAGTGTGTGGCGCGGCAAGCCACAGCGTACTGTATCAGGGATGGAGAACTCTACCGAAAGCGACCAAATGATGTGTCCCTATGCTGCATATCCAGGGAGCAAGGGAAAGAGCTGCTGGCAGATATACACGGTGGAGACTGTGGGCACCACTCGTCATCACGGATCCTCGTGGGCAAGGCATTCCGCAGCGGCTTCTATTGGCCTACCGCGCTCAATGACGATGTCGAACTAGTGAAGGCTTGCGAAGCCTGCCAATTCCATGCCAAACAGATCCATCAGCCGGTAGGAGGTCTCCAGACTATACCCCTCACGTGGCCATTCGCAGTCTGGGGGCTGGATATCCCTGGCCCGTTCCCTCGGGCGCCGAGGGGCTATCGCTACCTCTACATTGTCGTGGACAAGTTCACCAAGTGGGCCGAAGTGGAAGTCGTCTGCACCATCCCTGCGGGTTCAGCGGTCAAGTTCATCAAGGGCATCATGAGCCGGTTCGGGGTGCCGAATCGCATCATCACTGACAACGGTTTGCAGTTCACCAGTAACCTCTTCAAAACGTACTGTGCTAACCTTGGAACGCAGATATGCTACGCTTCGGTGGCGCACCCCCGAAGCAACGGCCAGGCCGAGCGGGCCAACGTGGAGGTCCTGAGGGGCCTCAAGACCAGAACATTCAAGAAGAAGCTGGAAGCCTGCAGCAGAGGTTGGTACGATGAGCTTCAGTCCGTGTTGTGGTCCATCCGCACGACCGCAACCAAGCCGACTGGAGAGACCCCGTTCTTCCTGGTCTATGGAGCCGAAGCGGTCCTCCCTCACGAGGTCAAACGTCGTTCTGCACGGGTCCTGGCATTCGACGAGGCGCAGCAGGACGCCGTGCGGGGGATGGACCTCGTGCTGGGGGAGGAGCGTCACCGAGAAGCTGCGTTGCAAGCAGCGAGATACCAACAAGCACTGCGGCGATACCACTGCCTCAACATCCGCCCCAGAACTCTTGAGGTAGGGGACCTCGTGCTCAGGCGGGTTCTCTCCAGGGAGGGACTGCATAAGCTCTCTCCCATGTGGGAGGGCCCGTTCAAGGTTGTTCATGTTTCCAGGCCCGGCTCCGCGCGCTTGGAGACTCACGAGGGGGTGCCTGTCTAGAATGCGTGGAACATCCAGCACCTCCGGAGGTTTTACCCTTAAAAGGCCCAGAGCCTGTGAAAGAAGGCGAATGCCTGTGAAGATCGTCTTTTTGGAAAAGGCCCAGAGCCTGTGAAGAAGGCGAATGCCTGTGAAGATCATCTTTTTGGAAAAGGCCCAGAGCCTGTGAAGAAGGCGAATGCCAGTGAAGATTGTCTTTTTGGAAAAGGCCCAGAGCCTGTGAAGAAGGCGAATGCCTATGAAGATTGTCTTTTTGGAAAAGGCCCAGAGCCTGTGAAGAAGGCGAATGCCTGTGAAGCTGTCGCGTTTTGGAAAAGGCCCGGAGCCTGTGAAGAGGGCCAATGCCTGTGAAGCTTGCTTCCCCCAAGAAAGGCCCGGAGCCTGTGAAGAAGGCCAACGCCTGTGAAGCTTGCCGCCCGTGACACTCTCACGTAATAATGAGTTGGTTCTGTACACGCCCCGAAGTCTCAGGAGCGCCGGCCTCAGGCCCTGGGGCTCCCTCCCACGCCCAGTGGCAGCACTTAGCTCCGCGCTGGTGAGAAGACGTCTAAGACTAGACTAGGTGCCGGACGCGGCTTTTTCATTTGCTTTCTGCAGTTGGCTAGTTCATTCTCATTTGAAGTTTTATTGAAACCGTCGCCGTCTTTTGACTTAGGGCTCTTCGACTTTTCGCCCTCCTGCCTCGATTTCTCTTGCGCAAGGTCTCGCGAGGGGGCAGCCCGAGCGCCCTCGCGAGTGTTTTTGTCCTTATCGTTCAAGGTTTCACAACCCTGGTCCACTACAGGAGCACCCCTCCAGTCCGTGCCTCACGGGCACCGCGACACGAATACAGGACCTGGGTCGATCGCCCCCACGGCTGAGGCTGGGAATTACCTACGCGCGGGCGTGCGGCCGGAAGGAACAATACCTAAATAACGGAAACACTGCGATGATTAACAACGGCAACCCAAACACGCCCCCACAGGGCCCCACACTACTGTCTTTTTACGCAGGAAAAAGGGAAAGAAAGAACGAATCAGGCGTGGCTCGCCCTACACCGGCCCTCAGGGGAGACTCGAGCCGCCTCCGGGGCTCAGGCGGACTCCCTCTCGCACTTCACCGAGGCGCGACGACGGGCAGACCCGCTACCGCCCTCCAAGCAGGCACGACGGCATGGAGGCTGACCGTGGCCGCTGCTAGAAGAGTCGATGTCCGAAGAAGAACCAGTGAAGCTTGAGGAACCCTGGGCGCCGCCAACCACGCGTGCACTGTCCTCTCCATCCTCGCCGGGGCTGGGTCCCCGGCCGCGGTCGTCGTCTTCAGGGCAGCACCCTGCGCGGCGACCATCTTCCCCAAACACCCTCACGTAGAGGGTGGCATCGCGCGTCGAACTTGAAGTGCAGGGTGCACCGACGGCTCAGGCAACGCGCGCGGGCAAATGTCTGTCAGCCGCTGGTCAAGGCCAGGCTCCCGGCTGCGGAGACCTCCAGCGAGGCCCACGAGGCCCGGCTGCAGCAGCCACACTAGTAGAAAAAGGGTCAAACGTGAAGCACAATAGTGCCGGTTTGAATTTCAGCCGGCACTAATGTGTACAATAGCACCGGTTCGTGGCGGCGATCAATAGCACCGGTTCGTGGCGAACCTTTAGTACCGGTTCATGCCACGAACCGATACTAAAGGGGATGTGTCAGCCTGCGGTCAGGCTATGGCCCCACCATCACCATTTAATGCTGGTTCGTACCATGAACCGGTACTAATGAGGTTATGGCAAGCTGTTTTTAGTCCCACCTCGCTCCCCGAACAAGCCTTTTACCACCATAAATATGTTATTTCTCAAACTATCACAAGCACTTGGTCTTCATTGAACTCTATGTGTAGAATTTGTGGCCGCAATATGAGTCTTCATCGGTTTATAAATCGTTGATGACTCATATTGACAATTCAGATTGTACACACAAAGATCATTGATGATCAAAGTATTTTTGATGTTATAAGATCATATTGACAGTTTAGACTGTAAAGAAATATAAGATCATGATGTAAATGCTCTTATATTTTTTGCGTTCAGTATGCACCATTCAAAGCGACGCCATCAACTTTCAACCATTTCTGCCTTCATTTGCTATTTTTCATGCATTCAATGATTTGTTTTGAGAACTAAATGACCTGGAAATTGAAAAGCACTACAAATGAACTCTGAAAAAGTTGAAACTTGGCATGGTATCATCATTTCACCCACATAGATTGTTCAAAAAAGTAGAGAGGGTTACGGCAAAAACTGGATGCACTTCGTTTACAAACTGCACAATCTCTTTCGAAGCATTCAGGTTTCAAACGAAATTAAACTCATCTGTTACAAAGGCATTTCATTTTTTTAAACTTATTACAACTCCAGACTTTTTGTGCATTCAGTATGCATCATTCAAAGCGACGCCATCAACTTTCAACCATTTCTACCTTCATTTGCTATTTTTCATGCATTCAATGATTTGTTTTGAGAACTAAATGACCTGGAAATTGAAAAGCACTACAAATGAATTCTGAAAAAGTTGAAACTTGGCATGGTATCATCATTTCACCCACATAGATTGTTCAAAAAAGTAGAGAGGGTTACGGCAAAAACTGGATGCACTTCGTTTACAAACTGCACAATCTCTTTCGAAGTATTCAGGTTTCTGACGAAATTAAACTCATCTGTTAGAAAGGCATTTCATTTTTTAAAACTTATTACAACTCCAGACTTTTTGTGCATTCAGTATGCATCATTCAAAGCGACGCCATCAACTTTCAACCATTTTTGCCTTCATTTGCTATTTTTCATGCATTCAATGATTTGTTTTGAGAACTAAATGACCTAGAAATTGAAAAGCACTACAAATGAACTCTGAAAAAGTTGAAACTTGGCATGGTATCATCATTTCACCCACATAGATTGTTCAAAAAAGTAGAGAGGGTTACGGCAAAAACTGGATGCACTTCGTTTACAAACTGCACAATCTCTTTCGAAGCATTCAGGTTTCAAACGAAATTAAACTCATCTGTTACAAAGGCATTTCATTTTTTTTAAACTTATTACAACTCCAGACTTTTTGTGCATTCCGTATGCATCATTCAAAGCGACGCCATCAACTTTCAACCATTTCTGCCTTCATTTGCTATTTTTCATGCATTCAATGATTTGTTTTGAGAACTAAATGACCTGGAAATTGAAAAGCACTACAAATGAACTCTGAAAAGTTGAAACTTGGCATGGTATCATCATTTCACCCACATAGATTGTTCAAAAAGTAGAGAGGGTTACGGCAAAAACTGGATGCACTTCGTTTACAAACTGCACAATCTCTTTCGAAGTATTCAGGTTTCTGACGAAATTAAACTCATCTGTTACAAAGGCATTTCATTTTTTTAAACTTATTACAACTCCAGACTTTTTGTGCATTTAGTATGCATCATTCAAAGCGACGCCATCAACTTTCAACCATTTCTGCCTTCATTTGCTATTTTTCATGCATTCAATGATTTGTTTTGAGAACTAAATGACCTGGAAATTGAAAAGCACTACAAATGAATTCTGAAAAAGTTGAAACTTGGCATGGTATCATCATTTCACCCACATAGATTGTTCAAAAAAGTAGAGAGGGTTACGGCAAAAACTGGATGCACTTCGTTTACAAACTGCACAATCTCTTTCGAAGTATTCAGGTTTCTGACGAAATTAAACTCATCTGTTAGAAAGGCATTTCATTTTTTTAAACTTATTACAACTCCAGACTTTTTGTGCATTCAGTATGCATCATTCAAAGCGACGCCATCAACTTTCAACCATTTTTGCCTTCATTTGCTATTTTTCATGCATTCAATGATTTGTTTTGAGAACTAAATGACCTAGAAATTGAAAAGCACTACAAATGAACTCTGAAAAAGTTGAAACTTGGCATGGTATCATCATTTCACCCACATAGATTGTTCAAAAAAGTAGAGAGGGTTACGGCAAAAACTGATGCACTTCGTTTACAAACTGCACAATCTCTTTCGAAGCATTCAGGTTTCAAACGAAATTAAACTCATCTGTTACAAAGGCATTTCATTTTTTTAAACTTATTACAACTCCAGACTTTTTGTGCATTCAGTATGCATCATTCAAAGCGACGCCATCAACTTTCAACCATTTCTGCCTTCATTTGCTATTTTTCATGCATTCAATGATTTGTTTTGAGAACTGAATGACCTGGAAATTGAAAAGCACTACAAATGAACTATGAAAAAGTTGAAACTTGGCATGGTATCATCATTTCACCCACATAGATTGTTCAAAAAAGTAGAGAGGGTTACGGCAAAAACTGGATGCACTTCGTTTACAAACTGCACAATCTCTTTCGAAGTATTCAGGTTTCTGACGAAATTAAACTCATCTGTTACAAAGGCATTTCATTTTTTTAAACTTATTACAACTCCAGACTTTTTGTGCATTTAGTATGCATCATTCAAAGCGACGCCATCAACTTTCAACCATTTCTGCCTTCATTTGCTATTTTTCATGCATTCAATGATTTGGTTTGAGAACTAAATGACCTGGAAATTGAAAAGCACTACAAATGAAGTCTGAAAGTTGAAACTTGGCATGGTATCATCATTTCACCCACATAGATTTTTCAAAAAAGTAGAGAGGGTTACGGCAAAAACTGGATGCACTTCGTTTACAAACTGGACAATCTCTTTCGAAGTATTCAGGTTTCTGACGAAATTAAACTCATCTGTTACAAAGGCATTTCATTTTTTTTAAACTTATTACAACTGCAGACTTTTTTGCATTCAGTATGCATCATTCAAAGCGACGCCATCAACTTTCAACCATTTCTGCCTTCATTTGATATTTTTCATGCATTTAATGATTTGTTTTGAGCTAAATGACACTAATTAAATTTTGTGCAGGCAGCGCACCACCTCTGAAAAAGGAGGAGAAGAAGAAGAAGAAGAAGAAGAAGAAGAAGAAGAAGAGGAAAAAGAAGAAGAAGAAGAAGAAGAAGAAGAAGAAGAAGAAGAAGAAGAAGAAGAAGAAGAAGAGGAAGAGGAAGAAGAAGGAGAAGAAGGAAGAAGAAGAAGAAGAAGAAGAAGGAGAAGAAGAAGAAGAAGAAGAAGAAGAAGAAGAAGAAGAAGAAGAAGAAGAAGAAGAAGAAGAAGAAGAAGAAGAAGAAGAAGAAGAAGAAGAAGAAGAAGAAGAAGAAGAAGAAGAAGAAGAAGAAGAAGAAGAAGAAGAAGAAGAAGAAGAAGAAGAAGAAGAAGAAGAAGAAGAAGAAGAAGAAGAAGAAGAAGAAGAAGAAGAAGAAGAAGAAGAAGAAGAAGAAGAAGAAGAAGAAGAAGAAGAAGAAGAAGAAGAAGAAGAAGAAGAAGAAGGAGGAGGAGGAGGAGGAGGAGGAGGAGGAGGAGGAGGAGGAGGAGGAGGAGGAGGAGGAGGAGAAGAAGAAGAAGAAGAAGAAGAAGAAGAAGAAGAAGAAGAAGAAGAAGAAGAAGAGGAGGAGGAAGAAGGAGAAGAAGGAGAAGAGGAAGAAGAAGGAGAAGAAGAATAAGAAGAGGAAGAAGAAGGAGAAGAAGAAGAAGAAGAAGAAGAAGAAGGAGAAGGAGAAGAAGAATAAGAAGAGGAAGAAGAAGGAGAAGAAGAAGAAGAAGAAGAAGAAGAAGAAGAAGAAGAAGAAGAAGAAAATAAAGCAGAAAAGAAATAACTATATAAAAAAATTACTCAAAAATAAATAGAAGAAAATAAATAATGCAGAAAAGAAAAAAAATTAATATAAAGCAAAAATATTCACAAAGAAACTAAATACGGCAAAAAAACTACTCAGAAATAGATAGAAGAAAAAAAATAAAGCAGAAAAGAAATAACTATATAAAAAATTACTCAAAAATAAATAGAAGAAAATAAATAATGCAGAAAAGAAAAACAATTATATAAAGCAAAAATATTCACAAAGAAACTAAATACGGCAAAAAACTACTCATAAATAAATAGAAAAAAAATAAAGCAGAAAAGAAATAACTATATAAAAAAATTACTCAAAAATAAATAGAAGAAAATAAATAATGCAGAAAAGAAAAAAATTATTGGGGCGCTGCCCTGTGGGCCTGCCAGACCTTGGGTGCGCAAATACATGCCCAGTAGGCCCAGCAGACTCACAGGGCAGCGCGCCCTAGTTAGGCCCAGAAGCCTGCTAAATAGAGGAGTTCGAAAGGGCAGCCGCGGCTGGGTTTATAAACCAGTGCGGCTGCCCTTCGCTCGGCGAGGTGGGACTAAACATAGCGCACTGCGGTGGCAGCGCACGGCCTTTAGTACCGGTTGGTGGCTCCAACCGGTACTAATGTGTTCCCTTTAGTACCGGTTGGAGCCACCAACCGGTACTAAAGGCCCCTCCTATATATATGGCACTTACGAAAATTCAGTTATCTCGTCGCACTTCGTTCCACTTCTCGCGGCCTCTCGATCTATCGTAGTCTCCGGCACCGCCGCCGCGCCGCCGTGCCGTCGCCCTCGCCGCCCCCGCCGCCCGTCGTCGTCGTCGCCGCGCGCCCCCGCCACCCGTCGTCGTCGCAGCCCCCGCCGCCCGTCGTTGTCGCCGCGCGCCCCCGCCGCCCGTCTCGTCGCCATATCGATCCCGGCCGCCGCCGGCCCGTCTCGTCGCCATCCCCGGCCGCCGCCGCCCGTCTCGTCGCCGTCCCAGGCCCCCGCCGCCCGTCGTCGCTGCCCCGCCACCCGTATGCGCCCGACGGCCCACTCCATATATATACGTACACACACACGCATACACACATACACACACATACACACACTACACACACAGACACACACACACACACACATACACACACACTACACACACACACGCATACACACACACATAAACACAGACACACACAAACACACACACACACACACACACACTACACGTACACTACACACACACATACACACACACGTATATACACACACACACACACATTTTTTTACTTATTTTCTGTTTTCTATATATAATGTTTAGATGAATTAGAAATATCTAGTTTATTTTTAGAATGTTAGAAATGTTATCATCGATGAATTAGAAATATGTTAATGTTTAGTTTGAACTAGTGAATTAATATATAGAACGAACTAGTTTATTTTTAGTAAATGCTTAGTTGAACTAATTGAATTAATATAACTAGTTTATTTTTAGTAAATGCTCAGTTGAACTAGTTGAATTAATATATATAACTAGTTTGTTTTTAGTAAATGCTTAGTTGAACTAGTTGAATTAATATATTAACTTGTTTATTTTTAGTAAATATAATGCTTAGTTGAACTAGTTGAATTAATATATAGAACTAGTTTATTTTTAGAAAATGCTTAGTTGAACTTATTGAATTAATATATAGAACTAGTTTATTTTTAGTAAATGCTTAGTTGAACTAGTTGAATTAATATAACTAGTTTATTTTTAGTAAATGCTTAGTTGAACTAGTTGAATTAATATATAGAACTAGTTTATTTTTAGTAAATGCTTACTTTGAACTAGTTGAATCAATATAACTAGTTTATTTTTAGTAAATGTTTAGTTGAACTAGTTGAATTAATATATATAGAACTAGTTTATTTTTAGTAAATGCTTACTTTGAACTAGTTGAATTAATATAACTAGTTTATTTTTAGTAAATGTTTAGTTGAACTAGTTGAATTAATATATAGAACTAGTTTATTTTTAGTAAATGCTTACTTTGAACTAGTTGAATTAATATAACTAGTTTATTTTTAGTAAATGTTTAGTTGAACTAGTTGAATTAATATATAGAACTAGTTTATTTTTAGTAAATGCTTAGTTGAACTAATTGAATTAATATAACTAGTTTATTTTTAGTAAATGCTTAGTTGAATTAATAGAAGTAGTTGAATTAATTGAATTAGTAAGTGTTTAATGTTTCGCCTAATATGAACATAGGAAATGTCGTCTGACGACGTAAAAAATTTCATTATGTGCCAATACTGTGAAGACCAGCGTGGCCAGTGCGATAGAAATTTCCTTTTTGATGGTAGGCGATTCAGCATCAAGCTGGATGAGACTTTCGAATTTGATACAGTAAGTCACAATGACAAGTCTGTTTTCGTAATTAAGCATGACTTACATATGCTTCATTTGCCTGACTTATAATTTTTAATTTTCACTATTCTACTAGCGCATCCCCTGCCATGCAAGAATTTTTGTCTTGGATAAGATAGGTTTCAAAGATATGGAAACTATGGAGGTAAAGAGAGCTTACCTGAAAACTGAGCATGATGGTCATACTTTCAACGTCAAAGTATACAATACACACACGTACACCTATTTTGAATGCAAAACTTGGCAAGCACTATGCAAGGCTTATGCATTTGAGCCTGGTATGGTTATCACCTTTGATATTCGTCCGGAATATGATATTGAAGGTAATAGAGACAGATGGGTCGATGTGCAGACGCCTCCAGTTCTACCATTACGTGAGTTCTTCTCAACTATATTTTTGTCTTTGATATTGCTTATTTCAAAAATAACTGACAACTAATTTCTATTGACAGCTTATCTCCATTCAACCAAACATGTCCGGCACTTGGTAGACAGGACCTACTACTGTCCCGGAGCTGAACTAAACTGCGAGGAGATAAGTCATTATGTTTCATGGCTTGAGGATCTTCATACTGCCAAGACAAATTTTCTTCCTGCACTTAGAAATGTTAGTACTCAAAACGTGCGACCAATAGTGATGGTATTGAACTACGGTCACATCTATTTAGGAATGATGGTAAGATATTTACTATTTGTCCTCAGTGCATATTTTGCATACATATTTTTTTGGCTAAACTTTCATTGCTAAGTATATTAATTAAGTACTATACAATGTTCTTCAATAGGGACTCCTGATAACAGTTGTGCCTCAGGGGATCGAGACTAAAGGTCAGATGTCAATTGTTAGCTTACGGCCAAGATATCCTGCATTGCACATGAATGCATTCAGGATTTCTAGAAGCGATGAATGCTTAACAGTGAAAGATTGGAGGAAAATTGTTAATGATTGCAGAGAAGTACTAGGGGGCAGCAATGAGAAGCGCAGCCCACGATTAGGAGACAGGTTCATTGGCATGCTCCAGTATGATCAATCAGGAGAGCTATACATGTTCTATGCTATTTTACCAGAGAGAGAGTAGCTAGCAGGAGTGATTCAGCTAGTTCTTCATGCTGCTCTTAATTAGTACTTGTCCTTTCATGTCTGTGTTCTTCGTTTTGAACTTAAGTGATTTGCTTTTGTGGTGTTATATATGAATGCTTATAATATCATGACAATCATGTTGAACTCGATGATTGGTTTTACTAGAAATTCTATTTATATATATATGCATAACATGTACAATGCGTAGTATCGTAAAATACCAGCAAACGAAAAAGAATTAAAATGGAAACACAAAATTAAATGAAAAAGAAATCATAAAACTAAAAACCCACCAAACCTTATAGTACCGGTTGGTGTTACCAACCGGTACTAAAGGGCTCCAGGCCCACGGAGCTGGCTCGTGCCACGTGGTTGCCCTTTAGCACCGGTTCGTGCTGAACCAGTACTAAAGGGGGGGGGCTCTAGTGACCACAATTTAGTGCCGGTTATGTAACCGGCACTAAAGGGCCTTACGAACCGATGCTATTGCCCGGTTCTGCACTAGTGCCATCTGCCTGGAGCCAGAGGCCGCCCGGGGCGCCAGCCGGGAGCTCACCTAGGAGGAAGCGAGGGAGCTGAAGCCGGGTGCTAGTTGGCTCCGCCGCCCACACAACGAACTCCGGCAGCACCTCCGCAGTGTGGAAGCTCGGCCTAGGGGGCCGCACGGCCGAAGCACGCCCCCCGGCCGCGGCCAGCCGCCCGTCACCGCGCGGGAAGTCACCTCCGCGACCGCGGGGAGCCGCCATGGAGGCCACAGGGTGTTTGCGAGGGCGGCCTCGACCGCGCTTGGGCGGGGGAGAGGCAGGCTCAACCTGGCGGGCCTTTCCTTTCTCTGCGGCCGAGAACTTCCTTGACGGAGCCATGAAGAAGAAGGAGAAGCAAGAGGGGATAAACTGGAAGGGCACGCGACGTGCCGTACTTGGCCAACTGCCGACCTCCACGATCTCAGGTAATCATCACTCGCTTTGCATGCAGGGGCTTGTCAATTCGTGCAGTTGCCGAGGCGTCAGTGGGAAGTGGAGACGCCCGCGTCCAATCAACCATCACGCGGCGCCCAAGGCCGCAGGCTGTTAGGGCCCGCGGTGCTTTGCACTTGCCCTTTCGCCTCTCTGCTCGGCCAAGTCCGGGCGCGCCTTGGGCCCGGGGGCTACTGTCGGCGTTCTGGGAATAGGGGTCCCCAGACTTGCCTGCCTGCGGCCTGCGGCATGGCTCAAAGGGAGGCCCGACACAGCCCATCTTCATCAACACAAGCTCAAGGCCCTCGTGAGGGGCCAAGCGCCGCGGGGCGGACGACCAGGAGCTTCCTCAGGCACGGCCTCATCAGGCTGGCTCGCGAGGAGGCGGAGAGTTCAAGGCAGGGTACCTCGCGAGGTGCCCATGACGCAAGCCATGATGACCAAGGGCGCCAGTCGGGCGCCAGCCCGCGCAGTGTCCTCCTTTCCTCTTTGGTGCAAAGGGAGCAAGCGCAGGCGAGAGCATCAAGCAAAGGCATCCATTTCGGTGCAACAAGACCAAGACCAGCCCAACGGCAGGGAGGAAGTCATTGTGGAGCCCAAGCAGGCGTCACCACCAAAGCCTTTGACAGGCGAGGACCAACTTTAGTCAGGATAAGTGTACCCGATGTTCCCCTTCAAAATGGCCAATTATTGGCGCCCTTCCCGCTCAATATTTGGGGAGAGGCCCAGGGCCTGTGCCAATAAATAGGACTAGCCACCCCCAGGGTAGAGGCATCTAGAGAGAACAGGATCCTCACCAGGAAACCAGTAGAGAGAGCGACTGAACTCCTCCTAGCAGTTCATCGCGCCTGCCAAGAACAGACCCTCGCGAGGCTGTTCTTCCTTGTATTGTTCATCAACAGCCCAAGAGGCAATCCACCACACCACACACTGGAGTAGGGTATTACACCACAATGGTGGCCTGAACCAGTATAAACTCTGTGTCTCTTGTGTTGTTCCTTTCGTAGTTTATATCTCAGCGAGCCGGTGAGGAACAGGTAGGTAGAGGGCGAAATCTCCGCGCACACCCCAGTGTTCGAACCTCAAGGGTCTGCCGGAACCCGAAATCCGACAGTTACAGCATGCTTGTTAAATATTATAAAATGTTATTCTTTACTCTTCTACATGCTGCAAGATGCTTGGAGCCGCTTGAAGATGCTAGTCTTCGATAGGCTAGGCCTTCCCCCTCTATTCTGGCATTCTGTAGTTCAGTCCACAGATACAAATTTTCCATTTTATACCAGTGCATACTTAGTATAGATCTGATTCTTGCGAGTACTTTGGATGAGTACTCACGGTTGCTTTGCTACCCCCTTTCCCCCTTCCTTCTTCTTTCCGGTTGATGCAACCAGATGGTGGATCCCTGGTGCCAGATGCCACCGCTGACGGATGCTACTACATGGAGGTCGTCCACGACCAGGAGTAGTTAGGAGGTCCCAGGCAGGAGGCCTTGCCTTTTCGATTGTGTTGCTTTTTGTGCTAGCCTTCTTAAGGCAGTCTTGTTTAACTTATGTCTGTACTCAGATATTGTTGCTTCCGCTGACTCTTGTGTATCGAGCTATGTATTCGAGCCCTCAAGGCCCCTGGCTTGTAATATAAAGCTTGTATTATTTTGATTTGTGTCTAGAGTTGTGTTGTGATATCTTCCTGTGAGTCCCTGATCTTGATCGTACACATTTGCATGTATGATTAGTGTACGGTCGAATTAGGGGCGTCACAAGTTGGTATCAGAGCCGAATGCATGTAGGATCCCCTTTTCAAACTCCTTGGCCGAAGTTGAGTCTAGTGTTTGCAAAACAGTTTTACTAACATGGATGTGTGGCTTACGGGCTCATGTCACCATTGTGTGGTATTAGGGTCTTTTACTCCTCGTCTATACTCTAGGACTCTGATCTCTCTTCTATTTGGGTTAAATGATTTTGCTAACTCGAAACCTAGGTTCTCGTAAACACTTTCTCCCGGAGAGCCCCTCACTCTAGATGATTGCTTGGTGCACCAGAAGATTCTAAAGATACTCTCCGATGTTTTACCGAGTCCCTTGTACCCTTCGCCGTTGCGATCCATACCACCGATAAATCCTTAGGTGTAACTACCTATGTTGTCGTTCATACAGTCATTCCTTGTTGATATTGTTATTATAAGATACCCTGAATTTCTCCTTAATTGTTCCAAGAATACCTTGTGCCTACTGCCTTGCCGCTATTTGCCACATGAATGCCCCTACAGATAATTACTCGCGCTTGTCGAGTATCCGTTTGTCCATAGTTGTTCATGTGTTTCACAAAATTCTTTGGAATGCTATTTGATCTTCTGAAACTCCTCAGTAGCCTATTACCCTTGTTCCTCCTTACCTGCTTACACTATGGTTACTTCCATATGTCCAGCAATGCTCTTTAGCAACCTGTGTCATCATCATTTTGAGCAATTGATTCGATGTGTTTGTGAATGCTCGCAATCTTCAATCAAAATTACAATTCTTCCCATCGGCTCAGACGTCACTCCTGGACATGAGCTGGTGTTCGACAAATCAAGCCATGATTGATCATTGATCTATGTCTATTCAACTTACTTTTCTTTGATCAGAGCCTCTGCTTCTGATCCACCGTTTTGGAAATCATAATTCCTTTGCATTTGAGCTTTGAATTAGTCAGTTGTTTCTATAGTCTGATATCCTTGCATTCTTTCTTCTTCTGGGTGAGTATCGATACTCACATCAAATCCCTTGTGGATCAGAAGGTCCTTTGTTGGATTTTATCCGACAGCGTCCTTCCTATTCAATCACCTTGTGAGCTTTTCCTCGGATACAAAATGCCTTTGGTAAATTGTATCCTCTACTTTCTCAACCATACTCTACTTTCAAGCATGTATAATTTACTCCTGGAGTTTGCATTATATGTTCCTAAGATGCCCCAATGGGTTGATCCTATGTCTTCCCTAAATCTGGGTGAACTCAAAAGTTATGCGGGTTATACTCTACTGGCCTTTCATCAGGTAAAACTTCAACACTACAACTTCTTCGAATGCGAGAAGTAAATGGAAGGTTAAGCATTGGAGAAGTGGGAGTCGACCTTGAACCTTTGTGTTCATGCCCATGGACCCAATGTGGTACTTATCATGGAAGCTTCTTGTTATAATGATAATTACCTTGTGATAAGTTCATCTTGTATCTATATTTGGTCCTTTGGAACCGTGGTTCCGACCCTATAGTTCTTCTTTGATCCCATTTCTCGGACAAGATGAAGTACTTGTCCTCTGCAGATCTTTTCACCTGTCCAACCTCTATCATGTTCTACCTTCGAGTATTACCCTTAGGTATCTCGAGAATATCACGGAACTACATAACTTCTTATGGGTTCTTCATCAACTATTATTTCTCGTCGATTCCAAGTTTCCACGGGTTCTGAGTTGTTAGACACTCGAGAACACTGATAACTGATTTGAATCTACACTTGCCTTTCCATTGCTTCGTTTAAACCTTTCTTATAACCTAACATATCTGAGTAATGGTAATTCCCTGCTTATGTGAACACCTCGGTGTACAAACTCTGTTAGTAAGACCTTGTTACTATTGTTGATGACATTCCGGTAGCCACCGATGAATGAGAACTTTGCCTATTGGTCCGCGTCGTCTTAACGAGCAGGAAAATGGTTCTCTTCGTCCCTTGCCCTTGGTACCGACGTTGTTGCCGACATAACTGACAGGCAATACTTTGACCTGCCTTGCTATCATGACCATGCAAATGTTAGCACCCTTCATGCTTTTAACCCACATGGTGGGCCCATAACCCATAGGTCCCAGGATCGGAACCTGACTCTTCTATGCATCCCAGTTTTCTAAGTTATTCCTCGCACTTGGCTTCGTATGTAAATCACGAGCCATCTTCCTAGTGATCTATTCTGGTATCAGACGCGATAATTTCCCATTGCTCTGAACCCCTTTCACCCTCTGTTTTAGACCTCGAACGATTGTCTATCCGCTTGAAACTTCTTATGGTACCTTCTTGCTCTCGACGACTCTCTTGAATTTCAACTCGAGAGATGCCTCTATGCAACGTTCACTGAAATACCCCGAGGCACCTATCTCGTGTTGAGCTTCGTCCTTCCCGAGTCTTTCCCCCTTACTCCACCCTTGAAATCTCGAGACGAGATTTCTTGTAGTGGAGGAGATTTGTAACGCTCGGATAATCAAGCTACAGTAATCCCCTACTAATGATGCCAAGTCATCACTGTTACTGTTGCTAATCTCACTTTGATTCAAAACCAATTCAAATTTAATTTTAAAATAAGTCAAATAAATTAATTCTCCAAACAGTAAAACAAAAATGTTCGCTGGGTTGCAAATATTCACTAACTAAATATCATGAGTGATTCAACATCATTTGAGATAGCTAATTTCCTCGGGAATTAAAGCAGTTCCAAATCAGCATTTTTAATGCTTTTCCATTTGTGAAAATTCCAAATCAATTCAAACTCCTCCCAAACTTTTTTGTGGCAGGTGCCAAATATTGTAATGTATTTATTTGGCCAAGTCCCACATTTTGCAAAACTCCTTTTGGCAGCTCAAATATTGCATAGCATTTTTTCTGTAAAAGGAAAAGAGCAAAAGAAAAGGCGAGGAGAGAAAAGAAGCCCCCAGCTCCCGATGGGCCTCGGCCCACCCCACCTCAGTCGGCTAGCCCACCCCGACTGGCCCAGCCGCGCCTGCATAACCTCCCCCATAGTGGAACCCTAGGGCCCAACCGCACCTACCCCCCCCCACTCCTCCCGATCCCCTCGCTCCACTCCTCCCACGATCCCGATCTGGATCGGGATCGAACCCCCTGCGCCCGAGGTCGCTGCCCTGGCGTCGCCTCGACAGCTGCGCCCCGCCACTCGGTGCTGCCCGACGCCGCTTACCGTTGCCTGCTGTCGCCTCATCGCCGCTGTGCACCGTCATCGTCATCGGATCGCCGGAAGTCACCCCGCCTCCTCGACGTCGCGTCACCGGACCGCCCGCCTTCATCATCCTCCACGACCGACCTCCTCACGCCTCACCGCCCGCTTCTCTTCAACGCTGGTGAGGCCACCGGCCTCCTACTCCCCCTGCACTTCGTCGTCGATACGACCACCGCACCGGTGCACGCCCCTGACCACCGCCCCGTACGCCTGCCGACCGCGCCCTTGATATGTCTCCAACGTATCTACTTTTCCAAACACTTTTGCCCTTGTTTTGGACTGTAACTTGCATGATTTGAATAAAACTAACCCGGACTGACGTTGTTTTCAGCAGAACTACCATGATGTTGTTTTATGTGTAGAAAAGAAAAGTTCTCTGAATGTCCTGGAAATCCACGGAGGTACTTTTTGGAATTAATAAGAATTTTTGGTGAAAGAATTAATGCCAGGGGGCCCACAGCCTATTTACGAGACAGCGGGCCCCCCCAGGGCGCGGCCTCCTATCTCGTGGGCCCCCTGGACCTCCACCGACCTCAACTCCAACTCCATATATTCATGTTCGGGGAGAAAAAAAACAGAGAGAAAGTTTCATCGCGTTTTACGACACGGAGCCGCCGCCAAGCCCTAATCTCTCTTGGGAGGGCTGATCTAGAGTCCGTTCGGGGCTCCGGAGAGGGGGATTCGTCGCTGTCGTCATCATCAACCATCCTCCATCACCAATTTCATGATGCTCACTGCCGTGCGTGAGTAATTCCATCGTAGGCTTGCTGGACAGTGATGGGTTGGATGAGATTTACCATGTAATCAAGTTAGTTTTGTTAGGGTTTGATCTCTAGTATCCACTATGTTCTGAGATTGATGTTGCTATGACTTTGCTATGCTTAATGCTTGTCACTAGGGCCCGAGTCCATGATTTCAGATCTGAACCTATTATGTTTTCTTGAATATATGTGTGTTCTTGATCCTATCTTGCAAGTCTATAGTCACCTATTATGTGTTATGATCCGACAACCCCGAAGTGACAATAATCGGGACACTTCTCGGTGATGACCGTAGTTTGAGGAATTCATGTATTCACTGTGTGCTAATGCTTTGTTCCGGTTCTCTATTAAAAGGAGGCCTCAATATCCCTTAGTTTCCGTAAGGACCCCACTGCAACGGGAGGGTAGGACAAAAGATGCCATGCAAGTTCTTTTCCATAAGCACGTATGACTATTTACAGAATACATGCCTACATTACATTGATGAATTGGAGCTAGTTCTATATCACCCTATGTTATAACTATAGCATGAGGAATCGCATCTGGCATAATTATCCATCACTGATCCATTGCCTACGAGCTTTTCATATATTGTTCTTCGCTTATTTACTTTTCCGTTGCTACTGTTACAACTACTACAAAAACCCAAAAACATTTATCTTTACTTTTGCTACCGTTACCTTTATTATCATACCACTTTTGCTACTAAATACTTTGCTGCAGATACTAAGCTATCCAGGTGTGGTTGAATTGACAACTCAACTGCTAATACTCAAGAATATTCTTTGGCTCCCCTTGTGTCGAATCAATAAATTTGGGTTGAATACTTTACCCTCGAAAGCTGTTGCGATCCCCTACACATGTGGGTTATCAAGACTAATTTCTGGCACCGTTGCCGGGGAGCATAGCTCTATTCTCTGAGTCACTTGGGATTTATATCTATTGATCACTATGAAGAACTTGAAAGACGATCGAACTACTATTTTGCCCTCAACTACGAGGGGAGGTAAGGAACTGCCATCTAGCCTTGCACTAGATTCTCCTTCTGTTATCAGTAGGCTTGCTACACCTAAACCTGCTACTGCTATGAATTCTGATATGTCGCATGTTATTGATGATGCCACTTTTGCTATGCATGATGGAACTACTTCTGTGCGTGATACTACTTTGCCATTAGGTGAATTTCTTGATGAACAACTTGCTAGAGTTAGGGGGAATGAAAATATTGAAGAACCTAGTATTGATGATAGTGATGATGAAGGTTCCCCCAATGATTATGTATTACCTGTTGTTCCTACGGGTTATGTTATGAATGAAGCAGCTGCTATGGAAATCCTTGCTTGCAATGATAGAAATGATCTTAAGAAATTATTAGCTAAATGGAAGCAGCAGTCTCTTAATGCTAGAATGAAACCCGATGCTGCTTTTGCTACTTCACCTATCTGTGTTACTGATAAAGGATTATGAATTCTCTGTTGATCTTGATATTATTACTTTAGTTGAATCTGATCATTTTTATGGCCTTGAATCTGAAACTGTTGTGGCACATCTTACCAAGTTGAATGATATAGCCACCCTATTTACTAATGATGAGAAGTCTCGCTATTTATATATCCTTAAGATATTTCCGTTCTCATTAAAGGGTGATGCTAAGACTTGGTATAATTCTCTTGCTCTTGGTTGTGTGCGTAGTCCCCAGGATATGATTTATTACTTCTCTGCTAAATATTTCCCTGCTCATAAGAAACAAGCTGCATTGCCGGAAATATATAATTTTGTGCAAATCAAAGAAGAGAGTCTCCCACAAGCTTGGGGGAGGCTTCTCCGGTTACTTAATGCTTTTCCTGATCACCCTCTTAAGAAAAATGAAATACTTGATATCTTTTATAATGGACTAACCGATGCTTCCAAGGACTACTTGGATAGTTGTGCTGGTTGTGTTTTCAGGGAAAGAACAGTCGACAAAGCTGAAATATTATTAAATAATATGTTGACTAATGAAAATAATTGGACTCTTCCTGAGCCAGTTCCTGAAGTAATTCCTGAACCAATTGAGCCAACTCCTGAGCCTATTCCTAAACCCACTCCGAAGAAGAGGGGTGTTTTATTTCTCAGTCCTGAAGATATGCAAGAGGTAAAGAAATCAATGAAAGAAAAAGGTATTAAAGCTGAAGATGTTAAGAATTTACCTCCTATTGAAGAAATACATGGTCTTAATATACCGCCTGAAGAACCATATTGTCTTTATAACCCGACACAGGTAATAAAGGTAAATTCTCTCTATAGATATGATAAAGTTGAAATACCCTCTACTAAATTTCATAGCCCATGCTTAGATGAATTTGATGACTTTATGGCTAGACAAGAAAGTTTTAATGCTTATGTTGGTAGAGAGTTAAAGAATAATGCTTTAGAGATAGGACGTGTAGGCGATAATCTGGCTAGAGTTAAAGATGAACTTCACCGCGTTAGCAAATATGCTTCTGTGGTTGCTACTCAAGCTGAGCAAGTACTTAAAGCTCAAAATGATGTGCTTGATGAATTAAATAATAATGACTTTGCGGTTAGAGTGGCTACTAGAACTGGTAGAATGACTCAGGAACCTTTGTATCCTGAAGGACACCCTAAGAGAATCGAGCAAGATTCTCAGAGAAACAATTTAGAGGCACCTAGTTCTTCTAAAAAGAAGAAAAAGAAAAATGATAGGACTTTGCATGCTTCTAGTGAACCTATTATAGACACACCTGAGAATCCCAGTGATATTTCTATTTCTGATGCTGAAACACAATCAGGTGATGAACATGAACCTAATGATAATGTTCATGTTGATGCTCAACCTAGTAAAAATAATGATGTAGAGATTGAACCTGTTGTTGATCTTGATAACCCACAATCAAAGAATCAACGTTATGAGAAGAGAGATTTTGTTGCTAGGAAGCACGGTAAAGAAAGAGAACCAGGGGTTCAGAAACCCATGCCCTTTCCTCCTAAACCATCCAAGTCAAAGGATGATCAGGATTTTGAGCGCTTTGCTGAAATGATTAGACCTATTTTCTTACGTATGCGCTTAACTGATATGCTCAAAGTAAATCCTTATGCTAAGTATATGAAGGATATCATCACAAATAAAAGAAAGATACCAGAAGCTGAAATTTCCACCATGCTTGCTAATTACACTTTTAAGGGTGGAGTAGCAAAGAAACTTGGAGATCCGAGTGTTCCAACTATACCATGCTCCATTAAAAGAAATTATGTTAGAACTCCTTTATGTGATCTTGGAGCCGGTGTTAGTGTTATGCCTCTCTCTTTATATCGTAGACTTGAATTGAATAAGTTTACACCTACTGAAATATCTTTGCACATGGCTGATAAATCAACTGCTATACCTGTCGGTATTTGTGAGGATGTGCCTGTTGTGGTTGCAAATGTCACTATCTTAACGGACTTTGTTATTCTTGATATTCCCGAGGACGATAGTATGTCTATTATCCTTGGTAGACCTTTTCTTAATACTACAGGGGCTGTTATTGATTGCAACAAAGGCAATGTCACTTTTCATGTTAATGGTAATGAGCATACAGTACACTTTCCGAGGAAACAATCTCAAGTTCATAGCATCAATTCTATTGAAAAAGTTCCAACTATCATTTTTGGAGGTTTTGAATTTCCTCTTCCTACTGTCAAGAAAAAGTATGATATTCTTATTGTTGAGGATTTTCCTATCCCTGTTGAGGTAACTTAGTGTTATTCGAAATTTCTCCGGTTCCGTGTTATTCGGAATGAGTTTGTTAACAAGACTTGATCAACCTTGTTAGTGGATTCATTTTGATGATCACGAGATGGATGAAACTAGAAGGCACAACCTTCTGTACCCTCTTTTTACTTTCTGTTATTTAGAATAAATAAAGCAAAAATAGTATTATCTGTCTGTTTTCTGAATTATCCGTGCATTAAAAAAATAGTCCGAAAATAAAAGTGCTCCAAATGCCCTGCAAATTTAGTATGATTTTTTCTGGAATAATTGAGTATTTTAGGCACTGAAAACACTGCAGGAGGGGCAAGCACCAGGCCACGAGAGAGGAGGGTGCCCCCCCCTGTAGGGCCCGCCCCCCTGTCTCGTGGGCCCCTGGTGGCTCCCCTCCACTTATGCCAGCACCCACACACTTCATCTTCTAACCAAAAATCCCCATCCAGCTCAAGCACGAGTTCTAGCTCGTTTTGCTGCGATTTTTGATCTCTTAGCTCAAAGCTCCATTCACAAAACTGCTTTGGGAGATTGTTGCTTGGTATGTGACTCCTCCATTGGTCCAATTAGTTTTTGTTCTAGTGCTTTATTCATTGCAAATTCTTGCTGCATAGGTGACCATGTTCTTGAGCTTGCATGTTAAATTTTTGAGGTCCCAAGCAATTCCAATGCATGATATAGGCTCTAGGCACTTGTAGGAGTGGTTGCTATCAATCTTGTTTAGTTTTATTCACTTTTATTTTGAAGTTACTAAAATTTCAGAAATTTTCAGAAAAAGAAATATGCTTAGAAGAATGTACCAAGGAGGTTCCTCAGCAAAGAAAGGGCCAAGGATTGCTATACGTGAACAAGATGTTAATTTGCCAAGGGACGCAAATGTACGGGCTTGTGAGTGGCCATCCGATGATTTTATGGTCGAAGCAGGCTTCAAGGAGGAATTTGACGCGTATGTGCGTAATGCCGAGCTGGAGGACTTCTTACAAGATAAGTGTCCTCAATATTATCAGTTGACCGATTCCTTTGTGCGGAGGTTCGAATATATTTCTGCGCGTAATTCTCCTAGTGTCATGTTTGATATTTATGATACATCTTATACCATGGATTTAGAGGATTTCACAACGGCTTGCAAACCCCCTCAGTGGGGTGATATCAATGATCCTCGCAAATCTGAATTTAGAGATTTTCTTCCCATTATTATTGTGGGAGAATCTAGGGACATAGCACAAGCTACCATAGGGAGCATTCATTTTCCTGCTATACATTACTTTGCTCTCTTTATTGGTAGATGCATTAACAGTAAGGACGAAGTATGTCACATGTGTGCCCCCGATCTTTGTGTCCTCAAGAGTGCAGTGTCAGGTTTTAAAGGTTATAACTTGGGGGCAATAGTTGCACGTAGGTTGCAGAATAATAGTAGAAGGGGAGATTTCTTTGGAGGAATTTATGCAACCCGTGTGGCTAATTTTCTTAATATAGCTCCACGAGAGGGGGATATGATTGTACCTCCATTATCGACTAATCTATGACAGATGCAACGTATGTTTATTTGGATAAAGAAGCTATGTTTGATCATCATTTTCTTGAGAGGAATGAATAATTCCTCCATTATCGACTAATCTATGACAGATGCAACGTCGTCCCTGTTACTCTTCCTGCTCCCTACCTTTTCGATTATCAGGAAAAAGGAAGATATGTTGTCACCAGGGAAGAAGCAACTGAATATGAGAGGGGAATGGAGGCAGCTTGCCAACATGCTGCTGCTCAGGAGGTGGTCGCCTCTGCATCTCAGTACTACCCCTGTTTCACTTATGGATATCAGCCAGGCGGTCATCGGTATTAAACCAACTTAGGCCAAAAGCCTAAGCTTGGGGGAGTACGTATTTCTCACCGACTTTACATTCATGTTCACACACTAGTCGTCGGTGCTCATACTCTTTCATTGTATTATCCATGCTAGTTTAAATTTATTTTTCTAGTTTTCTTCTTGTGTGTTCGATAAATCTTAAGAAAAAACAAAAAAAATTAGTTAGTTTAATTCCATGCTTGTAGTAGAAATTAAAATGGAAACCCAAAAAGATTTCTAGTTCTTCTTCTTACTTGTTGGGAGCTTTCCCGTGTAAATAGTTTTATTTTCTTTTCTTTCCTTTGGGGGTCGAGAAGACTTTATTTAAAATGCTTAGTGGCTCTTACATGCCTGTTTGTCTATTTAACTTAGAGCCCATATTACTTTGTCTTCTCTCTTGAGCTGAATGCTTGCAGATTCCAGCTTAGTCCAATGCACGTACACTCTTATTATTATACACATCGTTCGGTCATGCAAGTGAAAGGCAATAATGACAATATATGATGGACTTATTGGGATGAGGAAAGCTGGTATGAACTCGACCTCTCTTGTTTTTGTAAATATGATGAGTTCATCGTTCCCGAGTCAGCTATTATGAAGTAAACATATTCGCAATGACATTTAAAGATTATAGTTGCTTGTGCCATGCTTGATTAGCTATGAGTTATAATGGTTTACCTTGCGTGCCAACATGCTATTAGAATGATTATGATGTGGTATGATGGGATGGTATCCTCCTTTGAATGAATTGAGTGACTCGACTTGGCACATGTTCACGCATGTAATTGAATCAAATCAACATAGCCTTCATGATATTTATGTTCGTGGTGGATTATATCCTACTCATGCTTGTACTCGGTGTGAATTAATTCTAATGCATGCTTATGACTGTTGTCGCTCTCTCAGTTGGTCGCTTCCCAGTCTTTTGCTAGCCTTCACATGTACTAAGCGGGAATACTGCTTGTGCATCCAAACTCCTTAAACCCCAAAGTTATTCCATATGAGTCCACCATACCTTCCTATATGCGGTATTTACCTGCCGTTCCAAGTAAATTTGTATGTGCCAAACTCCAAACCTTCAAATGAAATTCTGTTTTGTATGCTCGAGCAGCTCATGTTACAACTAGGGCTACCTATATCTTCCATGCTAGGTGGGCTATTCTCACGAGGAGTGGACTCCGCTCCTCATTCACGAGAAAGGGCCGATAACCGGGATGCCCAGTCCCATGATCCAAAAAGATCAAAGCAAATGAAAATAATTAAACAAAACTCCCCCAGGGCTATTGTATGTTGGAGGCACTCGTTGTTTAGAGCAAGCCATGGATTGATGCTTGTTGGTGGTTGGGGGAGTATAAACCTTTACCATTCTATTTGGGAGCTGCCTATAATGCATGTAGTATGGAAGATACAGCCATCTCATAGTTGTTGCGTTGACAGCAAAAGTATGCCGCTCAAAATGTTATTCAATCTCTATTTTAAAATCGAGCTCTGGCACCTCTACAAATCCCTGCTTCCCTCTGCGAAGGGCCTATCTATTTACTTTTTATGTTGAGTCTTCATCCTTCTTATTAAAAGCACCCGCTGGAGAGCACACTGTCATTTGCATTCATTACTATTGGTATATATTGGGTATGACTTGACTAGATCTCTTTTACCATGAATTACAATGTTTAGTCAGTCCTTGATCTTTAAAGGTGCTCTGCATTTATGTTTTGCGGTCTCAGAAAGGGCTAGCGAGATACCATTTTTTTATATCATGTTATGCTTATTTTGAGAAAGTGTTGTCATCCGAGTTTTATTATTATGGCTCGCTAGCTGATTATGCTATTGATATGAGTAATTCTGAGACCTAAGTGTTATTGTGAGTATGGTTAGTTCATAATATTTGCTGAAACTTGAATGCTGGCTTTTCATGTTGCAACAACAAGAGCAAACAAAGCTTGTAAAAGTTTTTCTTTATCACTTTCAGTTTATCAACTGAATTGCTTGAGGACAAGCAAAGGTTTAAGCTTGGGGGAGTTGATACGTCTCCAATGTATCTACTTTTCCAAAACTTTTGCCCTTATTTTGGACTCTAACTTGCATCATTTGAATAAAACTAACCCGGACTGAAGCTGTTTTCAGCAGAACTACCATGATGTTGTTTTATGTGTAGAAAAGAAAAGTTCTCAGAATGTCCTGGAAATCCACGAAGGCACTTTTTTGAATTAATAAGAATTTTTGGCGAAAGAATTAATGCCAGGGGGCCCACAGCCTGTCCACGAGACAGCGGGCCCACCCCCCCCGGGCGCAGCCTCCGATCTCGTGGGCCCCCTGGACCTCCATCGACCTCAACTCCAACTCCATATATTCACGTTCGGGGAGAAAAAAACCAGAGAGAAAGTTTCATCGCGTTTTACGACACGGAGCCGCCGCCAAGCCCTAATCTCCCTCGGGAGGGCTGATCTGGAGTCCGTTCGGGGCTCCGGAGAGGGGGATTCATCGTCGTCGTCATCATCAACCATCCTCCATCACCAATTTCATGATGCTCACTGCCGTGCGTGAGTAATTCCATCGTAGGCTTGCTGGACGGTGATGGGTTGGATGAGATTTACCATGTAATCAAGTTAGTTTTGTTAGGGTTTGATCCCTAGTATCCACTATGTTCTGAGATTGATGTTGCTATGACTTTGCTATGCTTAATGCTTGTCACTAGGGCCCGAGTCCATGATTTCAGATCTGAACCTATTATCTTTTCTTGAATATATGTGTGTTCTTGATCCTATCTTGCAAGTCTATAGTCACCTATTATGTGTTATGATCCGACAACCCCAAAGTGACAATAATCGGGACACTTCTCGGTGATGACCGTAGTTTGAGGAATTCATGTATTCACTGTGTGCTAATGCTTTGTTCCGGTTCTCTATTAAAAGGAGGCCTCAATATCCCTTAGTTTCCGTAAGGACCCCGCTGCAACGGGAGGGTAGGACAAAAGATGTCATGCAAGTTCTTTTCCATAAGCACGTATGACTATTTACAGAATACATGCCTACATTACATTGATGAATTGGAGCTAGTTCTATATCACCCTATGTTATAACTATAGCATGAGGAATCGCATCTGGCATAATTATCCATCACTGATCCATTGCCTACGAGCTTTTCATATATTGTTCTTCGCTTATTTACTTTTCCGTTGCTACTGTTACAACTACTACAAAAACCCATAAACATTTATCTTTACTTTTGCTACCGTTACCTTTATTATCATACCACTTTTGCTACTAAATACTTTGCTGCAGATACTAAGCTATCCAGGTGTGGTTGAATTGACAACTCAACTACTAATACTCAAGAATATTCTTTGGCTCCCCTTGTGTCGAATCAATAAATTTGGGTTGAATACTTTACCCTTGAAAGCTGTTGCGATCCCCTACACTTGTGGGTTATCAGCCCTCACCTCGCTCGGCGTGTCGTCGCACGCGCCTGCAGCCGCGCGGAGCCGCACCCGTTGTGCTGCTCCTCCCCGGAGCGCTCGCAACTGCTACTGGCTGGCTCTGGCCGCCCTCTGCCCTGCTCCGCCTACCCCACTGCCGGCCTCGACCATGGCCTCGCCGGGGCCAGGTCCGGCCACCGCGCCCCTCCCCGCTCCCGCTGCCTAGCGCCACCGTGGCCCCTGCTTCCCGTCCACGGCCGCCTCCTGCTGCTAGTGCCAGTGCCTGCCGCCGCTGCCGACGACGCTCGGGACACCGGCCGGCCTCGCCCCCCCCGCAAGCTGGGCACCTGGGAGCACCCCGCTCCCGCAGCCCCGATAGCCCGCTCTAGTGGCCAGATGGGCCACTGCCAGTGGGGCCCCACGCCCCTGTTTACTTAATTAGCCTAACCACCTAGTTTAGTTAACTAAACTGTTAGAGTAGACTAAAGCAGTCAATGACAAGCAGGCCCCACCCCTGTTGACCAGTCAAGCGTACTGGTCAACTGGGACCCCCTGGACCCACATGTCACCCTCTGGTACACTTTTGTGTACACAGATCTGGGTGCACCTAGCATTTACTCATTATTTTTGAATTAAATTAAATTGCAGAATATCATTAAAACTTTGAAAATTAATAGAAATTAAACCGTAGTTCGGATGAAAATGTTTGATACATGAAAGTTGCTGAGAACGACGAGACAAATCTGGACACGCGGTCCGTTCGCCCGCCACACGTCCCTAGCATAGCACGTTGAACTTTTCCCCTCCGGTTCATCTGTCTGACAGACGTCCGGAACCAGGAGAACTTTCCCGGATGTTTTCCCTCTTAGCCAGTATCGCCTAACGCTACGTTAGATCACCTCTAGCACCGCTTATTGTATTGTTGTGCATATGTTTGCGTTTATTTACTGTTTCTTCCCCCTCTTCTCTCTGGTAGACCCCGAGGTCGATGCTGCCGCTGTGATCGTCTACGTCGATGATGACCCTCCTTCTTGTCTGAGCAACCAGGCAAGCCCCCCCCCCTTTGATCATCCCGATATCGCCCATTCCACTCTATCATGCTTGCATTAGATTTTGCTATTGTTTTTGTTTGCTCATATTCTGATGCATAGCCTGCTTTCTTAACTTGCTCATTGTACCTTACCTGCTTATCCTAAACTGCTTAGTATAGGTTGGTTAGTGATCCATCAGTGACCCCAAGTACATGTCCTTGTTGCCCCTGCTTCATCATCGATGACTCGATCAGCATGATCGATGACCAGAGCCCAACACCTCACATCACATCACGCCCCTTTCGTTGCTCGACTCTGTAGAGCTACTATCGAGTGCCGAGGGTGATCCCTCATAACACACTCCTGATAATAATTCTGTAGTGTAGCTATTTGGTCGTGGTCATCGAGGGTGATTTCCTCTTTCACGATTCCCGATACGGCTCTGTCTTTCAACACCTCAAGTGTGAACCTCGAGGGTGGTCCCTCTTACGTTCACCTTGATGATTACATTGAGTGGAATCCTCCGTGGGTGATTCCTCGAGTTTTCCCCTTGATGTTTGGACACATGGTTACCTTGACTTTACTAAAGACCATTGTTAAAGTCGGGTCAGCCCTGAGGGGTACCCGCGAGTTGATGTGAAAGTCGGGCGGGCCCGTAGAGCACCCGCGAGTTTTCCACGTGGCATGGCCGGGCAGTCTGGGCCCTTGCCGTAAGTCCATGAGACGGGACAATGGGGTCTCCTTATCGTGAGTCTCTGCTCGTTTCCGCGAGCCCCCAATGCACTAACAGGTTTGGGTATTTGTTCTGAGTTGGCCTCTGGCCTTTACGCACTAACCACCACGCGAGAATAGTTATGGGCCTCGACATCGCAGTATCAGCCGAAGCTTTGTCAGACATCCAGTTCAGCATTGTGGATCATGCCAACCACTTCACGGGTGGTGCTAGTATCCCCTTGCGCACAATGACCCGGAGTGCAACGGGCGATGGGCCCAGACCTCGGAGTGCTTAGGATGTAGACCGGCGGGGACCTCTCTGCTGAGCCTAGGTAGGGATGCGACGTGTTGATCTTCCGAGGCCGGGCATTGACCCCAGAAAGCTGTGTCCGGCCAGAGTAATCGAGCGTGTTGGGTAACGTGGTGCACCCCTGTGGGGAAGATATATATTCGAATACCATGTCCGCAGTAATGGACGTTCAGACTTGTATCCTGATCTTATATAACTAGAAATGGATACTTGAGACATGTGATGGATATGTGGCTCCGGGATTGCTTTCTCGCAGGGAGTCGAGGAAGGATCTTTGGGCGTTGATGTTACAACATGCTTGTTAAATATTATAAAATGTTATTCTTTACTCTTCTACATGCTGCAAGATGCTTGGAGCCGCTTGAACATGCTAGTCTTCGATAGGCTAGGCCTTCCCCCTCTATTCTGGCATTCTGCAGTTCATTCCACAGATACAAACCTTCCATTTGATACCAGTGCATACTTAGTATAGATCTGATGCTTGCGAGTACTTTGGATGAGTACTCGCGGTTGCTTTGCTACCCCTCTTCCCCCTTCCATCTTCTTTCCGGTTGATGCAACCAGATGGTGTATCCCTGGAGCCAGATGCCACCGGTGACGAATGCTACTACATGGAGGTCGTCCACGACTAGGAGTAGTTAGGAGGTCCCAGGCAACAGGCCTTGCCTCTTCGATCGTGTTGCTTTTTGTGTTGGCCTTCTTAAGGCAGTCTTGTTTAACTTATGTCTGTACTCAGATATTGTTGCTTCCGCTGACTCTTGTGTATCGAGCTATGTATTCGAGCCCTCAAGGCCCCTGGCTTGTAATATAAAGCTTGTATTATTTTGATTGTGTCTAGAGTTGTGTTGCGATATCTTCTCGTGAGTCCCTGATCTTGATCGTACACATTTGCGTGTATGATTAGTGTATGGTCGAATTAGGGGCGTCACAAGTTGGTATCAGAGCCGAATGCCTGTAGGATCCCCCTTTCCAACTCCTTGGCCGAAGTTGAGTCTAGTGTTTGAAAAACAGTTTTACAAACATGGTTGTGTGGCTTACGGGCCCACGTCACCATTGGGTGGTATTAGGGTCTTTTACTCCTCGTCTATACTCTAGGACTCTGATCTCTCTTCTATTCGGGTTAAATGATTTTGCTAACTCGAAACCTAGGTTCTCGTAAACACTTTCTCCCGGAGAGCCCCTCACTCCATATGATTGCTTGGTGCACCAGAAGATTCTAAAGATACTCTCCGATGTTTTACCGAGTCCCTTGTACCCTTCGCTATTGCGATCCCTACCACCAATAAATCCTTAGGTGTAACTACCTACGTTGTCGTTCAGATAGTCATTCCTCGTTGATCTTGTTATTACAAGATACCCTGAATTTCTCCTTAATTGTTCCGAGAATACCTTGTGCCTACTGCCTTGCAGCTATTTGCCACATGAATACCCCTACGGATAATTATTCGCGCTTGTCGAGTATCCGTTTGTCCACAGTTGTTCATGTGTTTCACAAAATTCTTTGGAATGCTATTTGATCTTCCGAAACTCCTTAGTAGCCTATTACCCTTGTTCCTCCTTACCTGCTTACACTATGGTTACTTCAATATGTCCAGCAATGCTCTTTAGCAACCTGTGTCATCATAATTTTGAGCAATTGATTCGATGTGTTTGTGAGTGCTCGCAATCTTCAATCAAAATTAGAATTCTTCCCATCGGCTCAGATGTCACTCCTGGACATGAGCTGGTGTTCGACAAATCAAGCCATGATTGATCGTTGATCTATGTCTATTCAACTTACTTTTCTTTGATCAGAGCCTCTGCTTCTGATCCACCGTTTTGGAAATCATAATTCCTTTGCATTTGAGCTTTGAATTAGTCAGTTGTTTCTATAGTCTGATATCCTTGCATTCTTTCTTCTTCTGGGTGAGTATTGATACTCACATCAGATCCCTTCTGGATCAGAAGGTCCTTTGTTGGATTTTATCCGACAGCGTCCTTCCTATTCAATCACCTTGTGAGCTTTTCCTCGGATACAAAATGCCTTTAGTAAATTGTATCCTCTACTTTCTCAACCATACTCTACTTTCAAGCATGTATAATTTACTCCTGGAGTTTGCGTTATATGTTCCTAAGATGCCCCAATGGGTTGAACCTATGTCTTCCCTAAATCCGTGTGAACTCGAAAGTTATGCAGGTTATACTCTACTGGCCTTTCGTCAGGTAAAATTTCAACACTACAACTTCTTCGAATGCGAGAAGTAAATGGAAGGTTAAGCATTGGAGAAGTGGGAGTCGACCTTGAACCTTTGTGTTCATGCCCATGGACCCGATGTGGTACTTACCATGGAAGCTTCTTGTTATAATGACAATTCCCTTGTAATAAGTTCATCTTGTATCTATATTTGGTCCTTCGCAACCATGGTTCCGACCCTATAGTTCTTCTTTGATCCCGTTTCTCGGACAAGATGAAGTACTTGTGCTCTGCAGATCTTTTCACCTGTCCAACCTCTATCATGTTCTACCTTCGAGTATTACCCTTTGGTATCTCGAGAATATCACGGAACTACATAACTTCTAATGAGTTCTTCATCGACTATTATTTCTCGTTGATTCCAAGTTTCCACGGGTTCTGAGTTGTTAGACACTCGAGAACATTGATAACCGATTCGAATCTACACTTGCCTTTCCATTGCTTTGTTTAAACCTTTCTTATAACCTAACATATCTGAGCAATGGTAATTCCCTGCTTATGTGAACACCTCGGTGTATAAACTCTGTTAGTAAGACCTTGTTACTATTGTTGATGACAATCCGGTAGCCACCGATGAACGAGAACTTTGCCTATTGGTCCGCCTCGTCTTAACGAGCAGGAAAATGGTTCTCTTCGTCCCTCACCCTTGGTACCGACGTTGTTGCCGACATAACTGACAGGCAATACTTTGACCTGCCTTGCTATGATGACCATGCAAATGTTAGCACCCTTCGTGCTTTTAACCCACATGGTGGTCCCATAACCCACAGGACCCAGGATCAAAACCTGACTCTTCTATGCATCCCAGTTTTCTAAGTTATTCCTCGCACTTGGCTTCGTATGTAAATCACGAGCCATCTTCCTAGTGATCTATTCTGGTATCAGACGCAATACTTTCCCATTGCTCTGAACCCCTTTCACCCTCTGTTTTAGACCTCGAACTATTGTCTATCCGCTTGAAACTTCTTATGGTACCTTCTTGCTCTCGACGACTCTCTTGAATTTCAACTCGAGAGATGCCTCTATGCCATGTTCACTGAAATAGCCCCAGGCACCTATCTCGTGTTGAGCTCCGTCCTTCCCGAGTCTTTCCCCCTTACTCCCCCCTTAAATCTCGGCACGAGATTTCTTGTAGTGGAGGAGATTTGTAATGCCCGGATAATCAAGCTATAGTAATCCCCTACTAATGATGCCACATCATCACTGTTACTGTTGCGAATCTCACTTTGATTCAAAACCAATTCAAATTCAATTTTAAAATAAAGTCAAATAAATTAATTCTCCAAATAGTAAAACAAAAATGTTCGCTGGGTTGCAAATATTCACTAACTAAATTTCATGAGTGATTCAACATCCTTTGAGATAGCTAATTTCCTCGGGAATTAAGGCAGTTCCAAATCAGCATTTTTAAATGCTTTTCCATTTGTGAAAAATCCAAATCAATGCAAACTCCTCCCAAACTTTTTGTGGCAGGTGCCAAATATTGTAATGTATTTATTTGGCCAAGTCCCACATTTTGCAAAACTCCTTTTGGCAGCTCAAATATTGCATAGCATTTTTTCTATAAAAAGAAAAGAGCAAAAGAAAAGGCGAGGAGAGAAAAGAAGCCCCCAGCTCCCCATGGGCCTCGGCCCATCCCACCTCAGCCAGCCAGCCCACCCTGACTGGCCCAGGCGCGCCTGCATAACCTCCCCCCCTCCCCGTGGAACCCTAGGGCCCAACCGCACCTACCTCCCCACCCCCCCCACTCCTCCCGATCCCCTCGCTCCACTCCTCCCACGATCCTGATCTGGATTGGGATTGAACCCCCTACACCCGAGGCCGCTGCCCTGGCGCCGCCACGAGAGCCGCGCCCCGCCACTCGGTGCTGCCTGATGCCGCTTGCCATTGCCCGCCGTCGCCTCCCCGCCGCTGTGCACCATCGTCGTCACCGGATCGCCGGTGCCACCTCGCCCGAAAGTCACCCCGCCTCCTCGACGCCGCGTCGCCGGACCGCCCGCCTTCGTCCTCCTCCACGACCGGCCTCCCCACGCCTCGCCGCCCGCTCCTCTTCAACGCTGGTGAGGCCACCGGCCTCCTACCCCCCTGCACTTCATCGTCGATCCGACCACCGCACCGGTGCACGCCCTTGACCACCGCCCCGTATGCCTGCCGACCACGCTCACCACGCCCTCACCTCGCTCAGCGTGCTGTCGCGCGCGCCCGCAGCCGCGCCGAGCCGCACCCGCCGTGCTGCTCCTCCCGGAGCGCTCACAACTGCTACTGGCCGGCTCCGTCCGCCCTCTGCCCTACTCTGCCTACCCCACTGCCGGCGTCGACCATGGCCTTGCCGGGGCCAGGTCCGGCCACCGCGCTCCTCCCTGTTCCCGCAGCCTAGCGCCACCGTGGCCCCTGCTTCCCGTCCACGGCCGCCTCCGGCTGCCAGTGGCTGGCGCCGCTGTCGGCGACGCTCGGGGCACCGGCCGGCCTCCCCCCCCCCCCCCCCCCCCCCCCCCCCCCCCTGTGCAAGCTGGGTGGCTGGGAGCGCCCTACTCCCGCAGCCCCGATAGCCCGCTCGAGTGGCCAGATGGGCCACTGCCAGCGGGGCCCCACGCCCCTGTTTACTTAAAAAAATGTAAATAAATAAATATATATATATATATTAATAAAAATAATTAATTAATTAGTTAATTAACTTAATTAATTAAACTTAATTAGCCTAACAACCCAGTTTAGTTAACTAAACTGTTAGAGTAGACTAAAGCAGTCAATGACAAGCAGGCCCCACCCCTGTTGACCAGTCAAATGTTAACTGGTCAACTGGGACCCCCTGGACCCACATGTCACCCTCTGGTACACTTCTGTGTACACAGATCTGGGTGCACCTAGCATTTACTCATTATTTTCAAATTAAATTAAATTGCAGAATATCATTAAAACTTTGAAAATTAATAGGAATTAAACCGTAGCTCGGATGAAAATGTTTTCTACATGAAAGTTGCTCAGAACGACGAGACAAATCTGAACATGATGTCTGTTCGCCCGCCACACGTCCGTAGCATAGCACGTTGAACTTTTCCCTCCGGTTCATCTGTCTGACAGACGTCCGGAACCAGGAAAACTTTCCTGGATGTTTTCCCTCTTCGCCAGTATTGCCTACCGCTATGTTAGATCACCTCTAGCACCGCGTATTGTCTTGTTGTGCATATGTTTGCGTGTATTTACTATTTCTTCCCCCACTTCTCGCCGGTAGGCCCCGAGGTCGATGATGCCGCTGTGATCATCTACGTCGACGACGACCCTCCTTCTTGTCTGAGCAACCAGGCAAGCCCCCCCCTTTGATCATCCCGATATCGCCCATTCCATTCTCTCATGCTTACATTAGATTTTTCTATTGTTATGGTTTGCTCCTATTCTGATGCATAGCCTGCTTTCGTAACCTGCTCATTGTACCTTACCTGCTTATCCTAAACTGCTTAGTATAGGTTGGTTAGTGATCCATCAGTGACCCCCAGTATTTGTCCTTGTTGCCCCTGCTTCATCATCGACGACTCGATCAGCGTGATCGACGACCAGAGCCCGACACCTCACATCACATCACGCCCCTTTTGTTGCTCGACTCTGCAGAGCTACTATCAAGTGCCGAGGGTGATCCCTCATAACGCACTCCTGATGATAATTCTGTAGTGTAGTTATTCGGTCGTGGTCATCGAGGGTGATTTCCTCTTTCACCATTCCCGATACGACTCCGTCGTTCAACACCTTCAAGTGTGAACCTCGAGGGTGGTCCCTCCTACGTTCACCTTGATGATTACATTGAGTGGAATCCTCCGTGGGTGATTCCTCGGGTTTTCCCCTTGATATTTGGACACACAGTTACGTTGACTTTACTAGAGACCATTGTTGAAGTCGGGTCGGCCCTGAGGGGTACCCGCGAGTTGATGTGAAAGTCGGGCCGGCCCATAGAGCACCCGCAAGTTTTCCACGTGGCACGGCCGGGCAGTCTGGGCCCTTGCCGTAAGTCCATGAGAAAGGACAATGGGGTCTCCTTATCATGAGTCTCTGCTCATTTCCGCGAGCCCCCAATGCACTAACAGGTTTGGGTATTTGTTCTGAGTTGGCCTCTGGCCCTTACGCACTAACCACCACGCGAGAATAGTTATGGGCCTCGACGTCGCAGTATCAGCCGAAGCTTTGTCAGACATCTAGTTCAGCATTGTGGCCGGGCCGGATCATGCCAACCACTTCACGGGTGGTGCTGGTATCCCCTTGCGCACAATGACCCGGAGTGCAACGGGTGATGGGCCCAGACCTCAGAGTGCTTAGGATGTAGACCGGCGGGGACCTCTCTACTGAGCCTAGGTAGGGATGCGACGTGTTGATCTTCCGAGGCCGGGCATTGACCCCAGAAAGCTGTGTCCAGCCAGAGTGATCGAGCGTGTTGGGTAACGTGGTGCACCCTTGCAAGGAAGATATATACTCGAATACCGTGTCCGCAGTAATGGATGTTCAGACTTGTATCCTGATCTTATATAACTAGAAATGGATACTTGAGACATGTGATGGATATGTGGCTCCGGGATTGCTTTCTCTCAGGGAGTCGAGGAAGGATCTTTGGGCGTTGATGTTACAACATGCTTGTTAAATATTATAAAATGCTATTCTTTACTCTTCTACATGCTGCAAGATGCTTGGAGCCGCTTGAAGATGCTAGTCTTCGATAGGCTAGGCCTTCCCCCTCTATTCTGGCATTCTGTAGTTTAGTACACAGATACAAACCTTCCATTTGATACCAGTGCATACTTAGTATAGGTGTGATGCTTGCGAGTACTTTGGATGAGTACTCACGGTTGCTTTGCTACCCCTTTTCCCCCTTCCTTCTTCTTTCGGGTTGATGCAACCAGATGGTGGATCCCTGGAGCCAAATGCCACCGCTGATGGATGCTACTACATGGAGGTCATCCACGACCTGGAGTAGTTAGGAGGTACCAGGCAGGAGGCCTTGCCTCTTGGATCGTGTTGCTTTTTGTGCTAGCCTTCTTAAGGCAGTCTTGTTTAACTTATGTCTGTACTCAGATATTGTTGCTTCCACTGACTCTTGTGTATTGAGCTATGTATTCGAGCCCTCGAGGCCCCTGGCTTGTAATATAAAGCTTGTATTATTTTGATTTGTGTCTAGAGTTGTGTTGTGATATCTTCCCATGAGTCCCTAATCTTGATCGTACACATTTGCGTGTATGATTAGTGTACGATTGAATCGGGGGCGTCACAGATATATTGGTCCCCCTTCAATCTCGTATGCATCAATTTCTATGCTAGGTTGAAGCTTCTGTCACTCTTGCCCTCAAATACATAGTCCTATCAACATATAACTAACCCTATGGTGTGATCCACGCGCATGCTCATATCATGGGCACCAAAGGACAGCAACATAACCACAAGGAAATTAAATCAATCATAGCAATTCACCAATTACCGATAGGACAACGAAAATCTACTCAGACATCATAGGATGGCAACACATCATTGGATAATAATATGAAGCATAAAGCACCATGTTCAAGTAGAGGGTACAACGGGTTGCGGGAGAGTGGACCACTGTAGATAGATGGGGGAAGGTGATGAAGATGTTGGTGAAGATGATGGAGGTGTTGCTGTAGATCGCCGTCGCACGATGATGGTCCTAGTGGAACTCCGGCGCCACCGGAAGCGAGGGGGAGAGAGACCCCCTCCTTCTCCTTCTTCATTGGCCTTCTCCCTAGGTGGGAGAAGGGTTCTCCCTCTGGTCCTTGGTCTCCATGGCATGGGAGGGGCGAGAGCCCCTCCGAGATTGGACATGTCTTTCTGTCTCTCTCTGTCTCTATGCTCCCTAATTCTGCCCTTTCACCGTTTCTTATATTCTCGGAGATCCGTAACTCCGTTTGGGCTGAAATTTGGACACGAGTTTTATCCGGATATTGGCTTTCTTGCGGCGAAAGAAGGGCACCAACCGCCTTACGGGGTGGCCACAAGGGTCAGGGGCGCGCCCACCCCCCTGGGGCGCGCCCCCCTGCCTCGTGGCCCCCTCGGGCATCGTCTCGTGTTGATTCTTCTTCCCAAAAATCACATATATTCCAAAAAAATCTCCGTAAGTTTTTCTCCCGTTTGGACTCTGTTTGATATGGGTTTTCTGCAAAACAAAAAACATGCAACAAACAGGAACTGGCACTAGGCACTGGATCAATATGTTAGTCCCAAAAATAGTATAAAAAGTTGCCAAAAGTATATGAAAGTTGTAGAATATTGGCATGGAACAATCAAAAATTGTAGATACGACGGAGACGTATCAGGCGTGTCAATTCAAACTCTAGTAGTCGGTGACTACATCGTTTGGCCTCATAAAAAATTTCACGATACGGAATCACCATTATACCACGGTTTGATTTGCTGGCGCACTTCACGTATTGTTAGCTATACTTAAGACATTTTAGTGTAACGTGCATTTTGTGCATAAAAATAAAATTACAACCGGAACTGCATTTGTTGTCGAAAGGGATGAGGATTGCCATTTGATCTGGGAGCATCCAACGGTGCAGATGTACAATCCGTGGGGTTTGGGTTCTGGCCAATCAGAAAGCACAACTCAGATCTCACGCGGGGTTTGGTCAACACACGGCTTTCAAGAACTAACCGTGTGCTATTTCCAAACTAGATTGCATATCTTTTGTTCACACATACTGGAGCGAGATCAATTGAGTGTGCTACCTCTATAATAATAATAATAATAATAATAATAATAATAATAATAATAACAGTTCATTTTGTGTGAGCTGAATGCATATCAAGATCAACATATTAACGGTTCTTGCATCAACAGAAAACCGGGCATAACTCACAAATTCAGTACACATGATAGTTCTAAATTGAACGAATTAAGTTGTAGGGTAGGCATAAAGACTAGTCTTACGGCTTAATTCCCATGTACATGGGGGAACTGGGATCATTACGTTGACCTCGAATGAACTTGGGTTTTCTGATGATTTGACGCTTCTCTGTTACATGGGTGCGTGATCCCTTTGCTGGCAACTCAGCAAATTCATCGTACTCGTCCTCATCGGCAACATCCTCGACACCTAGTACCCTCCTCTTCCCATGCATCACTACATGGCAGTTCTTATGCAAGGGGTTTTCTGCATAGAAAATCTGGGTAGCATCGCTGGCAAGAATTAACGGGTCCACGTGATATGCCATTGTTGTCCTGTTAACACGGGTCTTCCTGTAATCATCAACCTTTACATGACCAAGAGGGATCCATGTGCACCTGAATAATGCCACCTTAACTTTCACATAGTAAGCTCCCAAATCTCCTTTATGGTTCCATAGTATACCCTTTTATTAGCTTCATCTACAGTCATGCATTTTATTCGAACAGAGTTGTTCTGATATGAAGTCTTCTCATCATGTTCCTCAGTGTAGAACGTGTATCCATTTATGTCATATGCTTGGTATGTCAACATCGTAGGTGATGGATTTTGTGCCAACCACGTAGCAATGTCATCAATGGATCCTTATGCCAAACGATTCTTCAGCCATTCGGCATAGTTCTTAGTGTGCTCCTTCATCTCCACATCTCATGAAGGCACCATTGGTAAGAAGCTTTGGTGATATCATCTTGCATATGATCCAACTCTTCAGGATCTACAACTTCCGGCCGTAGTTGGTTGAAGAAATCACAGAGCTCAATGAGTGTGTTTCTATATCTTTGTCCATTAGATTCCTGATGGCCACTAGGGGGATTTGTGTCAACATTACGTGGCAATCATGTAACTTCATGTGTCCCAACTTCATTTTACCTGAGCTCACATCCACGAGACTTCTGATGTTTGCGGAGTAGGAAGAGGGTGTCTTAACTGACAACAAATAGGTGAAGAACTGTGTTCCTGTAGGATCGAAAGTATGTCTAGAGGGGGGGTGATTAGACTACTTGACCAAATAAAAACTTATCCTTTTCCCAATTTCAGTCTTTGGCAGATTTTAGCTATCTTAGCACAAGTCAAGCAATCTAAACACAATTCAGGCAAGCATGCAAAGAGTATATGAGCAGCGGAAAGTAAAGCATGCAACTTGCAAGAATGTAAAGGGAAGGGTTTGGAGAATTTAAACGCAATTGGAGACACGGATGTTTTTGTCGTGGTTCCGACAGGTGGTGCTATCGTACATCCACATTGATGGAGACTTCAACCCACAAAGGGTAACGGTTGCGCGAGTCCACGGAGGGCTCCACCCATGAAGGGTCCACGAAGAAGCAATCTTGTCTATCCCACCATGGCCGTCGCCCACGAAGGACTTGCCTCACTAGCGGTAGATCTTCACAAAGTAGGCGATCTCCTTGCCCTTACAAACTCCTTGGTTCAACTCCACAATCTTGTCAGAGGCTCCCAAGTGACACCTAGCCAATCCAGGAGACACCACTCTCCAAGAAGTAACAAATGGTGTGTTGATGATGAACTCCTTGCTCTTGTGCTTAAAATGATAGTCTCCCCAACACTCAACTCTCTCTCACAGGATTTGGATTTGGTGGAAAGAAGATTTGAGTGGAAATTAACTTGGGAAGGCTAGAGATCAAGATTCATATGGTAGGAATGGAATATCTTGGCCTCAACACATGAGTAGGTGGTTCACTCTCAGAAACAGCAAGTTGGAAGTGTAGGTTTGTTCTGATGGCTCTCTCCACGAATGAAGAGGAGGTGGAGGGGTATATATAGCCTCGACACAAAATCTAACCATTACACACAACTTGCCAAACTCAGTGGGACCGAATTGAGAAACTTGGTCGGACCGATTCAGCAAATCTAGTGACCGTTAGGATTTTCGGTGGGACCGACATGCAACTCGGTAGGACCGATATGGTTAGGGTTAGGGCATAACGTAATCTTGGTGAGACCTATTACACAAACTCGGTGAGACCGATTTTGGTAATAAGCTAACCAGAGAGTTGGCCAGGTAAACTCGGTGGGACTAGTTCGCTCATTTCAGTGGGACCGAAATCTTACGAAAAGGAAACAGGGAGTTTACATTGCAATCTCGGTGGGACCGATCGCTCATCTCGGTGGTATCGAAACATTACGAAGGGAAACATAGAGATTACAATCCCATCTCGGTGAGACCGAGATCCCTATCGGTGAGACCGATTTGCCTAGGGTTTGTGGCAGTGGCTATGACATCTGAACTCGGTGGTGCCGGGTAGAAAGAATCGGTAGGGCCGAGTTTGACTTTTGGTTTAGGTCATATGTGGATGTGAGAAAGTAGTTGAGGGCTTTGGAGCATATCTCTAAGCACTATGGAGCAAGAAACTCATTAAGCAACACCTCATCCCTCCTTGATAGTATTGGCTTTTCCTATAGACTCAATGTGACCTTGGATCACTAAAACATAAAATGTAGAGTCTTGAGCTTTTGAGCTTGAACCAATCCTTTTATCCTTAGAATTTTGAATGGTCCACTTTTCTCATCCATGACATGCCATTCATTGAGCTTTTCTTGAAATATTCATCTTGGAATAATGTTAGCTCAATGAGCTATATGTTGTTAGGAATTAGCAAAACCACCTAGGGATAGTTGCACTTTCAATCTCCCCCTTTTTGGTAATTGATGACAACATATAGATCAAAGCTTCGACAAATGATAATAAGAGTGAAAAACATTGTCGCTTTGAGAAGTATGTGATAAGCAATAGCTCCTCCTAAATTTGTGCATAGTTTAAGATTTGCTTTGGACTGCAAATGCACAAGGAGTTAGGCTCATGGGTAATTCTTTCATGTCACATACATCTTGGTGGAGCGCTCAAAATGATAATGATTGAATACATGCACTCATCACCAAGCAAAGTGAATGATCATATAGAGATAAGAAGGATAATGTCATCCAACAAGCATAAATGTAGCATATAATCAAACACATGATCATCCAAGTATCACACAGACATAAAGTATCTCAAACAAGCAAATAAAGTTCAACCACCAAAGCAAGAGAGAATAAAAGGCAACACTCTCTCTCGAAGCCTATGATCTATACATTTTTTCCCCTTTGGCAACAAGTTACCAAAAAGTTCATAGAAAATGCATAGCACTAAATCATCTCTCAGGCTTGATCTTCAGGTGGTGGTGTAGAGATGGCTCCTTGGACGAAGACTTCAGTTGATGTGGATGGAGCTGGAGGTGTAGGTGTTGGTGCTGGTTGCACTGGAGCTGGTGCAGATGAAGTGGCTCTGGTGTCTGTCACTGACACTGCAGCTGATCTCTGAGCTCTAGGCACTCTGGCAAATGCATCAGTGGTAGTCTTGCCCTTCCTCTCCTGCATATCATCCTGAAGCTGCTCAACAACAGACTGGATCTCAGTTACCTTCACATCCAAGTCATAGAACTTCTACTCCATGATCCTCTCCAGGCTCTCCTAGTTTTGAGTCAAGGTGGCCAGCCCTTTCTCAATCCTCAGAGTGGATGCAATCAAGTAGCCAAGCTGATCTTGTTTGCTCTTCAAAAAGTACTGAGATGCCTCTTCCATTGTTGGCATCTTGGTAGCCTTCTCTGTCCTTGCCTTCTCCTTCTTTGCTTGAGCATGCAATGAAGATGGTTCATCTTCATCCATAACCACTTGGTTGTCCTCAAAGTCTGGATAGATAGGCATGTGATCCTTGTCCAACAAGTATGTACCAGTGCCCATCTTGGAGTTAGTCAGCTCCTGGATCTATGGGGCATACCCACAACTTCTCTTTTGGTGCTGCTGTCCTCTTGATAGTTTCAACTATAAGGCTCATGACCTTGAACTTTTATGGCACATCAAATAAGTGTAGCAGATTTATTGCATGGCCTCTAATCATGTTGTGGTCACCTGACTTGGGCAAGAGAGTATGCCTGAGGATCCAGTTGATGGTTGGCAATCCTGACAGAAGGTAATGTACTGATCCAAACTTATGTGTCTCAACAGCAGCATCTGGGATCTCCTTGTACATATGTGCCATAGAGTTGTGATCCATCTTCTTCTTGGCATAGATATCCAAGTCATCTTCTTTTTCCTTAGGTGCATTGATCAGATTTTCCCATTCTTCAATTGATGATTGGTACCTGTACCTTCAGACATCCATACTATCCTGCCATCTGGATAGAAGTGTGTTGAGGAGTAGAATTGCATTATGAGCTCATCATTCCACTTTAGGAGCTTCTGCCCAACAAAGTCTGCAACTCCACAAGCACTAAAGTTGTCATACACACCAGGATAGTGTTCCTCATTCTCCTTCATGTAGGTCCAGTCAACCCACCTCATATCACACACTATTGGCTTCTTGTCCAGCAACACTGTCTCATAGAAATCCTGTTGTTCCTTTGTGTGGAACCTGTAGTCAACAGCAGTCCTCCTCCTGACTGCATAAGGATCAGACAACCTCCACTATCTGAGGCCTACATCCTTTCTCAGCTTCATGTTCTCAGCCACAGGATGAGCATCATTATGATCTGGAATTTTTGGCTTCAACTTTCTCAAGACATGCTCTTCATCTTCTTCCTCTTCAGCAACAATTTCAGGCACTGGGGCCTTGTTCTTCTCAGCAGCAGATATGTTCCTGGTGTTCCTCTTAGGTGCAGTCTTGGGCTTGGAGGCAGCTTTGGGTGCTTCTTTGGGCTTTGATGAAGCAGCCCCTGACCTGATAGCATCACCCATAAGCTTCTGAGCCTTGGGTGCTGGTGCAGCAACCTCTTCTTCTTCTTCCATCATGGAAGGCTTTCCAACAACTCTGGCCATGGTCTTCTTCACCCTTTCCTTCCTCTTCTTCCCTTCTGCAGCAGCCTCTTTGGGTGCAGATTCCAAAGGTACTTGAGTAGAGGCTTTGGCTTTAGACATGGGAGTTCTCTTTGCAGGTACTTTGGTCTTCATACCAGGCTTAATGGCAGTAGTTGTGCCATACTCCTTTTTGAGCACCTTCTTCTTGGAAGTGGCCTCATCCTCCACTGCCACATAGTCTTCATCCTCAGATTCTGAGGTTTTCTTCTTTCTGGCCCTGGTGGCAGCTTTGGGTAAGTTGCTTGGGGTGCTCCTGCTACCCTCATCAGAGCTGCTAGAGGGACTAGTGCCCTCACTCACTTGAACCTGCTCCTCTGACTTGTTCTGCTGTCACTCTGATCAGACATATTGCAAACACTGATAGCAGACCCTATGAATAGATATAGATGAGATAGAGTGGATGAGCATCACAAAATACAGAGATTTTTGCAAAAGAATGAGTCAAAAACTTAGTTTTAGTTTTCCACAGAAAGCATTTCGGATCAAACGATTTGTAAACTCGGTGATACCGAAGCAGCTTTTGGAACCTAAACTAGTGAACTCGGTCAGACCGAGTCATAGTTCGGTGGCACCGAGACTGCTAGGGTTTCACAAAGTCCTGAACTCGGTCAGACCGAGAATCACATGTGCAATGGCCTTAGCCGAATCGGTGGAACTGAGTTCTACAACTCGGTGGGTCCGAGATGGTTTCGGTGGAAACCTAACCCTAAATTTTCAATCGTGGCAAGATTCGTGGTGAACACAATGTGCTAGGAATCAAACGGGGATAGCATAGTGATCGAGTCCATACCCTAGTTCGGCGATGATTTTGCTACGGCGGCAACGGCGGGGATGATTTCCGTTGACGGCGACGGAGACCAGCGACTGGAGGCGGCTGGCGACGAGGAGGACGATCCGGAGACCCTGGAGGCAGAGCGAGCTACGCACGGGCGAAAGAGTTGGGAGAAAGTTTCCAAATTTTTGCTCGTGGGTATATATAGCCCGACCCTGTCGGTGTGACCGAGTGGAACAACTTGGTGGCACCGAGATGCATAACTGCTGACAGTTATAGCAACTCGGTGTGACCGAAAAGTTCAAATCGGTTGCATCGAGATTGAAAACATAGATCAACTTAGTGATCTCGGTATGACCAAAATGGAAGAATTGGTCAGACCGAAACGCACAAAGAAGTTTTGGAAGTTTAAGTCTATGACGAATCGGGGACTCCGAGTGCTCCTCACACAGAGTGGTTCGAATTTGACTTGATCAAATTTTGTGATGTAGCATGAATAGAGTTTGAGACAAGAAAAGCATAGATAGCTAGAGAAGGTTCTTAGGCATTCTTGTCCTTCCACTTGGCAAAAGAAAAAGAAACCAATCAATCAAAGCAACAAGTGGATGTCCTCGAATGAGTAAAATATGCAACCAACATGCTCACACAATAGAATGGCAAATGAAATATGTGGCAAAGCATGCACAACCAATCTAGCATCTATCAAGCAATTTGCGATGACTAGGTCATCTATATATGACTATATTTACTTAGGAGTCAAATGAGAACATTTGACCATGGGTCATACTCATCGTTTAAGCTCAAGTGGGGTTACCACTTTTACATAATGCATTGATGTGTTCACACCATTTGAGTTGCTTTGACTCAATTCTTAGAGTAAAGCTCCCCCTAGATGTGAGATCCCCCCTAAGAGGGATGAACTAACCTTGGGTTTTGTCAATGATGACTTCATGTAGGTGTTGAAGATCTGGATGCTCAATGTTGATGTAGATCATTTGGAGCAATCCCTTGGAGTGAGTTGCACTTTCAATACCTACACGGGTTAGTCCCACAAGGAACAAACAAGGATATCCATAGACATAGAGTGATGCACACACAAAGTGATGTCTATGAGAGCATTAGGTTACCTTGTCCCTTGTCTTACCAACAAAAGGGTTTGTGACTCCTTGAACTAGTGCAAGATGTGAAAGTTGATTGCACTTGTTGTTGCCAAAATGATATGAGTGAAATATGTTGGCGGAGTCACCCTCAAGAACTCTCTAGTTCTTCGTCTTTGGGATCCACATCATCTTGATGGGAATCCTTGGAGTTGTAGTCATACTTGATGAAGTAGAGCTTGAAGTAGTCTTGGGAACCCACTTGACCAAGGCCTTAGGAGCTTCTTCAAATGCATCAATCTCCTCTTGAAGTGTATCCTTGCCTTTTTGCTTGTGGTCTTGTGGTGGAAGATCATCTTGAGCTTGTGTCCCTTTGAAGGAAGTAGGATCATACTTCTCTTGTTGAGGAACAAACTTCGTCTTGGGGTATTGATCTTCTTCCCACTCAACTCCATTGGCATTGAACTTTCGTTCAAAACCAACACCTTGGTTCTTCCGGTGCCTTCCTTGCTTGCGTACAATTTCCTCAAATTGCTTACCCCCGGCAAGGCTTTTGTAAACACCTTTCTCTATAATTCCCTTCAATAAGCTATTTTCTTGCTCAATTGTAACTTGGCTAAGAGAATCATTAGTGGAATCAAGAGAACTACTAGAAGCAACAACATTGGATTTAGCATGATTATTGTTACTACTAGAGGAAGAATCCTTCTTGTTCTTGTTACTAGACTTGACTCGAGGCATGTAAGTAGATAAGAGTAAACGCTTGGCAATGTAAGAAGAACTTTTCTTGCGGAGTTCATCATTGATTGCCTTTAAGAACTCATGCTCTTGCTCAAGGTTGAGCTTTTCAAAGCGTAACTTTTCATGAGTCCTTAAAAGTTCTCGATGATCTTCTAAGATAGTTTCATGCGCTAACTTAAGAGTGTTTAGTTCTTTAGTTAGAAGATCAATCTTCTCCTTATCATTGTCATTTTTTTATCTTGATTAGCATGATTAATTGACGTTTCATCATAGTATTCATCACTAGAGTTGTCAACAAGTAAGTCATCATCACCTAACAGGTCATCTTCATCTATTGAAATCAACATACTCGGGATGTGTTACCTTTGGCCTTTAGCCATGAAGCACCTTCCAAGTCCTTCATTTGGTGAATCAAATATGTCGTAGGAGTTGGTTGACACAAGTGCTAGACCGGCAACACCTTCATCTTGAGTATATTCAGAGTCGGAGTGATAGCTTCTCTCGGAGTGATTGTCGGAGTCGGAGCCAGATACCCATTCACCAACATGAGCTTGATGTCTTCGTTTTGTGTAGCTCCTTGATGACTTGTCCTTCCTTTCCGAATCCTTGCATCTCTGGGATTTTCTTTGTTCATAACGATCATCTCTACTCCTCCTCTCTCTTGGTGGTGATTCTTCTCTTCTACTTCTCCTCTTGGGTGATTCTTCTCTTCTTTTTTAGGGTGACGTACACTCATTGGAATAGTGTCCGGGTCTTCCACAATTGTAGCAATTACGTTCTCGACTAGAAGATCTTTTGTCATTGTGGGACCTTGACTTGGAGCTTCTCTCATTGCTTCTACTCTTGTAGAACTTGTTGAAGTTCTTCACCATTAAGCTCAATTCTTCATTGAAGGTTTGTTTCTCACTTGATGATGTGGGGGCTTCACATGAGCCTTTGTAAGCACCACTTGACTTGTTGTGAAGTTCCTCCTTATCCTTGAGTGACATCTCATGAGCAACAATTCTTCCAATGACTTCCGTTGGCTTGAGATCTTTGTAATTGGGCATCATTTGGATCAATGTGCACATGGTATCATATTTTCCGTCTAAGGCTCTTAGGATCTTCTTGATGGTGAATTTGTCGGTCACCTCTTCACTACCTAAGCCGGCAATCTCATTTGTGATAAGAGCAAGCCTAGAGTACATTTCAGCGACACCTTCACCATCCTTCATTTAGAACTTGTCAAGTTGACTTTGAAGCACGTCCAACTTGGATTCCTTGAAGGAGTCGGTACCTTCATACATATCAATCAAAGTATCCCAAATTTCCTTTGCATTCTCAAGACGGCTGATTTTGTTAAATTCTTCGGGGCACAATCCGTTGAAGAGGATATCACAAGCTTGAGCGTTGTATTGCAGCATCTTCAACTCTTCCGCGCTAGCTTCACAATTCGGTTCTCTTCCATCAAAGAATTCACCTTGCAAGCCAATACACACAATAGCCCAAATGGCCGGGTTATGTCCAAGAATATGCATTTTCATCTTATGCTTCCAACTAGCAAAATTAGTACCATCAAAGTAAGGACCTCTACAGTGATAATTTCCCTCGCAAGACGCCATACTCTCCTAGGTTGTGAAACCAAGGCTATGACCACCAAAAGTTATGGAAATCAAAGCAAATGGAGACCAAAGCTCTGATACCACTTGTAGGATTGGAAGTATGTCTAGAGGGGGGTGATAAGACTACTTGACCAAATAAAAACTTATCCTTTTCCCAATTTTAGTCTTTGGCAGATTTTAGCTATCTTAGCACAAGTCAAGCAATCTTAACACAATTCAAGCAAGCATGCGAAGAGTATATGAGCAGCGGAAAGTAAAGCATGCAACTTGCAAGAATGTAAAGGGAAGGGTTTGGAGAATTCAAACGCAATTGGAGACACGGATGTTTTTGTCGTGGTTCCGATAGGTGGTGCTATCGTACATCCACATTGATGGAGACTTCAACCCACGAAGGGTAACGGTTGCGCGAGTCCACGGAGGGCTCCACCCATGAAGGGTCCACGAAGAAGCAACCTTGTCTATCCCACCATGGCCGTCACCCACGAAGGACTTGCCTCACTAGCGGTAGATCTTCACAAAGTAGGCGATCTCCTTGCCCTTACAAACTCCTTGGTTTAACTCCACAATCTTGTCAGAGGCTCCCAAGTGACACCTAGCCAATCTAGCAGACACCACTCTCCAAGAAGTAACAAATGGTGTGTTGATGATGAACTCCTTGCTCTTGTGCTCAAATGATAGTCTCCCCAACACTCAACTCTCTCTCACAGGATTTGGATTTGGTGGAAAGAAGATTTGAGTGGAAAGCAACTTGGGAAGGCTAGAGATCAAGATTCACATGGTAGGAATGGAATATCTTGGCCTCAACACATGCGTAGGTGGTTCTCTCTTAGAAACAGCAAGTTGGAAGTGCAGGTTTTTTCTGATGGCTCTCTCCACAAATGAAGAGGAGGTGGAGGGGTATATATAGCCTCCACACAAAACCTAACAATTACACACAACTTGCCAAACTCGGTGGGACCGAATTGAGAAACTCGGTCGGACCGATTCAGCAAATCTAGTGACCGTTAGGATTTTCGGTGGGACCGACATGCAACTCGGTAGGACCGATATGGTTAGGGTTAGGGCATAACGTAATCTCGGTGAGACCGATTACACAAACTCAGTGAGACTGGTTTTGGTAATAAGCTAACCAGAGAGTTGGTCAGGTAAACTCGGCGGGACCGGTTCGCTCATTTCGGTGGGACCAAAATGTTACGAAAAGGAAACAGGGAGTTTACATTGCAATCTCGGTGGGACCGATCGCTCATCTCGGTGGTACCAAAACGTTATGAAGGGAAACAGAGATATTACAATCCCATCTCGGTGAGATCGAGATCCCTATCGGTGAGACCGATTTGCCTAGGGTTTGTGGCAGTGGCTATGACATCTGAACTCGGTGGCACCGGGTAGAAAGAATCGGTAGGGCCGAGTTTGACTTTTGGTTTAGGTCATATGTGGATTTGAGAAAGTAGTTGAGGGCTTTGGAGCATATCACTAAGCACTATGGACCAAGAAACTCATTAAGCAACAACTCATCCCTCCTTGATAGTATTGGCTTTTCCTATAGACTCAGTGTGATCTTGGATCACTAAAATATAAAATGTAGAGTCTTGAGCTTTTGAGCTTGAGCCAATCCTTTTATCCTTAGCATTTTGAGGGGTCCACTTTTATCATCCATGCCATGCCATTCATTGAGCTTTTCCTGAAATATTCATCTTGGAATAATGTTAGCTCAATGAGCTATATGTTGTTAGGAATTACCAAAACCACCTAGGGATAGTTGCACTTTTAGTTGCTTCTTTTGTACTAAAATTGTAACTCTGGTGAGCTTTGATGAATTTGTCATCATCTTCTACTTCACTCTTGCGTTTTGATTGATCAGCAAGCATATTGAGCCGTGCACCATCACCATCCTTTGTTTTACCTTTAATCTTGAGCAGAGTACCAAGGATGCTTTCACATATGTTCTTCTCTATGTGCATGACATCGATGCAGTGACGTACACATAGAATCTCCTAGTAAGGTAATTTCCAGAACACTGATTTCTTCTTAAACACTTGACCCTTGGGTGTTTGTTTCACCGTCAAAGTGTGCTTCTTGCCAAGCACAGCATTAATTTGTTTAGCCATGTTGTGGACCACCTCCCCATCATAGGGTCTTGGGCCCACATCTACCTCTGTCGTACCATCAAATTCAGCTTTCATCTTTTAGTATGGGTGATTTCTCCATAAGAACCTACGATGACACAAATACACGGTTTTGCATGAGTTGGGAAGAAATCTGCTAGATGTCCTATCCATGCGTATGACACACCCTACATCTCCCTTTGTTTTCTGCCCTGATGTGTTACCTAATGTCGGCATATCTTGAATGGTGTGCACCAGCATTGCATGTAGATTGAAAATCTCCTTTTTGTAAGTATCATAACATTTTATAGCAGACACATCTAACCACACTGTCAGCAGTTCTTCTACCAGTAGCTGAAAGTAAATGTCAATTCATTTGCAGGTTTCTTTGGGCCTTTGATAATCATTGACATCATAATGTATTTTTTCTTCATACACAACCATGGATCTAGGTTATATATGCACAGAAGCACCGACCATGTGTTGTGATTGGTGATCATATCGCCAAAAGGATTCATCCCATCAATACACTCCCCGAGCCTTATACTTCTAGGATCCTTGGAAAAGTCTTGAAATTTGTTGTCGATTAATTCCCACTGAGCCCCATCTTTCGGGTGCCTCATATATTTATCTACAGTTCGCTCATCATGATGCCACCGCAACCTCTTTGCCTTTGTAGGGTTTGCAAACAAACACCTCAACCTTGGAATTAAAGGCAAGTACCAAACAACCTTGAATGGGATTCCTGTCTTGATCTCGTCGTCCGATTTGTACTTGTCCTTTGCTCTCCTGCGCTTGTATAGTGCATGCTTGCATATCGGACATGCACACAAATCCTTGTACTCACCACGGTACAATACATACTATCATTCACACAAGTTGTACCTTCTGTACTTCAAGTTCCAATGGGCAAACAATTTTCTTCGCTTTGTTCATGCTTCTGGGGAGCACATTATCTTCTAGAAGAATTTCTTTGAAACGACCTAACATCTCTGTGAAGCCCTTGTTTGATAGACCGTTTGCTGCTTTAAATCTGAGAAGCGCCAGGGTGGCACTCGACTTGGAATATTTATTTTTGCAACCTGAATTCAATTACTTCTCGGAGTCCACATCAATGGTTGGCAGATCCTTGTACCCAATCATATCCCTTTTTTGGGCCCTTGAAATCTACAATCATAGTAGCAAAATCTGGCATATCAAGATCGTCGTCATCTGATTCAACGTCTTGGTTTTCCTGTGGGCGTTCCGGCTTTCCGGTGTTCCATTGGTAGCTTAACGCCTCTACCCTAATGTTAGATCAACATCCATGTGACACTGATTGGGGTTTGGCATCTCACAGCCCTGGGTATATTCATCCATGACCTACTCTTCACCATTTCTGGTCCAACGTGTATATCCATCCATGAATCCCCGAGAGACTAAGTGCCACTGGACATCTGCAACTTCACGTGACTCTGTATTGGCACAATGAGTACATGGACATAGGATGTAATCCGCATCACCAATTCTCCTCTTTGTACTTTCAGCCAAATTCATGAACTCTATCACGCCACTGATATAATCTGCGGTTCTCCAATTCTTCATCCATTCAAATCGTTCCATATGCACCACACGAATGGTAATTAAAAACAAAACAACAACATTAATACATAGATTAACTGATGCCCAAAGATGCATGCATAAATCACAAGGTTTTATTTTCATAATTACTGAGGGTGTTACATATTGTTATCCAGACGTGCAATGACAAAAATTAATGGCCAGCCAATTTACATGCAGAGTACTAGTATAGCACTGCCCTTAGGAATTGAATACCTTAATTAAACCACTCACGGAAAGAATATCTTAATTAATTAGTCGCGCGGCGACCTCCACCCAGGAGAAAGAGAAGCGCGATGCGGTGGCACGCTGAGCCAGCAGGGCCGAGGAGCAAAGCTTAGTGCGGCTGCCGCCTAAAGTTCGACCTCCACTATCCCGCCATCGACCGCGATGGATGTGCTCCAATCACGCCGCCACCGACCTCGATGGTTGAGCTCGTCCCATCTCCCGCCACAGACTGAGGATTGACCTCCTATGATGTCGCCACCACCCATCGATCGAGGATTGACCTCTTCTTCGGTAGCCGCTGCCTAGGCCGCAACCGCCATCTCTATCTGCAGAGCGGTTATTTTATTTTTTGACGAATATCCGCAGAGCGGCTGTTTACACGGTATCACTGTAACTCAATTATATGTACAGGATAGTACATCACATACAGTTATGTAATGGCAATCGTGTCTCACCTACGTTGTCTTCTCACATGGTTTGGTGCGGAAATTGTGTGTGAAAAGTTGTAATACCTAACACAAACGACATGTATAAATAGTGTGTCGTATACAACATATAGTGCCATAAGTAGTTCCCGGCCGTTAGCTTATCCCCACAGTTTCCCAATTTCCCCCAAATCACTAGGTAGCCTCCAAAACCCCCCACGTGGCGCTGACATTGGGGGAATGCGGACGAGTGGTGCTGATGGTTTTGGTGCGGCTGCTCCTGCTCGTATCGCCGCCACAACGGCGGTCGCCGCCGAGCACTTGCCTAAGGTCATCAGAAGGCAGGTGTACT